>NC_092818.1:139969212-140289212 GCF_023375885.2 Dermacentor andersoni | reverse complement strand
CTCAAAGGACTAACTGCATGAATGTGCGTGCCGTATGCAAATTTCAGAGAGTAAGTGTTTAGTCCCTGGTCAGAAAGAGAGCAACGGGAGGACGAACGACAACAGTTATTCCCCATGCACTTGGCTCTTTTCGTCCGCGTCATGGCGGCGATGGCGGCGATGCGGCGAAAACGGTATCGTCTATAAATAGTGAATAGTTCGAACTTCGTGCACTGTCTATTGAACTACATGCAAAGCAGCACATTGCTTCTTCGTGAGAAAACTGCGTGAAACTTAAAAGCTGGAATGTGAAGAGCCATGCTCTTCGTGCGCACAACATAGGTGAGCGATACACATTAAACGCGCAAGTCATTGATAGACGGCTAGATTTTTTTGGTCAATAGTACGTAAGTTCCTTCTGTTTTATAAAAAGAAAATGGTTGATCCTTCTTCCATAGGAATCGTTAGAACACGAAAGTGAAATGTGTCTTCACAGAAGCTGTTGCGCGTTTGCTTCCTGAACTCACCGTCCGCTGCAACGAAAGGCTCACGAATTGCGGGTCGGTGACCATGTTGCAGTTATGCTTGGCGCGCGACGTCCTCTTGGCGAGGTCGTCGTGCTGCCGAGTCGCTTCGGCGATGGTGAGTGAGTGAGTGAGTGAGTGAGTGAGTGAGTGAGTGAGTGAGTGAGTGAGTGAGTGAGTGAGTGAGTGAGTGAGTGAGTGAGTGAGTGAGTGAGTGAGTGAGTGAGTGAGTGAGTGAGTGAGTGAGTGAGTGAGTGAGTGAGTGAAACAACTTTATTTGGTCCACAATAGAACCGAGTAAACTCAACGTCACCTGGCTGGGCCCACTCGAGGACCATCAGGTGAAACCTGACGGCCCTCTCGCGAGCCCTCTGGACTGCCAAGATTTGAGAGGTCTGGTCCTGGGCCCTAATGAGCTTCATCATTTCCTCTTGGGTGAAAGGGGGACCGGCAGAGGCGCAGTCCCACAGGATATGCTCGAAGTCCGCATAACCACACAGAGGGCAGTCCGGGCTTGGGAACCGTTCGGGGTACATTGTACAGCGCCGCGGGGCTCGGGTAAGTGCTTGTTTGCAGAAGTCTGAGGGTGACTGCCTAGGCCCCGCACAGCAAGGAGTGCGGCAAAGGCAGGAGTCTTCTTCATAGATAATTATGTTTGCAGATCTCGTTGTACGAACAGAGAGGCTCGGGTCGCCCAGGAGAGATCGCGTTATCCGGCGCACGGTCAGTCAAACCTCGTGCAGCCGAGTGGTACGAGCATTTTGGTCCGGCTCGGTAGTGTCTTTGGCAGCAAGTTTAGTTGCGACGCGCTCAGCTTCAGGAATGCGAGTGGCCGAGTTTGCAGCGTGCGCCACGAACGCGCGAATGTATTCAGCTTCATGCTGGCGTGTTTCTCTCCGGACCAAAGCGAGATTCGTCCGTTGACGTCGCTGCCTTTCTGCGCCGCTTAGCGCAGCAGTTTTCTTAGTTGGTGCCATCTCAAGCAAAGCAGTAAGCGGCGTGTAGGCTCTGCTGATGCATGTTGAAGATGCACTACGCGGGCAAAGAGGCGTCACAGCTAATCGGACGCGAAAGACAAAGCATGTGCGGAAACTGCGCCTCACCTCAGCAGGCCTACACCGCCTACACCAGGCTACAGCGCATTGCAGCCTTCGCTGCGCTGAGACTACCGAAGCGCCCACTGCCGGCGCTCGTTAGTGGCGTCATGCAGTACTTCGCTTCCCCCCTCCTAGATGGCAGCGCCATTCATGTCAACATAGTGTTCCTGTATATGCTCCCGCAGGGAGCAGAGTTGCGCATAGGCCCGCCGTCGTGCTCCAGCTCTGCAGCGAAGCCACTCCTCGCGCGCGCAGGAGCCAAATGCCGCGCGGTGTTCCGCCTTTTTCTCTAGTGGCCGCGAGCTACAAGCGCCAATTGTTCGCAGGCGCTTAGCAAAAGGCACTTCTTAATACAGGCTACGCTCGAACGAGTCATTCGTGCAGCCGATGGGTGGGCTTCCAATCAACCGAAACTTTGTATGTACCTATGTAAACACGCATATATAAACACACACACGAACGTACAAATAGGGGGTAGGACCGCCTTCGATTCCCCAAAATAACATACCCCCGTGGCTCGAACAGCTCCAAAGATCGCTCGCAAACGCGCAGTACGTTGCCACAAAAAGCGGTGCAATGATTTTCAGCATGCATATGAAGTTGTCTTATCATGGTCAGAAGGCAAGAAATGTTTTAAAGAGTGTTTAAAGAAATCTTCACCCACGTAAGGTGGACACTTAGCGCATTTTGGCTGCCGAAACCAGCCGATTAATGACCGTCGCCAAGAGAGCTATCGTGCCTGCAGTTATGTCAGTGACCGTTAACAGAGCGTCATTTATCACTAGCCACCGCTCACAACAGCTGCACGTTTTCGATACATGCGGTGCAGACAGAGATTTAAGCGCATTTCAAATGTTCACATGCGCACATTTTAAGCAAAGCTTACTTTTACGATTCATTCATACCGCAGACTAATCAGCTATTTAGTAGCAGCAAATCTGCAAGTAGAAAAAGATTCAAGATGCACGAGCTTCTATATCAAATTTATTTCATACAAGGGAATGCATGACCGGCTGCCGGCAGCAGGCCGAGTGTGCTGGTTCTTGGAACCTTAGGGGCAGAATTCAAAGAAACTGGAAAGGCAACAAGCTATTAAGAGTAACAACAGGTTATTTTTATTGCACTAATCACATCAAGATGGCAAACGTGCAGAGTAATTATTCACACAGTGCAGACTGTCATATGACAACACATTTTTCTTGATCTCTTACCACTCAGAGAAGAGTCAGTAGTTGAAGACACTGTATCAAGTCAATGAAATCACTGAAGCAGGCTTTGGCCAAAAAGCCAGGTTACAAAGCTTTGTGACCTATCGCATCAGAGGCAAGGAAATTTTACGTCATTCAACAGTGCATTCACTCCACTCCCGCCCACAGGAAACAGCATTCACCAAAGCACAACGTAGATTTCCAGCATGTTTAATTGAACGACAAGTTTTGTTCCACTGGCACCGCGTAGAGCGCTTTACCGCCTTCCGTGCGGTTTCTGCAGTGTGGTGCGCTGCACCCCGTCATACTGGAATACAAGTGCCAGTACGATGTGTTTCGTATCACTTCACCAAGGTCCTTGACTTCACATCGTCGAATACCGTACCTGAAAACCGCTCCTCTGAACGCACGATCGACGGTCCGCTGATTGCAATGGCGATGGCACTGACGGAAACGACGAGTTCGCATGAGTCGGCGATGCGCCCGTAAAGTTGGCTTCGCAGCGGCGCGGATCATTTGACGTCATTTTTCGCTCTCGGCCAATAGCGGTGCGAGCGGCGCCGGAAAAGTTATGCGCAACTCTGCTCCCTGCGGGAGAATATACAGGAACACTATGTCAACATAGGGTGCCTCGATGCACGGCGGCGGAGGGGAGCGCGCGCATCGAGGCACCCTTTGCCAACAGAGAGGATATTTCACGCCTTCGCGCCGACGTCATATCTGTTACAGGGAGTTGATGGTGAACTCCAGCATAAAACACTTTCATGTTTAAAAAATGATATCGCAGTGAAGAAAATAAGTCGACAAAAACAAACTACGTGCAGCACAACCGATTTATCCCCTTCCTAAGCTGGATTCACAGGATGGACCAAAGTCCGCGGACGAGCGTTACGTGGCTCCACACCACGGAACGTCGATCCGTGGTGTGGATCCAGCTTTACAGACTTTTCTCTTCGACAGTGATGGTGCGATAGAATCGTCTCCTGGTCCTCAACAAATTTGCGAGAGAGACTGGCATCGTCAGAATAGCTTGACGGTTCTTTTACAGCGAAGTTGTTAAGGGCTACTTTCCCCACGATCGCGTCTGCGTGTAGAAAAAAATCCCGAAGAAAGTGCAATGCCGGGCCGACTCTCGGCGGAGGTGCAGTTGGTCATTAAGGGGCCAACATACTACAGCTCCGCTGGTCATCCTTCTTCACAGAGTGGAAGGGCACGAGTTCTCTTTCTTTTTTCCTTCCCCGCCCTTTACCCACTTAGCTAAGCCTGTGAACTATCCTGTTTTGAAATAAAAGGTTCGTTCATGCATTCATTGTAAACTCAGCCAAAAACTACCACCATCCACCTTTTTTTAATGTCCATTGCAGGACGAAGGCCTCTCTCAGCGATCTACAATTACCTTTAAGAAATTAAATTAAGGGGTTTTACGTGCCAAAACAACTTTCTGATTATGAGGCAGGCCATAGTGGAGGGCTCCCGAAATTTCGACCACCTGGGGTTCTTTAACGTGCACCTAAATCTAAGCACACGGGTGTTTTCGCATTTCGCCCCCATCGAAATGCGGCCGCCGTGGTCGGGACTCGATCCCGCGACCTCGTGCTCAGCAGCCCAACACGATACCCACTGAGCAACCACGGCGTGTCACAATTACCCAGTCTTGAGCTAGTGTATTCCAAATTGCGCCAACAAAATAAAGATGGAACTCCTAAAAAAAGATGGCTGTTTCACCCGAAGGTCGAATCATGGAAAGCGATAACGCAAAGTTAAGCGTTGCGCGGAAGCCCGTCGATCGAACAATACCTGACGGCCATCACGCGAAGCAGCAGCGCCGTGACAGCTATGAGCCGTTTCACGACGCTGGCGTGAAGATCGCCACCATCGGTGCTGCAGGCGCCGCGAATCAACTGTGAACTAGAATGACCAAGGTCCACCCAAATAGGTCGCGAAGCTTGGAACGGAAACCGTGCCAAAACCTATCATGAGAGATATCAGTTAGTGGTGCACGATTCAAACACTAAGGCTGAAAAACCTATGCGAAAGAAGAAGATCGAAATTTTTAATCAGGATACTGCCATACGAGTAAATATTCCATTTCAAATATTTTTCCTGTACTAAAACAACAAATATTAATTTTCTTCTATTTTACTATTTATTATTTCGCTCTTGGTGACCCCGACCAACCAGTGATTCTGGCGCAAGACTTGGCAAGGTTGTGCAGACCAGTTATTACGTCGTGCGGAATGGCGTTGCTCACTTCAACGAGGCGGTTTCGTCTCAGTTTCTTTATTTCCTTACATGTATGTTCAAAGTGTGGCATGCGCTTCGCTTCAAATTTTGCATGACCTAGCGCACGGCAATCATTGGCGAAAGGTATTAGTGAAGGTTGTTTGTTATCGTGCAAGTTCATGTTGCGGCATCCGACGCGCTGTGTCTGGTCGTGACCCTAAATATGGAACGCTTCGCGAAGAAACGTCGCGCTATGTTCCTTCAATCTCCGTAACACAGGCTCTGAGTGTCAGACGGACAGCAAAATTAGTAAGTCGATTGTTTTAGGAATGATAAAGTGGAGGAATGTTGTCTTGTCTGATAACTGTTGCATATCAATACATGGTGTCGCACGGATCTGCGAATTATTCAGTGAAAAGGTTTCGGACATGTTGCTACACATTACAACCGTGTGCTGGCCATAGTACTTTTCATCCATTGAAACACGTTTTGTTTGGTCAAATATATTGGATGCATTATTCTAGACTAATAAAAGAAAAGTTGCTTTTGAAACCTCTGTGGCACTGTCATTTATTTCCATCCTATTCGCTCACCTTCCTAAGGAACCTACTGGAGCAATCGTCAATAAGAACAGCTGAATTATGTTCACATTAGGACATACGCCACTCGTATAGTTTAATGGCACGCTGGTGCTTCAGCTGAGACACGTCTCAAGCTCGCCTCAGTCTCAAAAGAATAACTGCTGGCGTAGCGGTCGAAATTCCGGACGCTTAAGAAATTCAGACATTCGCGCCAAGCAGCATAAGATATTGACATCACAGTCATTTTCGGTTGTGATGTCAATTTTATATTTTTTTTTCGCCGGCTGTTAGCTGTCTCCCCGATACGTAGCTGGCAACTCGCCTCCATTTCTTGACATGTGGGTTTCTGTGGAAGGGTCGCTACCAGTTTACATATACCTGGATGAGACAAAAGGAACAAGCGTGAGCGTTTGTCGCTTGAAGTGTATACTGTCCGCTCCGCTCGGACTGCTGTACACATTGCGCCCTTTGATGTGGTGCATGCACACAGCTGCACATCGGGAAAGCTAGTGCTTGTGCGCACGACACTCATGCCAACAGCGGAAGGCAGAACGCCACCTTGGCTCTGCCGCAGAGTCGACTGAGCGGAGCGTGAGGATGCGGCCCGATGGCCTTCGTCGTTTTTGCAGACAAACACACTGCGCGTCTCTGGAGGCATTTCATGCCTCCACGCGGGGGCCGCAGGTTCGCCATCGGTACTGTGACATCACGGTGGCGGCGGCGACCGCACCTCGAGCGTCCATGTAATGGCGATCGAAATCAACAATGATTAGGATATTGCTAAAGACGGGCAATGAAAGAAAATGGGCCACTTATATACTTTACGCGTAAGCTGACTCCATGTTTCGACATGACACACCCTTCTTTTGGTATCCATTAGTTGCGAGAATATAAAGTTTGCGAGAGCCCAGCTTTAGGCACATGTGTCTTCCTTTCGAACACGTTATCTTAAAGGGGCATGTGGAAAAATCAAACGTTGTTATTGTTATATCTTGACGTTACAGTTTTCCTTTGTGCCATTCAGATATGCGGAGAAAATCTGCCAAATAACCTGAGCACCCACGAAGGCTTTTCAAGGTAGAGGATGTTAGCAGCGCCTACAGTATTCCGGCTCCAACGACACTCATCCAGTATTCGTATTCCCCCTAAACCCTTCCAGACGTTCGTTCTGTAGGCCGGTGTAAAAAAAAAATGAAGTTAGCCGCAACCAATCTCACGGTGACTGTCGACGTCAATGCGAATAGCATTCGAGCAATGCAACGACACACCATATAGCTGAAGATACCTTTACGCACCATATAGTGAGGAAAGCAGGCAAAAAATGCTAATCGCATTATTACAGACACGTGCTACAGGGCCACCAGAGAGTGTACATTCTCCGACGCCACCAGAAAATGAGCAGTTTCGCCCTAAAGGCGAAGCATACACCGACTGCGATAGCAAGGCTTAGCGTTGCGCTTGAGCTTCTCGGGCGGTGTTCTTATTTACACGCGGGTGCGACATGTTCACGCGACGCAGCACGCAAGGAAACTCCTCCTGCGTAGATGAAACAGCGCCCTGGCAGCTACCAGGCGTCTCAAAACGCCGGTGTGGTGAGGAGTGCCGCCAGGTGGCGTTGCAGGCACCGCACATCTCTTGGTGGCGCAACCCAGCGCCCCGTTCCAAAGGGGACGCTCATAACATACATACTCTCGGTGGTGCACCAGTTGGGACCGACAGGAAACCGTTGGCGTTAGTTAGCGCTTAGTTAAATAACAGATAACGTTAGCTTGACGTTCACAGCCCGTTCCGCTCAGATTTGTGACACTGCAGCTCAGCAGAAAAGCTAGTGTGCTTATACTGTGCGTGCGCACAACGCAGAGCAGGGGAAGATACAACGCTGCTACGGATCGGCCACCGAGGCAATTCAGCGTAGCGTCGACGTTGCCTTCATTTCGATTCCTCGTTTTATTGCAATAGGAATAACGTAGACACTCCAAGCGCATTACTGCCGTCGCCGTCGCCGTGAGGTTCCGTATAAAGTCAAAGGGCGATAAAATCGCCGCGGCGCGCCGTATGCTGTATGTGCGAGTGAAAGCGTGCGAAGGTGAGCCGGCGATCGCGGCTCAGTCGCACGCATGAAACGGACGATCGAAGGCGGGAAGGAAGCGTGCCGTCTTTCGTCGCGCGCGTGGCTCCGGAGGTAGGGTAGGGAGAGGGACCGGTTCTACTCCGGGCGGCCACGTGCCCTCGCCCGTGCCGCTGCATCTTGAAAACCATCTTCGACAGGCACACAGTCCGCCGAGCGCTGTGTTTTCGCTGTTCGCGTTGGTGCGAAAAGCAGCGCGAAAGTCAATGGACGACCGCACGCCAAGTTTCATCCTAGACGCCAGCGCTCGTTTCTCCCCTGGCGGAACGATTTCATCTCCAACGGGTGTAGGTTTCCGCCGCCGCTTCCCTTAGCGGTCGCGCCCGCGTTCAGTTCGCGCTGCGCGCGAAACGTCTCTTGTTTGCGAGGGCGCCTCTTCGGATGACCGAAATTATTATTGTGTTGTTAACTGTCACGACAGCAATGTAAACACGAAATGGTTGATGCCACCAGTGAAATTCTGCCGATTCACAAGAATATGGTACGAAAAAAGCAGACGACACACATGGATTACTGCGGTGCGCCGAGCGAAGTAAACAACTGGCAAACGAAGCGAGCTCGTTCATTGATCACTCCCGAGTGTATGACGGTTTTTATATGTAACCCACATGAATTTAATAATTACTCGGTACATAATCCTTTTATTCATATAAAAACTTTTGTTCGACGAGCGCTTGTCCTGTCTTCTTTCTCGTGTTTCGTTTGTGTGTGCGCTGCCCAAGAATGGAAACCACTTCTGTTGTATGCGCTAGCAGTGGCCGAAGTTCACGCGTGCCGAGAAATTGAATATGTGCACGATGCATTGAACATGACCGGAGTTCATTCCCGCTTCACCACTGCACCGATCGATCGAGTTACTGGACGATACACGCCCGCGTCTTGGTCGCGCTGGCATTGCTGAAGCAGGAATGATTGGTAATACTTTAAACTTCCGTCTCTTGAGCACTGTTAAAAAATGGCCAAGCTATTTACATTGCTGCCTCTATTCTATATTGTAGGGGACGTACTAGTTGAAGTTGTGTGCGCATGTCGTACTTGTGCTATGCAGCGATATATTTTGTTTATTTCCGCACAGTGTCGACGGAAGTCCATTGTCGCCATCAGAGACAACACGGATTTGTAGCAAACATATTGTGAGAAACTGCAAAAATGACTTTAGCTCGTATGTGCTGCATCGTATGTGCTGACGATTTTTCCGGCGGTACATACGATGTCGTTTCCAATCACCTGTTCAGCGTCACCTACATGGTTAAGCAGACGCTGACCTTTCGCCGCATTGCAGCCATAAAAATAATCGTCAAGCGTACCGATCTTCTTAAAGGCAAATAGGAGCGTGTACAGTCTGTTTCACACTAAGGGGAAAACTCGGAACGTATTGCATCGCGATGCGGGAAGCAATGGAGTCGTGCGGCGGCAGCAGCTCGAGCAGGCGCAGACGCTCGAGGGGCGGAGTCGTGATTTATGTCGTCTGCTACGGCGGCGCGCGCTGGCCGCATTGTCGGGAAGCGTGCTACTGTCAGGGCAGTGCATGTTTATTCACTATGTGTGCTACCGTAATAAGCAGCGACAAGACGCACCAAGGTGTGCGCGCAACGTGCTCAGTCTTTGTTTGACTCGAAAGGAAAACAAAGCACTCAACAATGATAACTATGGGAGTCGAACACGATGAAACAAACGGATACGATTAAATGAATGTTTTAGGTTCAGACAATGAGCTGGAAGTGATTTTTCTCGACAATCATTCACTACACCAGACAGACCCTGCCCGCCGCCGGGGAATTGGACACGTCACGCTCGGAACTTCAGTTAGTATCTCGTCATGTCCCCAGCGGCAGCGATGACAACGCTCATCCTGGAAGGCAGTGAAGTGTAGAATGACTTGATCAGGGATGTATTCACTCGCAGCACGTCTCAGTCGCTGACGATGGTGGATCGAAGCCTATC
The DNA here is from genome assembly GCF_023375885.2 of Dermacentor andersoni. Classification (NCBI taxonomy): domain Eukaryota; kingdom Metazoa; phylum Arthropoda; class Arachnida; order Ixodida; family Ixodidae; genus Dermacentor; species Dermacentor andersoni. Next base: position 140,279,528 of record NC_092818.1, on the reverse strand, counting down.
CTCGGGCGACTGATAGAGGGGATGGTGCGCCAGCGATACTTCCAACGAGCCCCAGACGCCCGGGGATTGAGGCGGCCGCTCCAAGAGAGTGACTGCGAGCTCTTCTAGCAGTTCTTGCACAACACGAGCAGTGTGGATCGGCGACCTATGGCGTTAGAATATATAGTCGCCTTCCAGAAAGGGGCCGTCAAGAATGTAGGGAATCAGTACGTCGTCTATGACTGCCCTGCAGCGATGAACGTACCTTCGAGGCGTATCAGTGGGCGTCGCGCAACGCTTAGTAAAGAATACCGGCTCATTTCACGCAGTAACGATGAGATCAGCGCCCTGCAACTGACAGTACAACGTTTCCCGACAATGCGGCCAGCGCGCGCCGCCGTAGCAGACGACGCCGTGCAAGATCCCGCCCCTCGAGCACCTGCGCGAGCTGCTGCCGCCGCCTCACTCAAGCGCTCGCCGCAACGCGATGCAATGCGCTCAGAGTTTTCCCCTAAATGTGAAACAGAATGTGCACCGCCCTTCGAAGGAAATGTCCACGCGCACACACGTAGGCACACACTGCGCGCGGCAAGAAACGTGCCTAAACACGCGCAGTGCAGGAGGCAATCAAGGCGGCGCGAACGAGAGATGGGAGAGAGGTACCACCCACTAATAGAATTTTGCTTCGCATGCGGCGCTCTCAACGCCGGCGCAGCAGCGCCGCTCTCGGTGCCGTTCTTGTCCATGCTCTCGCTGCTGCTGCCACGCTTCCTCCCTCTATCGTTTTTAGTGTCCACGGTCATCGAGTGAGGTGTGTTCATGTTTGCTTGTGCGTGCGTGATTGTTAATTTAGTTAGTATGCCTATGTTTACGAGTTTATACGGCCGGTAAAGCTACTATCCCTGCTTCGTATAGCTGTCCACTTACTTGCTATCGCAATCGGTGCTTCGCCTTTCGCACGAAACTGCGACTTTTTTGCACTTAAACGTACCCCACGCCTTCGGAGACTCTCGCTGCAACCTTCAGCGTGCGTTCCGCGCATGCGCTGCCGAGCGTAAACGCACGACAACTGCGGCGGCGGCGCCGACGGCGCAAATGCGCCTCGAACGTCCGTCCATATAGCTGATATCGGATTAAAAAATATTTGCAGGTTTATGCCAATCTGGGTAACTGATGCATGAAAAACAGCGAAGCTGCATACGCGTGTTCTCACGCCCTTCGCAAGTGCTAGAGGTCTGTTTGCTGGCCGTTCATGTGACGTATTTACAATTTCCATGCTCTTGATTACTCACGAAGCTTTACCAACATTACACATTCATATAGAATAACATAGGGCATTATACAATCATATCAAATTTGTAGCACACTCTTTACAATTTACCTCGTTCTTTGTCAACTAGTGACGGATTCTACACAGGCTATGTTGCAGAACGACTCGGTCAATGGTCACCTTTCATCACTGTAGTTGTAGAAATTCCTACCGGGTCAGGTGAGAATTTGGTAGGCAGGTAGGCAGTTAGGAGGTAGGTAGGGCAGGTAGGAGAAATACCGAGAGAAGCACGAATCAGCGACTAAGTGTTATGCACTCTTAAGTATATGTGGCAATTTCATATGCTATTCAACACTTTGAGAAGTGAAAAAAAAAAGAATAGATTAGAAAAAGGAGAGATCTGCTGCATAGTCAAGTTCTATACGTGTATCACGAAACCTCGACGATGTGCACAGCAGCAGTTACACGAAGTGGCAATCTCGCTGCCAACCACAATGCCGAATTATCGAATTATACCACGACACAGTATATCTTTCTCGTAATCACTGCCACCCAGTTGAAACTCTGTAGCAACCTCCCCCTTCGAGGCGTGAATGCGCCTCGAGCCGTCCGTATGATTGCTTTCGCAAAGAAATAAAAACACACTAAACAGCACAGCAGGTTTTACAATCTTACCAGTGTACGCTACACATGACACCCATAAGAATGGCATGCAAATAAATGCCGCACAAGCCGCGGAGAAGAGATTTTAAATCACATTCTGCAGGCAATCCTTAAAAATGTTCTGGGAAAAAGAACTTTGCTTTTGATACTGTTACTTCTAAAGAGCGAAGAAAAGCATTTGTTATTTAAGGTATTTTTGTTAGGGCTGGTACTGCGTTTTATAGCACTTTTTGTATATTTCATTGTTTTCTTGTATTTCAACATATGTGACCGCGCCTGTTATATTATGGCCACTGCTGCTTGTTCTGGGCGTACACAAAGCATCCAGGATCCCTCAAGCTTCTAGGACAGCTTATTACTTGGCCCTGCTCGCAATAATCTTTGTTGCAATAAAGATTGGTTGATTGAAGGTTCAACCGGTGACTCGCAGTGAGCCTTAGTGGAGTGCAAAAAGTTAGGAGTACGCAATGTGTGTCTCAAGTCGCAGCGCGCGTCTCAGAAGTCGCAGAGTATATGTCATGAAAATCAAGGTACGCGGTTTTGCGTTTCCCGTGGAAAGACGCGTCGATTGAGTGATACTCATGTTTGGAGGGCCGTCCGGAAGCCGTTTGCATTTTACTTTAGAAATTGTGGTTTGCGATCTTTCCAACGTGAGCCAAATTACACTTCTTTATCGCCTGTGCAAGAATTGTGCCTAGGGCTAAGCAAGAATGGCTTTGCAAAGGGTTATGCATTGTTTTAACTGCGGCTCCGTAGAATGATAGATCTTCCCGGATGAACAGTAGCTCATGAGGAGGGAGGTGTCACGCCTTATGTGGCATATCCTGGACGCGGAATTGCCACCTCAGTGACCGATCCCACAACAATATTACCAGCAAATTAATGACACGTCATGCAAACTAGCAAATAAGGTATAAGGTATAGAGGAACCCCGGCATTCCCTCGCAAGGTGAACCCCGTTTATACGTGACCTGCTTGAACGGTCTAACTCGCTCACTCACTCACTCACTCACTCACTCACTCACTCACTCACTCACTCACTCACTCACTCACTCACTCACTCACTCACTCACTCACTCACTCACTCACTCACTCACTCACTCACTCACTCACTCACTCACTCACTCTCACTTTCACTCGTTCACTCACTCACTCGCACATAGCCTGTTCAGGGAATGACCAGAACTCTGCGGTGCCACTTAATTATGTTTTTACGCACTAACACCACAAACTGAGTCCAAAGTGACCAGATGGTTGCGTTTAAAGGTCAGCACACGCGCTGCTGTGCGTAATTATGGCGCTCTTTAGAGCGCATGGTAAGGAACAAGCAAAAACAAAGAAGGCACGACGTCCGATATGTACCTGCACGTGGAGTCGACAGAGTTGATTCTAAAGCTTCCACAGATGTATGTGATCGCGCAGGCGGGCTATAGCAGAAGGCATAAAGCCCATTCAAGAAGAAGAAGAAAAAAAAGAAGCTTTCCGTTAGCCGTTTTTATTGGCTCAGCGGAAAAAGAAAGGTTAAAAGGGACAAAAATACCTTAAAGACAGAGCGACGGCCACATGCTGCGGGAATCTGCTGCAGTAAATTTTTCACAATACAGCTGCTTTACCTGCACAAAGAGGTAAATATCGCAATTACTCGCGTCGGGCGAAGACGAAAGAGAAAAGAGCAAAGCACCATGAAGCGCGCACACAGGTTGCATACTTATGCAAACGAGGATTGCAAACAACGATTGCAAGTCTCATGTAAGTGCAATCGTAAACGCAAGGCATCCACTGCGCAACAGCTACGCAAAGAGAACACAAGACATAAACGTTGCGTGCGCGCTCTGCCAAAAAGCGCAGCCTTGCGGACCAACGTGCCTTCGGGGATCTCAGCTGCTTTTGGTTCTTTTAGAGGCTTTGCCGCGCGGCCGCAATATGTATCACGTGTGCAAACCGTATAGGCTTGGCGTTGACGAGCTCAATGTTTTCTGACAGCTCCGCGATAACGGGTCACCGTTTGGGTGCTGCCAAGCAGTTGCAGAAGAAAATTATCCACTTGAGTACTTGCCTTCTTGCTAGTGCGTTGACTCAATCTTGTTGGCACAGGCCTCTGACCGAGTACAACTTACGGCTTAAAAAAAAAAAAGGCATAATAAGGCTGCTGGGAGAAGCGCATTCCTCATCGGTGATTCCAGTGTTCATCGTTTTCACAGGTTTTCCTGACTGATTTCTTTAGCTTTATGCGGCTGAGTAAACATTCGCATACCCGCACGTTTGCTGCATATCGAAACCTAGAGTGAGAGCATGCGAAGCACGTGCTAAGTGCAATGATTAGGCACTTTATCTTGCTTGAAGCCACGTGAGATTCGCCTGACCCGCTGCAATAACATCGCCGTATTTCACGAAATCATAAATTACTGAAAGCTTACGATTCCTCCGATTTTTCTGACTGCTTTTCCGTCTAAAACACGAACCAGTTGGCCTCGAAGCTACTTGTTCAATATCGGAAGCCACATTCCAAAAGTAGTGGCCCGTTCTGAACCCTGTGCGACCTAATAAAACTAAAATTTGAGATTCGTTACTCACCGACACGTCAACTGAATGGAATACATCATCATCATCATCATTGTCGTCGTCGTCGTCGTCGTCGTGGTCGTGCCATTCTTTTACTCATCTTCCATATCTCCTTACCGTAGCGCTCGTGTAACGGAAGTGCTTTGGATGAACGTTAGAAAACCGGAAGCGTTCGCAATCAATTCGGGACTCGTCACTACGGCATCCACTGAGAAGCCCACTGAGAAGTTTCGAAACGTTAAATTGCAAAACTTTTTTTTTAACTTCAAGGCTGGTAGCTGGTTCCAAAGACAAATGTTTAGGCCGACCTCTAAAGTTTCTTTTTTTTTCTTTTAGAGTAAATATCCCTCTCTAAAGATACCACTGCGGGTTAAGCACGTCAGATAAAGAGAGTAAATGCTCTGTTGTGCACCATGCAATGAGGAAATGACAGAAAGGTCTAGGAGAAGGAAAACGAAGATAGGCAGACGGCATTTAGTGATCATAAAGACGAAGAAAAAGTGTTACTTTTAGATGCGAGCACGTGAAGGTGTGGAAGAAGGCATCGGTAAGAATTATAACGTAAGGAACACGCATCCAGTGCTTGCGGCCATACTGCTGGTTAAGTTAAAATGTCAGAATGACACGGTAAAATGTCATGATATGTTATCATATATGTTAGAAATGATATGCCAGAGTATTACAATGATATGTCAGAAAGTTAACTTTTCTTTATCTCTATCCTTGATCGCGATTCGCGCTTTTCAGATACGTTGGCGCCACCGCATGGATTTTTTCTCCCGCGTCTTATAGCAGTGGCGTTCTCCCGGCTTATACAGTTTCCGTCGATTTCGCCGCTTTTCGGAATAGCGACAAACGATCAACGGGCGAAAAATAACCCGCCTGTTTATTGCTCCACAATGCAAAAACTGTGCATTAACTAGGAAGATAAACCTCTACCATTTCCTTACGGTTACGAGGCGAAAGAAGTTCTGGGAGATAAAACTGCGGATTGGCAAGAATGAGAGCTACTAAATGGTCGTGTGCAGCGAGGAAGAAGGCTTCTTTCGGGACCATTCTGTCTGGTGTCTTGAATGTTCAGTTGCATACAGCGTTTCTATGTACTTTGCTTTCTTGCTAGCCAATTGTGGTAGACTGTTGAAAAAGTGTTCACGTTCCGATGAATAACGCCGAAGGGGAGTGTTGCCTTTTCGTAAGTATACAATTTAGCCGAAAGAACTTTGTAAAAAAATAAAATAAAGGTGACCCCCAGCCTGTAGTGGCACGGCTGATAATCTCCGCAAATCATCTCACTTATTAATTTACTAAGATGGGTCCGTATTCCCACCAAAGTACTTACGCAAGGACTGTTCGTACCGGGAGTTGCCAGCCACGCGTGATGGGCAAGGTATTATTAGCAAAAGCTGCCGCCTAGAATGGTGTAAACAGCCCTTACGAACAAAAAGCTTCGTAGATTCAGCCCCTAGCTGTTTCCTTATAGTTTTAGGATTCTTAAAGAAGTATAGCGGAACTAAACTGACGTAGTGAGACATGCTGCTCATTGTGAATGGACGTGATGTGACGTGACATTAGCAGCATGACTCCCCAGCGCTAGCTCCGTTTATTACTGAGCGCTACGGTGCTTAGCGTTCAACTAACGTATACTGCTGGGTGCCTCGAACATTACAGAGATATTGAAAAAATACGAGAAAAGATGCACTTAAATTTACAGCACTGATTACGTCGCAAATGAAGAGCTTTTTAAAGGCGAGCTTTTTTACAGCGCTTGATATTTACAAGAGGTCGAATGCGGACTGCAGCACTCGAGGTCTGCTTGTAATACCGCGGCATATAACGTGGCCAACGTCAAACGCGGCCTCACGTTCGACGAGACACCTTTACGTTCTTTAAGAAGGTCAACGAATTAGCTGGGCGGCAATAAAGACTCGCATGCCACCTGCTTCATATTTAATGAAAATAAAAAAAAATATATTTATACTTTTGTTCACGTAATAATATTATTAAGAAGAAAATTAAGCATAGTTAAAAGAGCGCGAAATCTAGAGCGGCGTTTCATAAGCTTCTCGAGACGCGCGTGTTCCCTTGACCCCTCCATCACCTCCATCCCCGCCATGACGACGGTTCACGATGATTTATTGACATCCCCTGTGAGACGCCGAGGTGATAAATAATCACCTAGCCTGCTTGAGTTACTCACGTATGCTGTACATGCTTTTCTTTCTAGCATTTTTGTATACACCTTAATCTTTTTTTCGCTCCCTCAAAACTTCTCTACCTACCTTGAACCTGTAACAGATCCGTTCATATAAATCTCTTCCCTGCTTTTTTTTTTTTTTCACCTATGCTCTAAACGTGTCTTGTTTATCTCGACCGCTGACCGGTTGATGCTGCCGTCCACTTTAAATCCAAGCGTTTCTGAAGTTCTACGTTACCTACGGGGCTCAATGGGTGAATACCTTCGCATTCATTTACGATGTGCGGAGTGGTTTCTGGATTTCTGCTGCAGAATATACATGCCTCATTTAGTTTCAAATATTTGCTCCGGTATGTTTATGACCTTAGGCAACCAGCTCGAGCCTCGAAAAGCAAGACACTGCCCTTGGTGTTATCGTAGAGAGTTTTCCTTCCGATATCTTTGTTCATATTCTTGTAAATCTCGATAGTGTTTTTTGTTTCCATTCGTTGCATCCATTCACAGTCACTGTTTCTCTCACTTTCTTTCTGTGACTCCTGGTTGTCGATTTAGACTTTCAATTACCTCGTACTTAGTTGCCAACTTTCCTGACCTCTTCATCCATTCTCTGTCCTCGGTTTTCGGGTACAGATACTTGTACAGATTAGCCGCCCATTAATTTTCACACAGGTTCCTGAATCTTACTAACAAACTAATTTTGCCCTGCGCTTCTCTGACTTCGAACGAGGCCCAACCTATGTCACCCTGCACTGCCTAACTTGTGGTTTTGCCGTGTGCTCCCAAGGCCAACCGGCTTAACGATCTTAGGTTAACTTCCAGTCTCGACAAGTTCCAGCCATATGTTGAGCTTACGCCGCGCCACCTATAAGTGCTGGAAAGTGCGAATGGGTGCTTAATTAAATTCCGTGGTTTTACGAGTCAAAACCATCATATGAATGTGAGGCACGCCGTAGTGGGGGACACCGGAATAATTTTGACCCCTTAGGGTTTCTTAACGTACACCCGCTGGACGGCACACGAGTGTTTTTCGCATTTCGCCGCCATCGAAATGCGGCTGCCGCGGCCGGAATTTTATCCCGTGACCTCGGGCTTAGCAACGCAATGAATGCTTAATGATGTAACAGACAATTCTACTGTAAGTTCTTTTCTTCGTTCCAAACTGAACTACTGCCAAAGTAGCAGTGAGAAGCACTCAGTTCTAAAGCAAACGATGTAAAAATAATGGTGTAAATATCTTAGTGGCTATAGCGTGACGATAATGTTGATGATGATAATTTTGTGTTTTTTCGCGCAAGGCCCAGATACGCCCAAAGAGCGCCAAGTGACCATGGCCTCAGAGCACTCACAACTCACACGAGAAAATAGGCAATAAGAAACAACAGTTATAAACCTGCCCACTAAGATATGCAACCGAGGAGGCCGACGGAAGACATAAGCTTAGCCCACTTTAGAAAAGCTCCACAGAGTCCTTCCCCTCCCCTCGTGTACAGAGGCTGCCTTGTAAATGGCGAATAGAGCTCAAAAACTCGAGAAACGGAAAAAAAAATAAACATAACGAAACTTAAACTACGGGGCAAAAAGGTTTCCCGATGTAAGCCTCTCGCTCTACAGTGCCGCGTGACATTCGCAGGGTTGGCCCGCTATGGTTCCGAGGCAACAAATGATCGTACGAAGCATACAACACACGCAAATCGAATTACAGCCACAGGTGCGCTTACATAGCAAGCTGCAGTCGCACGCATGCATGCACCCGCGCACGCACACACACACGGGCAGAGTAGCTACTACTGTGTCGACCATTCTATAGACACATGAGTCTGTCAAACGAAGTAATTTTGTTCGTTTTTTCTAGTTTATGCCCTTGTTGTTCACGGTGAGGTGCACGCGCTCGGAGGCAGCGCACATCACAGCCGCGAGCGCGCGGTATAGCGGCCGTGCTCGAGCCAACTACAAGAAAGGCACTCGTATAGTTGAAGCGCCACGGTTTCTGTTTGCAACTTGCACAGCACGACGGCAACGCATGCATCCAAAAGGAGCGCTAACGCGTACGAACTCGCGCGCACAAAGATGCACGCTGCTGCCGCGCGCGTGCTTTCTTCACGCACGTCAAGCGGGCGCTCGTTGATAGCCGCACGCATTTTATGCTCCTTTTTTTACTAAGTGGGCTTGAGTCCCCTGCGCACACGCACTCGCCAGCGACCGTCTACTGCGGACTCGGCGCCTTGCTTCATTAGCTGCAAACGCACTGCGTGCACGCGCATACGCTCACCCCCATCGCTGGGTTGCACGCGTACGCTCTTCTCAAGCGTCCAGCAAGGCCGCGGGGACCATAAACGCCGCGCGTCCTTCTCTTCACTCGTTAAAAAGTTCCTCTCCCAGTGTATACTTTCAGCCATATTTGGGTCGCTGGCGCTTTCTTTCCTTTTTTCGTCTTCTCTTTTCCCCCCGCTAATCTGCGGCACGTGATTACAGTGTAGCAGTACGTACGGGCAGTGTAACTAAACGCGACAACCTTGAATGAAAAGAAAATCACAGGTTCCAAATGTGCAGCGGCGGCGCTTAGCGCAGCCTGTCTCTCCGAGACTTGCGGGTGGTAAAAATGTAAAACTTGCGAAGGCCGCTCACGACGTTCGCCACAAAACGGCAGCTTTAATTCTCACAACTTCGTGGTGCGATTTTTTTTTTGTTTTGCTTCTGACGCTTTGATTTACGTAAGAGCGCCCCCTGAGAAAATGTTCTTTCCAGATTATAACCGTGACAGCGATCGGCCGGAGCAGCGCAAGGTCCACCCAAGGTCCTGTTGGCTTCGAAAGTGTTGCCTCTAAATTACACTTCCCCCTGCCCGGCGGATGACCTTATCTCGGACGCAAGGCACTTCTGTCTGTGATTAGTGACGTCGGTCTAATCTGCCCTTCTAATATATCGAACCAGGGTGAAGATAACGCTGTCCATTCATCACCCATTAAGGCAGAAAGCGGAACCTAAAGAAAAAAGAAATCATCGCGGGTGAGATAACGCGCATCAACGCATGCATCTTGCGTTGAAAGTCGAATTTCGACGCTTGATGACTTGTCAATTGACGTTAAACGTTTGTTCATAGTCCCATTATGAGGCTTCGCTTATAAAGTCTTTGCTTGCCTCTTGTTAAACTTTGAGACCAGCTGTTTTGTCATTTGCGCCAGCGTGGAAGTCGCACCTCATCAGCATCGCCCTGATTATCTCTTCCTCTAGTGAAAGTTTGTCAAGTGGTTTCTTAAAGCGCTCAATCGCTACGTAGTCCTAGACATCTTCTCACTACATGTATTTTCTTAATTCTAGGTCTGCGGTCCTTTCTGTTACAGGCAGTGTGTTACTTACTGAAGTGCCTGTCAATTATGGCTATCAACGCCAATTTTAAAAGCGAAGGATTTCTTTGCAACTCTTTCGGACTTCTCTGACCGTGGCTGCTGGGTGATGATGGCTTGCCAAATAGTTCACTTCAAATTAAAAAAAAAGAGGAAGAAGAAGAAGCATTACGTGTCCATTCGAACCACGGTCCTTCAACACAGCTGACCAGTGCTCCAACAATTAGGTACAAAGACACGTATACTTCTAGAGTGACAACGCCATATAACTCTTTGGGATAATTGTCGCGTGCACCAAAAACCCTTGATCGACGCTCTTCCGAACTGGGCGGCGGAAGACGTCATAAAGGGACTTTAGGGTGCGCCTGCGCCAGTTTCTTTTACGCCAAATAGGCTGTAACTAAATGGAGAAATTTATAGCATTTGATTATCACCTTTCCGAAAGCTTAGATTACAAGATGTGCGTTGGATCAACATAATTTGTTTTAATGTAATTTCGTTCTGGAATGACCTACCGAGTGAAATAGAACAATGTAATTTACTGCATTCCTTTGAAGCTAGCCTGAAATACTACGTTATAATACATGATTTCTATATAATCAATCGATTCTCTAGCTAGATATGCACTCTGACTGGAAAAGTATTTTGCCATTCCCTCTGGTTCAGTTATTTTTTTTTTTTCTGTAATAGAATTTTATTTCAACGTTCTGTGTTCTACCAGGTGACTTTCATTGTACACAGCAAATTAAAATCTTGTTTGCTTGGTTTATTCTTATCAGTGCGTGTCAAGAATGATAGTCCTGAATGCGATTCTTGCACCACGGGACTTCCTACGATAGGCTGCACACATATGATAATAATATTTAATTGAGAAAAGTAATGTAAATTAACGCTGCAGCAAAACTGCGCGTAGCTCATTCATACTCACCAGGAGCATGACTGAATGTTTTTCACAACCTTAAACGGAGGTGATCAATCACTACACGTTCCTAGTAGCCACATCGACACCTGAAAGTGGAGACAAATCGTGGGTTGGTGTCATTTTTGTCGCTGTGTTCGCGCCACAAAAGACAAGGGTCCTGCTGGAAGTCCAGCACTGACAAGTAAATTATAACAGCGCTAACGCATGCATACACAAAGGAACAAGGACGAGACACAAGCGCTGGATGCATGTGTTAGCGCTGTTATAATTTTTAAATCAAGTATGCACCAACTCGCCCAGAAAGAAGTTTTAATGAAATAGACTGACAAGTAAATATCTCTCCGCTTCTGCTCCGGCTCGTGGCGGTGCCCATGATCAATGCGATTGTAATATATAAAATACCAATTTCATGACGAGTTTTGCTGGTGCGTTTCTAGTTACTGTTAGTTTTACTTACTTTTGCACGGCCCCGCCGCCGCGAAGGACGCCGGTAGTAGTAGTCCTTAGCTGAATGAATCGCAGCTGTAGCACTTAACCACCTAGTTTTCCGTTCTTGAGGCAAGCTGCCGGAAATATCTAATACGTTAGGAAGGATGGCGGGTACACCGCTGAATATTCTTCCTTCCTGTCGTACTTATAGAGAGCCTACTATACCACTGCTTGCCTCAAAAATAGAATACCAAATCGACCACCAAACCATCTGAAGAGTTTTATTATTTTTAATATAATTTCATGCATCTCCCTGCCCCCTATTATTTATTATTTTTTAGTTTGGTCAAGCAAAGATTACTTGGCACTAAAGTGAGAGTAATGGTTCCACAGCAGGATGCAGAATTGAAAAGAAGCTACTTCCTTACCCCTCACGACACTCCCCCATGCCCATCTCCCTTTAGTAATAATCATTAGAGTGGAGTTGCAGATTAATATGCAGAAAACAAAGATAATCTTCAATAGCCTGGCAAGGGAGCAAGACTTCAGGGTTGCCAGGTAGGATCTAGAGTCTGTACAGGAGTACGTTTATATAGGTAAATTACTGACAGGGGAGCCTGATCATGAGAAGGAAATTCACAAAAAATAAAAATGGGTTCGAGTGCATACGGTATGCATTACCAAATCATGACTGGGAGCTTACCACTGTCGTTGAAAAGAAACGTGTAGAACCACTGAGTTCTAAAGGTGCTAACGTATGGGGCAGAAACTTGGAGACGGACAAAGAAGCTCGAAAACAAGTTAAGGACCGCTCAAAGAGCGATGGAACAAGAAATGCTAGGCCTGAAGTTAAGAGACAAGAAGAGAGCGGTGTGGATCAGGGAGCAAACGGGGACAGCCGATATTCTAGTTGACAGTAAGAGAAAAAAAAAATAACGGATCTGGACAGGCCATGTAATGCGTAGGGTAGATAAGCGGTGCACCATTTGAGATACATAATGGGAGCCAAAGGAAGGGAAGCGAAGTAGAGGACGGCAGAAAACTAGGTGGGGTGCTGAAATGAGGATTTTTGCAGGTGCAAGTTGGAATCAGTCAGTACGAGACAAGGGTAATTGGAGATTGCAGGGAGAGGCCTTCGCCCTCCAGTGGACATACGCGGATAATGATGATAATAGATTAGCTGGCAAAGATACACAGTGCAGCTCGTCTCGACATTCTATTCAAAGTCGACTATAACCCTGTGGTAGCAGAAGAGCGACGGGGACTCCCAACATCACGACGCCCGCCGGGCAGGCGCTCTTAACGTGGTGAGGTCGGCTTACTTCGCGATCACGTTGATACGGACAGAAATACAAGTTAACACGAGACAGATGAAACTTTAACAACTAGCCCAATATCAATCTTTAGACTGTGTGGTACAGCGCGAAGCAGGGACAAGGGACGCGAGAAAAACAAAAACGAGGACAAACTCTTGTCCCAGTTTTTCTCGCGTCCCTTGTCCCTGCTTCGCGCTGTACCACACAACCTAAAATGGAAAATCAACTAGCCCAAACCACCACTCTACCAATTTCAAGCTTTGCCGAAAGTTAACAACGAACGACGCAACAAACTTTAGTTTTGCCACGAATGATGATTGATGGGGAGTAACGTGCCAAAGCAACACCGGGGTTATGAGAGTTAGAGAGAGAGAGAGAAATACATGCTCCGGGTCAATTCCGACCACCTGCGGATCTTTAACATGCATTGTCGAGACATTTTTCACGTTCTGAGCCCAGTTCAATGCGGACACCGGGACCGGGAATGCAACCCACCAGCAGAACGTCATGGCCCAACGAGCCGCCGCAGCAAGTCAGATACGCGCAACGCCGCTTCCTGCAACACCCACTTTTCCTCAGCTCTCGCTTGCTCAGTGGCCAAGCGCGACGTCGCCCGTTTGCTCGGTCGTTTAGGCTTAAAGTTGCAACGAGTAATCGGAAGGCCCTCTTCGATCGCGCCGCGAGCAGTGGCTAGCCGAGGTATTATTATGCACGAGATGACTCACTTTCCTCCATGCGGCGCTTTATTTTATTCTGTACGCAGTCTTATATTGACCGCTGACGAGGCGGTAGCTGTAAGGACCCGGCAACCCCGCCGACTCCAGCATTCAGCGTCCGCTCGTACCCAGCCGTTCCAGGCGGGTCATGGAGGCGCGCGCAGCGCGCAGTCGACGGCAGGATACGGTCCGTGCTGCGCAGCCCTTTTGTCGTCTGCTGTTAAATGGACATTCTTTTTCAACAGCGCAAAGGAGAAGGACGAGACGTGTGCACATACACAGCGCATTATAAATGATACGTTGGGTATTATACAGGGCTAACACTCACCACAAGAAGGACACACGATCGTTTTTGCATTCAGCCTCCATCACAACATGGCCACCGGGGTCCGGCATCGAACCTGCAACCTCGTGCTCAACTGGAGAACCACTTGGCGAAAAATCGAAAGAACGCTTGTGTTTTCTATCTTTTCTTCGTGTCCCGTGCAATTTCTCATTAAGTTGTTTTTTTTTTATTGAGATAGGTATGGCCACTCGCGGCGAATTTTCGCCGTCGGCGTCGGCGGCGTCGCCACAAAGTTCCATGTAAAGTCCAAGTGCGATAAGATCCAACCACGCCCCCGACGCCGTATGCCGTGGGTGCGAATGGAAGCATGCGAAGGTGAGCCGAGAAGGAAGGTGGCTTATGCGCGCACAATGTTGTAAGTCAGGTGATAAAGCGCGCGCAAAGTGGGGGTGGGTGGACGTGAGCGCGCGGTACCGTGATCAAACGCGCGCTAGGAGGAGGTGGGAGGGCGGACGGCAGGTGAGCAAGCGTCTCCTCTTCTAGACACACCGTGCGCCGCTACAATCTCTCTCTCTCCAAAATAATATCCGGTGTGGGCAAACGTGGGGCGAGCGGAGGGGACGCTTGGTAACGGCATGTGCTCCGTCTTCGCGCGTGCCTGGCGCCTGGAGATCGCGTAGTCTCAAGTTTGGGAGACGCGTTGGAGCGAGGAGAAGCGCGAAGCGTTCGCTCCCGTAAGCCTGCGCTCCTGATCGCGCCAGGTTCTCACAGAAAATGTTCGCGTTCATTGAGTGACGCCTGTTCAAGTTTGTCTGTGCGCGCGTCGCACCGTATTTGTTACTTTAAATAGAAAGCGAAGGCTTACTGGAATTTGTACGGTCGATACGGCCGATGATTATACGACAACGAACTTCGCGTAGTTGTCTGATACTTTGCTATCGCTATCAATGATTCGCCTGCGGCTTTTTCTTTGTCTCTTCCTTTTCCTTCCATCAGTGTAGGGTATCGGAAAAGGAGAAACATGGCGAACACCCCGTGTCTTACTGCTCTCTCCCTTTTTCTGTACATCTCTTTTCTTTCTCTGTAAACATTGAATTTTTACCAGACAAGAAAAACCAATCCGGAAAAAAAAGAAAAGGAAAACCGGAAGTGTTGGAACAAATCGTCTCGAAACGCAGATGCACAAATAGTTAAGAAGTTAGCATACGAGTATATCACGTAGCGTAAATAAGTAGTTGTAAAAATAAACATAAGTTCATGACTATTCCGCCATATTCTACTTCTCCCTCTTCTGCCTCCTCTTCTTTCTTACCATTCACCCCATCGTCGTCTGCTGTGCAGCGATGCTAGTCCCTCTGTTATGGACGCTTCACAATATTCTTGTAAATTCAAACACGGTATAACGATCAAGCTTATATGCTAAGAATGGTTCGACAGATGAAGTAATTCCATATGCCCAAGATCGCCTATAACAAACGGGCTTTTGTGATACGTTCATTATCTACAGGTTTGTCATCTCCAGGGAAGGAAACAAGCAAGGAAGGGACCCATTTATTGAAAGCAGAACTACGCGTATAGTAGGCAGTAGTTTCTTGCCTGTGCATTGAACTATTTCCCAGAATCGCTAAGAACGGCGTTCTTGATGCGCGAGATTGCGCAGACTAGCTGTTCCAATACACTTTCTTCACAGTTAGCGCAGTACTAGCGCAGTGCATCCACTGCAGAAAGCGTATTCTGAAGATTCGGGCGAAGCCGCACCTCACGTTCAAGGGTTTGAACGGAACTGACAGCGGACGCCCGGTATTCGATATACAGAATGTCCAATTCGCTATGAGGAAGTCATTTTGCCCGTGTATCGCTCAGTGAGTCTTGTGTGTTCGATATAGAGAATAATTACCTTTATCCAGGTTCGACTGTATAAAAAAAAGGCAAGCTGTGGGAGTCATAATAATGTGGCCTATCTCACTACGAGCTTTACCACGAAAGCAAAACAAAAGGGATGTTTACCAGAGACTGTGCGCCATTTTTACCTCACACAGGAGGACGAGCCATCTGGGCCTGCCGTAACTTAAACAAACAAAACATAATAATGCTATCCAGTCTTTTTATTTTACTTTTGTTTTCGCGGGATTTCCGCCTGTCGATCACGGTACAAAATGTAACGGCTAGCGAAGCGAAGATAACCCGTGTTTCAATTATTATCGCACCACGCAAGCTGCAGCTCGCGTTGGAGCTCAATCGCGTGTCGTTGAGGCGAAGGCTATTAGCAGCCGAGAAAATTGCGAAAAGCGACGGCACAATATTTCCGTAACACGGAATTTTGTTGGGACAGCTCCAAGATAGCTTTTTCCTCACACGGCGGACGTGGTCTCGGTGAGTGTGGATTTATTTTTCATCACTGCTTCGTAGCATCGGCGCAGTTTTGGTCGTATCATTCTTAGACTTACTTGCTTCTTTCGATGAACGCAGTTTCAGTGCAGAACATGAAAAAAGAAAGACGTCTATGTTTTAAAAAGAATTATTTTTATTCCTTAATTGGAGGCGGACTGCTCTCCTTCTATCAAGGGAAAATATATTAAGACGGGGAAAGAAGAACAGGAAAATAGCCATGTGGCCCTGTTTATTTGAAGCATGTAGGAACGGGAAAGAAAACGTGAACGCAGTGCCGTGGTTTTGAAGAAA
The DNA here is from genome assembly GCF_023375885.2 of Dermacentor andersoni. NCBI lineage: Eukaryota > Metazoa > Arthropoda > Arachnida > Ixodida > Ixodidae > Dermacentor > Dermacentor andersoni. The sequence continues at coordinate 140,263,165 of NC_092818.1, read as the reverse complement.
CTAAACTTCCTTAAATTAATCCCCGAGAAAAATATGCCGAGCGGCTGGTTAAGGCGCTGAGCCGTGCTCCCTAAAGGGTCGCAGAAAATGTCGCCTTTTCCTCTCCACATGCACTCTCTCTCTCTCGGCTGGCTAGGGGCAAGAAATTATGCTGTTGAACTTTCATCTCGCTGCACACTTGGTAACTAGAACAACATGAAAGAAGAACGTACTGGGAAGCAACATTTACTCCATAAGAAACATCTTAAATCCTTCAAGATGTTTTCGTTTTCTTTTTACAGCGGAGCTGTTTATGGCTAGGGTGCCGTGAAATTGTCATGTGTGCGAACAAAAAAACCATCATCAGCAATGACTCGCGCCACTCCTCGTGCGTTCGTCGTCGTTTTCTTCCATAGCTGGCTCCGTTGCCGCCATAGAGTTTCTCCCTATAACACCTAAATGGAAATCTGGCGCCACCGTCTATGGGAGTTTCCTATGGAGCGCTGTGCCGTCATGGAAATGACGGTATATGTGTCTGCGAGGCTTGTGTTGTAAGAGGCTTCGTCTGAAACGTGGATATGGGCACACAAATAACGCGTTCTTAAAGTAAAATCTTCATAGAATGTTTCCATTCACGCATACTACATCTTCCAGTGAAGCTTACTCACCTACAATACATAACCAAGCGAAGAAAAGCAAGAACAGATGGCAAACTGTTCCAAAGCGAGCACGAATCTTGTCGTCTGTCCTCCAACTTTAGCGGCCCGCGGATACCTTTTACTTTTCATATAACTGTACATGCAATAACAAGTTCTCATAGTTAATCAAAACATGTTCTTGTGTAATAATAAGGCTAAAACAGCTTTTTACGTGCTGGTTTAGTAGAAAATGAATCATTGTGACAGACGGAACGGTGCTTGCCAGGCGCGTCTTCAAGGTGTCCTTGCTCTCCGAGGACGATGCCAATCCGAGGTCACAATACACCGGCATTCCCATGCATACCACAGCGCAGCAGCGCCAGATTTCCCTCTAGTTAATACAGAGAGAAACTCTATGGTTGCCGCTCATCATGCCAGCGTTCCCATGCTGCCCTTCGCGCTCTTGCCACTGCTCGCGCCTTCGTCGTCGTCTTCTTTCACAGCTGGCTCCGATGGCGCTCATTATGCCAGCGTTTCCATACTGCCCCTCCCTCTGCGAAGCTGCTGACGGCACTGGCCCACTGCCAGTCGGTACGGTGATTTCGGTCCCAAATTCCTTGCCTCAAAATATCGCGAAACGAAAACACGAATGTATATAACGAATGTATACCACGAATGAAAGCGAATGTATAAAGATAAATGTGTTTGTACCTTTGTTCAAAATTCTGGGTCACCTCTTTGTCGTGTGCTGCACAGCATCGCTGGTCATTCGCCTTCACAGAGTGGAATGGCTCACAATTTTTCTTTTTTTCTTTTTTGCTGATGGGCGTGCAAAGAGAATGTTTCATGTTTGGAATGTGTTCACAGAATGAAGTTTTACTTGAAAGCCTCCCAATGCAGCGCCAGCATACGGGCTGGCCTAACGAATACCGTTTAGTTGTTGTGGTTCTTTTTTACTCTGCGTATGCGGGTTGATCACATTTAGGTTTTAAGGAATTTTTAAAGATCACCTGGGGCAGATAGCATAATTTTTGTCTTTGAGCTGGTTTATTCGAAGAGGCTGACGTTACTAGCACGAGAAATCTAAACACATCTTCAAAAAATTCACGAGAATCCACTAATTAACGTCTTCATTACTTTATGGCCCATATTGCAATTTACAACTGTAGCCGGTGTTACTTTGTTACCACTTTACCTCCCCCTCCCCTCTCTCCCCAGCGTAGGGTAGCCAACCGGATCTTTTTCTCTGGTTAACCTCCCTGCATTTCCCCTTTCCTCTCTCTCTCTCTCTGTAGCCGATGTGTGTGCGTGCGTGCGTGCGTGCGCGCGTGTGTGTGCGTGTGCGTGTGCGTGTGTGTGTGTGTGTGTGTGTGTGTGTGTGTGTGTGTGTGTGTGTGTGTGTGTGAAATAATGATTTTATAATTGTGATTACTTTATCAATATTATTAGAGAGTTTTAGAATTGGGGGCCCAAGCGGCTTGGGGACCCAAGAAAATTGCGCGCCACAAGTGCGCATGCTCAGAACCCAAGCTAGTCTTGGGTTCTTGCGTTCGCGTTAACCCAAGACCCTAAAATCGAAAACTAGCGTGGGCCCCCAAGCCGTCTTGGGCCACCCTCGCGGGTGACAGCGATGGCGTACAGCAGATGGTCGCAGAGCAAACTTAAAAATTATGAGGTTTTACGTGCCAAAACCACTTTCTGATTATGAGGCACACCGTAGTGGAGGACTCCGGAAATTTCGACCACCTGGGGTTCGTTAACGTGCACCTAAATCTAAGTACACGGGTGTTTTCGCATTTCGCCCCCATCGAAATGCGGCCGCCGTGGCCGGGATTCAATCCCGCGACCTTGTGCTCAGCAGCCCAACACCATAGCCACTGAGCAACCACGGCGGGTCAGAGCAAACTTTATTTACTTCGACTGATTTTCGCCATTTCACGCGGGTGAACTTGCAGTTTTTCTCCCAGCGCGTCACAAGAAAACACCAAGAGCAATTGGCTTCTATTGGCTTTGCTTGGCTTAGAATCGCACACTAAATTCGTAATACTAACCGGTACTAACGCAGTGATTACGTTTCTTACATTTTATTGTTCGCTCTTTTTGCTCAAAAATGCATTCTGTTCGTTTTCACTTGCAAAAAAAGGGGTTCTTTCTTTTTTTTTTTGCTTTCAAACACTTTCCTAATTTCCACACTGCCGCGCCCCGAGCGCTCAACCCAACGCTGTCTGCGTTCGACCCAATCCTCAAACTCTGCTGCTCATCTAAACCCAAGAGCTACCGTCGCAACGCGGCTTGGGGGCCCAGAGCCTTGCGCCCCCAATTCTAAACCTCTCTATTATGTTAGAGAAGAGGACTACCCCGCACCAACAGGCTCCTCAAATACTTGTATTAATAAAAAGTCGCAGTTTCGCCCGAAAGGCAAAGCATCGATTGTGACAGCAGGCTAGTGGACAGCTAGCTATACGAAGTAAGGATGATATAGTTTTAGCGACCGTATAAACTTGTAAACATAGGCATACTAGCTAAATTAACAAGCACGGTGTCACGCCAGCACAAGCAAACATGAACACATCTCACTCGATGACCGCCGAAACTCGCTGTCAGCACGCTGAAGCGAAGAAGCGTGGCAGCAGCAGCGAGCGAATTGACATTCGTGCTGCGTCTCGCATCAACGCGAACGAAGCCGCAAAAACAGAGCTCGCGGCCGGGCTCTGTCCCCGTCGCAGAACCTCTTCGTCACACGAAGAGGTTCGCTTGGCTGCTTCGTTAGGTTTCGGTGTCGTTCTTGCGTTTATTTTCTTTTTTTTTTTTGTTATTTAAAACTATTTTCAAGTTTGTGGAACAAATCTACTACCAGACGTGTGACAGGGGGGGTCTCGGGAACCTAATATTCCACTACCTTGACATGGTCGAAAAATCGCCGGAGTTGCCCTTTAAAGCACGTGACGTCATTCTAATTAGGTAAGCCGAGTGTGTTAAAGCGTTCACCTTCGCAGCTACATGACGTAAAGCTAGTATCGCCATTTGAATGAAACCGACGGAAACGAATACGTGTTCCTCGGAATAAGTGTTATGAGAAAGGACAAGATCATCAAACCGTCAATAAGAACGAGTGAAGCCTATTCAATTACACATAATAATATAGGCTTCTCCAACTAACAAAAAAACGCAACGAAACAAATTAACTTTAGGAACTGTAACTCTAAAGACTGCTTAGCAAGGTTCATCGGTTTACGTACGGCAGCACCTTGGGCGTGTTTAGTTTAAAACGGATTTACCTGAAATCTTTTTGGGTCAACTGGGCACTGAGCGAAAGCCAGCATAACAAGTGAACAGAAAGCATACCGACACAGCACAGAACTGAAGCTCCTATTTTCCTCGCTTCAACCTCGTTTTAAACCTTGGCTGATCTCCCGATAACAGAAGCTTAAGTGACAAAGCCCCTGCTGGGCCGTTCTAAAAAAAAAGAAAAAGAAGAGCTTGCGAATTGAGCGGTTGAAATAGTGTTGACGATATCTATCGGTTTGCCAGCTCAACTGAGGCAGACACTTTCGTCGCATGGACATGGTCGTTGGAGCCTCGGGTCTACTCTATGGCGATGTTCTTCGCACCAATTACGTTGCCTGCGTCCTGTCAGAAAAAAATAAGTGATGCAACGAGCGGGCTCGAAGCATACATTTTTGCGAGGAGGCATCGGCACGCTGCCTTCATTCTTCTTTTGTTGTGATAATTCTTATTTCTATATTTGCCTAGTGAAGGCCGTGAAACGAGCAGCACCACTGTGGGCAAAAATTTAGAGCCAGTTGAGATTTTGAAGGCAACGCACTACACACGTTTTCTAGGTTCCGCCTCAACAACAATGTGCACTACGGCGAAGTTTGGGGCACGTTTAGCGAATAAGTAACGCTGGCTGCGTGTTCCAGAGAAGGGAGGAGGGCTCGCCCCGTTGTCCTCTACTAACCGTTCCATGAAGCTTCCTTTTAATCGGTTTCACGCTGACAGGGATGAAAGCCGGACAATGCAGGATACCTGAATGGTTGGCTGATGCGACCCATCGCTTTGCCGCACTGCAGGGAGTTATTGAGGTAGAGTATCGGTAATATTGGTCGGGAAACAAATGGCGGTCGTATTTGCCGAAGAATACGGGGTAGAAGTGCGCTCTATCATGTTGATTGTAAACGGTCGCGTTTACCTCCCCCCCCCCCCCCCCCGTACACTTTCCATTATAACATTATAAAGAAATATACGCTTAATAAGTCCCATATCCAATAACGTCATATATGAACACAGGGCTTTTTTTTTAATGGAATACCCATTGTCCATATGAGATTACTGAATATGGGCCTATGAGACATATGTTTTGTTTGTTGTTCGATAGGTTTGATCGGACACTTTTAGGCGACCGCGGCGGACCTGCCGCGATGCCTTAACGGCACTCCTCTGCTGCATCATGCATCATGCTTGATTAGTCTGAGCAATGAAAACGTCCTCTGAGCCAAGGATGGAAAGTAGTTGGAAAAATATTTCGGCACGGCAAGAAAACGCGGCACCCCTTGCTTCTCGGTCGGAATGGGTATCTGTTTCATCACTCGATAAGTCGGTAGTTACGCCTGATACTGTCTTCAAAGATAATGTCACCCAAAAAAAATAATTTGAGGATCACTAACTTCGCACTTCTCGGAATTTAGCCCTAGTTTAGCTTGCCTTCTAAATTCGAATTGCTACCTTGCAACTTCAGGCGCTTATCGTGTTGTTTCTGCGAGATCCCCCAAATCATAATGTCGTTTACATACTCAATACGCCCCCTAATGAATCAAATATTTCGCTTAAAGCATTTTTAAGGACTTCTGATGGCGACGCAATTCGAAATGGCATCCGCAAGACTCTGTACCTTCCAAAAGGAGTGGCGAAAGTACAAATTATGGACGTTTTCTTGTCGAGAGGAATTCAATGAAAGCGAGCTTTGGCGTCAAATCCACTAAAAACCTTTGCGCCTGAGAGTTCTGCATCTAGGTCCTCACGTCAGGGCATATTGCAATGCTCTCGTTTTCTGCAAGCACTGGTTCTTTTTAGATCTATACAAATCCCTAGCTTTCCATCTTTTTTCTTGACTAAGGGGCTTACCCATTCGGTAGACTCGTTGACCTTTGGTAAGATGCCCACTTGCTCTGTTCGTTTCAGCTCGCTCGCTACGAAGTGGTTCCCCCAGGGCCAAAGGAACGCGTCAAGCAGCTAGAACCCCTGGTACGACATCCATTGAAAGAACCATATTGTATTGGAATCGTACGCAGCAGGTACCTTCGAAAATGGAGCTTGTTTGGAAATGTTTGTTCCTACCGAATAAGGTGTTCTTGAAACTAACCCCAGCATTATTTCACTGACCTTGAGACCGAGTAACACTTGTCTTTCCTTTCTTAGCGACGTAGAAATCGAGGCGCTGGCACCGGTCCACATTGACTACTTCTTAACTAGTGACGTCTAGGTGCTTGATGACAGCTCTGTAGCATGACCGCAAATTGGTATTGATGTGTTCACTAGGCGACGCCGGTTGCATCGTCCTGTAGACTGAATACTGGATGAGGTTAGCTCGAGATCCCGTGTCGACTTTCAACGTGACATTCTCGCTATCAAGGCTTGCCTTCACCCTCCAGTTCCGTTGAGTCCGTACGCTGCCGACACACAAGAATCCCGAATTTCGCAGCCCCTGTAGTCGTCGTCATCCTGAAGCTAATCGTCGTGTGTCGCTCTTCTGCAGCAAACAGCAAAGTGATTGCTTGCCTTGCAGATTCTGCAGGTTTGGCCATAAGCTGGGAAGTCGCCTGACTTCGTTTGTTCTCTGCCATATCGCGAGCATTTAAACTTTGTTTGAGGCTTTGTTGGTGCCTGGGCGCCCTTCACAGGATGTGTTTGCTTTACCGTATCTGTCCAAGCCTCGCATTGGAAAGTGGCTGCCTCTCATGCATTGCTAATTCTTCGGCGTTAGCCAACGTGAGCTCGTTGTCTCGCAGCAGTTTCGCCCGCAAGCTTTCGTTGTTAATGCATATAACTATTTGGTCACGGATGACAAAATCTGCCAGTCCTCCAAAATTCCAAGGTCCGGCTTGGCCCTCACGATTTGCGTGAACTGTTGCGAACTTTGCCCGGCTGCCTGCATCCTCTTCCGAAATTCCAAAATCTGGCTTGGCCCTCACGTCTTGCGCAAACTGTTCCAAACTTTGACCGGCTGCCTGAATCCTCTTCGAAAACAAATATCGCTAACGGACTTCATTAGTCTCAGCAGCCCGATATTAAAAAAAAATTATGGGGTTTTACGAGCCAAAACCATTTTCTAATTACGAGGCACGCCGTAGTGGAGGACTCCGGAAATTTTGACCATCTGGGGTTCTTTAACGTGCACCTAAATTTAAGTACACGGTTGTTTTCGCATTTCGCCCCCATCGAAATGCGGCCGTCGTGGCCGGGATTCGATCCCGCGACTACAGCCCGATATCCGTCAAGCATTTATACAACAGCTTAGCAATACCTTCCTCGCTTTCACCTTCGCTAAAGGAGAAATGCTGAAAACTTCAATAACGTCCTCCGCGGCCAAGCTCACTAGCATCGCTGCCTTCGTTTCATTGCTCAGTGGCTTGTCAAGTGGTTTTACAACAGTGAAGTACAGCTCGAGGTTTTGCATAAACCCGTTGCCAGTTCTTCCCTACATTACCTGTCCTGAGTAGTAGCTCCAGTGGCTTCAGAATGTCTATGTGAGCTTTTAGCTGCTGCCAAGCTGTTGCTCCTGGTTGTAGGAGCAAAACCGTGCGACCACTTCAACACCGTGTTGCACCGTGCGACCACTTCTGACACCATGTAAAGTTTCGTGCGTGAGGGATGCGTGAGGGGCACTCTAACGGGACGTTTATAGATCGATGAGCAAAACTTTCTCGCGAATACAGCATTTTCCGTAAAACGTGACGCAACACTGGTAAAATTGTAAAACGATCCTGAATTTGTAAAGCTTACAAAAAAATTCGGGAGAGTTGGCAGTTATGGAGTATAAGGTATAAAAATGAGTAGAAAACCAGTATCCAGCAATTATTTCGAAAGCGCATAATTAACCTAGAACACAATTTTTTTTCAGAAAATTGTGAAAATTGGCGCGTACCGTTTCTAAGTGCTTCTAGTAACATAACAGCTTCGCTGTAAAATGTACCTTTCGCTTTTGCATAGCGCGCGAGCATCATTTCCCAGCAGCATATCTAAGAAAGATAAGACGCAACGGAATATGCGCAATGGGGCCGTACAAATGCGGTTTCCCCCGCATTACACAGGCGACTGCAAAGTTGTTTCGGAGATGGCGCTGCCTGCAAACGACGTCTAAGAACTCCGAAGAAAAATGTGGGCCACAGAAAGAAAGAAAGAAAGAAAGAAAGAAAGAAAGAAAGAAAGAAAGAAAGAAAGAAAGAAAGAAAGGAATAGTTGCGCTTCTCTTTGCGAACAACGAGGGTCCAACAGTATTGACCGAGTGCTCGCCCCAGCTAAGCAACAAGAGTAGGCGCCTGGTGCCGGATGGTGCCCGTGTATAGTATGCGTAAGACGCTGCGAAGCAGAGCGAAAGAACGCAGCGGATATTTCCTCGGCGTCTTGGCGCGACACTCTGTTCTTTCAATAGAACCCCTTTGCTACAGCTTTTTGCTTTCCTCACTCCTCTTTTATATATATATATATATATATATATATATATATATATATATATATATATATATATATATATATATATATATATATATATATATATATATATATATATAGATAGATAGATATATATATATATATATATAGTGTGTGTGTTTGTGTGTGCGCGTGAATTTTTTATGCGGCAAGTCAGTACTGCGACATCCCGCAAGGTGAAGGAAGGTTCATGAAAGAGAAAATGATGTGCATCCACCCCACCAGTATAGCACGAAGCCGCACACAAGGAAAACCCATACGGATTTCTCAGAAAGAAAGCTGCGATTTGAAAAATCCTCGGACCAGGACGAAATTTTTCTTGAATTGCGAAGCTTTCTGTCTGAGAAATCCGTGTGGTTTTCACCCTTTCATTACATTTTAATACGCGCCGACTTCCTTTCCTGCCATATATATATATATATATATATATAACAGCGAAGTTCCCGGGCTTTGTCTCTACTGTTCTCCGTCGCATGCGCATAACACGTTGCCCCCCTTTTCGACCGCGGTCTGTCCTTCCTATATACGGAGCGCGACACTCATGCGCGAGTACATCGCAGACCGGCGCGGGCGCGAGAGGCAATAACTCAGGTCGGAAAACAGCCGAGGGACAACAATGTGATACCCGCAAACGCGCTGCCTATGGTGCGTGCATCGCGCCCGGCCTTCCGAGTCCTATAGCAACGAGGCCTTCCTTCGGGTCCCGATCCGCGCGGAAACCCAAGCCGCGCGCGCCTCCCAATTGATGGTGCTTTCTCGAAGCCTCGTTTGTGCAACACCCCGCCTGTGTCAGCTTTGTCGTGCGGGTTATAGAAGAAAAGGCCGCGCATTATTATTATTATTATTATTATTATTATTATTATTATTATTATTATTATTATTATTATTATTATTATTATTATTATTATTATTACAAGGTATGGCGCGGCCAGACGCTGTGCTTATGTGCCTGACATATTTAACAAATTACCAGAAGAAATATTTAACGCGACATCAAAAAGAACGCTCAAACACATCTTAAAGCAGCTACAGTAAGATTACCCTCTTGTACATTTCTTTTTCTCTCGCAATATTTACCTCTTCAACTTTTGTTATATGTAGATAACAAAATGTTATCTTGTTCTTTTCAATTTTTTGCCTCTCATTCATTTTTTTTATTTTTTTTAATTCATCTCTCTTCAATTTATGTACATCTTTTTGCCTTGTCTATCATATTCATTGGCACGGTCCTACAAGCCAACTAAGGCTTAGACCGGCCTGCTTGTGTTGTTTTGTATATTGTGTGGCAATAAACATTATTATTATTATTATTATTATTATTATTATTATTATTATTATTATTATTATTATTATTATTATTATTATTATTATTATTATTATTATTATTATTATTATTATTAAAGCGGAGCTTTCGTTGCCTACCCCCCGTTTGGTTTGTCGTGGCTGGTCGACTGTCTGCTTGATCGGGCGGTATCTCGAAGGATACATTTGTGCATTTATGTACGAAGGTGTTGTACAACAACTGACTGCGTCGCACATAGTGGAAACCTGCACCAGATATAGAGTGACCGACGCGGCTCGGGGCGGCATGCGACGTGTAAACGTTAACTCCAACACAAGCACGCCGTCGGCCCGTCGTCGCCATTAGTGGTCGGGATTTCATCCCCTACATTCCGCTGTGATCATTCCTTCGTTTCGGGTCGTCGTTATCCTTCCGCCGTCTTCACTAGGCCGTCGTCACTGTGTTGTCCCTTCTTCGCGATCACGCCTAAGTTACACCTACGTCGTCACGCAACCATCATCGTTCTGCAGTCGTCGTTTCATCGCCATTACGACGTTGTCAGCAACTGTCACAGCAAATGCACCATTGTCATAAAGTCGCCATCACGCCGCCGTAATCATGTAGTCATCATCATGCCGTGATTTATCATTGCGTCGTCGCCATACAGTCCTCGTAATGCCATCCTGTGCGTTCCATTGTCGTGATTCATGCCGTCATGATTCATGACAAGAATCGTCGTCATTACAGCGCCGTCATTGCATTGTTGCTGTCGTGGTAACGCCGTCTTCGTGATTCATTCGTCTTCATGTCAATGTCGTCATACAGACGTGGTCATTCCATCGTCGACATTATGTTGTAGCTATTCCAGTGTCGGCATACCATTTCCACGCCCACGTCGTGATGTCATCGTCTTTATGGCACATAAAGCCTTCAAAGAATCGGGTCAAAGAACTCCCTGACCGCGGAAACTCGCTCTCAAAACGCTGGACCGAGGAAGCGAGGCAGCAGCAGCGAGCGAATTGACCTTCGTGCTGCCTCTCGCCTCCAACGCGAACTGCCGCGAAAAAAACAGTTCACGGCGGACTCTGTGCCTGTCGCGGATGGCTTTCAGGATACAGCGGCCCGGGCAGGCGTGCGCGGTAGATCGGACGACCGAGAGTAGAACGCCCCCCCTTCCTTCCCCCGTCCTCTCCCCGGTGCCTTGCGCTCAACGGACGACGGTGCGCTTCTTCCCCGCTTCCCTCCCTTGCGTTGGCGAGATTGAGCCGCGATCGCCTGCTCACCCTCACACGATTTCATTAATATACAGGGTATTTCAGCTAACTTAGCCAGAGGTCAGAAATACGCCGATGCACTCAAAAACGACGCGATCAAATGCACGTTGCTCACTTTTGTATGCAGTGTGTCACGTCATTTCTTGTATTTTGCTTATATAGATAATTAGTCAAAATTAATTAACCAACTTCTAAAACAACGAAGCAAGGAAGAAAATTCAAAATAGAAAGTTGCAGAGCGGTTTGCAAAACGTCCGAATAAACAGTTTCTGTCTTTCTATATATATGAAGTACTTGTGTTTTTCAGCTTACTGCGGATGCCTGCGAAATACAAAAGAAAAGAACACCACGTGACATGCCCGCTTGCGCGTCGTGATTGCACTGCTCCCAAGCATTCCGTGCACAAACGAACATAGCATATAGCTGGGCGTGAATGATATGAGATGAATAAAATGACATTTAGCCGGCGTGAACGTAACGTGAACACACTGTCGTTTGCTCACATTACGAGCGGTTAACCGCCTAAAACAACGCACCATGTAGGTGTAATGTTTTCTCGTGAATCATGCGTCTTCAACTGCATTCTTCTTTAAAGAGTAGCAAGCTTTAGAAGGGGAATTGCGGAGCTCATAAAGCCCACAGACACTGAATCCAAGGAGACAATAGCAAAAATTACCCGTGGTTTTATTTAACTGACGTGTAGGAATGATAAGGCAAAGGAAAATAAAAGTGGACGAAAAAAACAACTTGGCGGCGGTGGGAGCCGAGTCCCCATCTTCCTGCAATGCGCGTACGACTCCTTCACCAAATGAACTACGCCGACGGCTCTTATCTAAATTTCTTTGTTACTTGACACTTGCACCAATACGACGAGAATAAATCCCACCCCTGCAGTTGGCGAGAAGATGTTCCCTCATAGGCACTCCGAAATTCCAGTGCTCTAAGAGCGGGATTGTGTATCGAAATAGAAGAAGCCGGGAGTAAAGTACGTTCTAGAATGAACAAATTAACGAGCAAATGAATGAATGAATGAATGAATGAATGAATGAATGAATGAATGAATGAATGAAACTGGAACTGCGGGTGCAGCAGCCACGCCTTAAGTAGGTCGTGGCGAGAGTTCCCGAAGCCCTCTCATCGGCGCTGCGATCGCGCAAGATAAATTGAGCGGCGCCAGCCCCCACGATACCGCGCGACCGCCTCTTCCCGTGCCGAGGAACACCGAGAGAACCGTCGAACTAAGCGCACTGTAGCTCGCTTCGGAGCACTTTTCGTGCTAAGCCTGCGCGCTTCCGCGCGACACCGAACGAAGAAAAAAACGGAACAGGAAAGAGCAACACTGGGGAAATGGATAGGGGCTCCAGCACGAAAAGGCTCCCCGCTCGTTCCTAATAAACAGCTCCTGCCAAGAACTAAAGGAACAGTGAGGAAGAGGCCCGGAGGTAGCTAGCCGGAAAACCAGGCAAGCGGCGATCCGTGCCGGCGACCCATTAGGGACCAATCTCCTCGAGAAACGCAGCGGTTCCAAAGCGCCGGCAGGCGAGGCGCTGCGCCTTTTTCAGCATCGACGGCGGAGCGAGGGCCCTCGCTCGAGATTGCGGTTCGCGCTTACACGCGCCGCTCCTTCAGGCCTCATAAGCAGCCTCGGCGCGTTTCACACAGCCCGGCGTTTTCACTGCCTTTCGTTCTTGGCCCCACTTCTTTCTCCTGTCCTTTCTATACCGCGTTACGCTACGTTTGCTCGTCGCTGGCCCCGCGGCAAAGTGCAGCACTCAAGTCGCGCGCCGCTTGCGTCACGTCGACGCACGGTCGACGCCGCTCGGAAAGCGTCGTGTGCGAGGTGCGTGCCTCGAGCTCGGATCGGCACAGGCGCTCCTTTGTTCCTTCCTGCCAAGCTCCCCTGCGGCGAAACGAGGGGAACGAACAAAATAAGATTGACGCGAGGAAGGAGAGCATATAGGCATAAGAAAAGTCGCTGAAGTTTGGCCAACGCACGCAGCCTTTCGAATACGTGAGCGCTGCATAGGCTGGCTGCCTGCCGTCGTCTCGGGCCTTGACGGCCCGCGCCTGCAGAGCCTTCACCGAACGACCGAGGCTGGTTCGAAAAGGAAAAGAAAAAAAGATGAAGGAAGAAACGCAAAAGAGACGAGAAAGCAGAAGCAAACTGGGTCATTGATCGCTTCTATTTCTGGACTCCCGCCGCCCAGCGTCCAACCCAGAGGCGATCTGCTCGCGTCACACGCGCATTTCTATAACGTGGAGACAGGCGCGTACTCTAACCCCTCTCTCCCACCGATCCCCACGCCCTCTTCCCCTCCCCTACCCCGCCCACTCCCCTTCGCACTCCAAACCCGTCTAGTGCCTGAACGTTGGTTGACCTTTTCTTTCTCATCTCGGTTCCTATCTTCGGGAACAAGCGGTCGCTCGACGTTTTCCGGGGGGCACCAACGACGTTGCCCTAAATGCAGCCGCAGAACAAGACGGCGCCGGTCGTGCTCTCGCAGCCGCTCGATGTCCCTTTCACTCCCCTCTGAATTTTCCCCCGCCTATATGAAAAACCGTTTCCATGCTCAGCGCCTCTTACACAGCATTGGCCCATGTCATCCGGATCTACACTGGCGTAGGCGGCGAAAGATGTTGGCCGTTCGAGCGGTCTTCTTTTCTGTCGAACTTTCCGCTTCCCTTCCGAACGCATCGTACATCTTGCGGAGCAGCCTTATTTACCCAGCAGTCGTTTCGCTTGTCAAAGGAGGCCCAGCACCGGGCTCCTTAAACGATCCTTGCGCCGCGTTACTGGACTCGTACACAATAAAAGCCCTGAATCTTCGAAAAGTAGCGAAAGACTTAGATCTCGCCGCCGAGTTACGCGATTGGATGATAACTTCAGCGCGCCCCCAGGTGTAGGCCAGGAGCAGCTAGCAGGCCACGCGCGTAGCGCATGAAGTTGTTCTCCGTTCACAACCAATCAGCAAACGCCCATGCATAGATTCCACAATCGCAGAGGTACTACAGGGATCGGCACGTGGCGCCTCCCCCCCCCTCCCCTTTCTCCGCTGCTTGTTCAGAGCAAGGGAAAGGGAAGGCTAGGAGCGAACGATTTATATATATATATATATATATATATATAAGCTTACTGGATAATAATTGATGCATATAGAGGCTAGCTTTCGCATTTTCCGCGCAAGTGCACCAGTAGCTATCGGCCACAATTTCCCTCTTGTCCGCTACGTATGACGGTGAGGCATTGAGCGCTGAATCACCAAGATTGCGCACCAATCAGTCACGAAGCGACGTAAACGGAACGAACTTGCACGTGCTTCCTTCTTTCTTTCTTTTTACAGATCTATTCGTCTGTTCGTTGCTTTTTATTTCTTTGCGAGTCTTCTTAAGCATATTACTATCGTTTGCTTAATTTGTCATTCGCGCGTGACTCTTTACTGTTGCCCTCGGCATCCTCCGGGCAAACTTAGGGAGCCTCCACAAAGGTCCTTGTATGCAACGCTCGCTAGGCAAACTCCGTAGCGCGCCGCCAGACAAGTTAAGAAGCCAGTCACTGCCACATGGACTTCGAAATCTCCCGCGCTTGTGCTCCACAAGCACGTGACAGCAAATATGCAAGTCACTGGCACTGGGCCTCTTGTTTGTTTCGGTCGTCGAACGTGTGATATGGAGCAAGCCGGTTTATCAGAGCCGCTGCACATGAAATGGAGGAAGGCGCGATTTCTCGGTGCAACACTGAGAGATTCGCAGAACTTGTTCAGCGCTTTCATCGGCAGCAAAAGAAGCGCATTGAGCAGGCGCGGGGTATCAGTAAGCGATAAAAATTCTAAAATAGTCAGCCCAGTAAGGCTGACACTTGGTGCTGAAGACTTACTAATTTATCTTGTTTTCTCAAATGTCATTTGTTGTTTGATATAGTAGTACGAAACGGGCAATAAAAAAAAGTAAGCGCTAGGTAAGCGCCGCCTCCGTGAACTTACCTCGGCGGGGTCGTCCAGAACATTTCTTACTTTCCAAGATGCTCAAGATTTTGTTAAAACATTTATTGTCGCTTTTTTCTAACAACATCGGTAATGTGTTCCTTTTTTTTTTTCACAGCAATTGGACGACGTTGGGCGTACTTTTTTGTCTGTATTGTGAATGTATACTTTTCTTTTTGCTTAATAAAGAGCTCGGAAGTAACTTATCGACTGCTTGATTGGGTTCAATTTTTGAAATTTCACACCAAGGAAAACTATAACAACATTGTTCGCCTTTATTACTGGCCCCCCTGGAAAGAATGTGCAAAAAACGGTGAAATGTTACTTCAGCAGAGTTTTCTTCTATGCTAGTTGGTGTATAATATTCAGAAATGAGAACAGCGCAATACAAAGGACAAGAAATAGAGACAGACAAGCCGCTGTATAAATATAGTAACTAACTATAATTTGTTTGCTGAAGCAACTACAATTGAAAAACCGCTCCATAATATGAAAAATGCCACTATATAGACTTTCATCTCCCGAGCTTAACTAAGACTTTCTAGATATCTTACTCGGCGTATATAAGAAAATTATACACTGGGCCTGACAGAGAGTTACAACGAAGAAATACGTGTTGACGCAATCCGAAGTGGCGTAAACGCTACGTTACCCGACGTCAACCCTGTAAAATGGTGTTAAACGACGCATCAGATACTTAGCCGAACAGAATAGTTAGCAGGTATAGTCAGCAACCTTTCTTTTTTTTTATCATCACAATACAATTAATACGACTGAAAACAAAAGTTCCGATGATACAGGAACCGCCTTTTTCCAGAGTCGACGCCTGACGGTCATCGAGTAAGAGGCACAGCTTTGCTGCGCCATCCGTTATAGTAAGCGGTATCGTCATACCCCGTTTCGCTGTCAAGCCACCCTCAGCGGTCACCGATATTCACGACTTCACAAGCATTCATCGAACATATACAGCAAACCACCGGTGTTGTAACGAGTTTCTGACGAACCCTAAAGATGGCATTGAGATTATGGCGACAAAATACAGCGGAGACAAACTACTATAAATACTGGTGCGCTGGGACACCGTAGGAATGTAGTTGAGGAAATGTTCTGGAGCTAAAACCAGTCTGCCTCTACACACACAAAAAAAAGAAAAAAACAGGAGTGTAGAAGTGCAGACGTCCACAACGCGTGAGCACCATGGTTTACACTGTCTCCGGGATCGGCCCATCTTGCCAAGAAACCGACGGAACAGACGTGCCATGCACCAGGAAAACGTAGAGAGCTTCGCTTTACCAATAGAATTATGCTCTTGAAGCAAGCCGTGTATTTGTTGCCTTGATGGTGGTGGTATAAACTTTATTTAGTGAAGGCCAAAAAAGAAAAAGAAATTAAGATGCCGCCGTTCCGTGGGTGGCCTTCAGGCTGCCGGTCGTGGCCACCAGATCATGCCTGGCGGCGACTTCCGCTGCCCAGATCGTTAGCCGTAGCTGGACATCCGGCTCCGAGCTGGCCAAAGCAGCCTCCCACAGCTGCGGACTAGATACATGCCAAGAGGCAGGGGGTGAGTGTTTAGGGCACGAATACAGAATATGAGCATAGTCTGCTCGTGGGTGTCTGCAGAGCGTGCATTCGGGTGAGAAGGCCCCGGGCTGAATAAGGGCGAGTCGGGCAGGAGAGAGGAAAGTGTGGGCCTGTAAATGGCGCCACGTGCTCTGTTGGAGCTTAGAGAGGGATTTGTGAGGGGGAGGGAGGGCTAGGCGAGAGTTGCGGTAATGAAGGGTAATGTCATGGAAGGTGAGGAGGGAGTCACGCGTGTCCATCCCGGAGTGGAGGGGGCCAGCTCGGTTTGTCATCTCGCGAGCGATGGAATTTGCCGCCTCGTTGCCAGGATGCCCCGCGTGAGCCGGAACCCAGATGAGTTGGATACGACGAGAAGGGGGAGGGGAGTGCTCAAGGATGCTGAGCGCAGAGGAGGAGATGCGACCCTTCGCAAAGTTGTGGACTGCAGCTTTGGAGTCGCTGAATATGAAACTGGCCGGGGTAGTGGCAATGGCGAGCGCAATAGCTGCTTCCTCGGCGGCAGTGGAGGTGGGGGCAGGTATAGTGGCAACGGTCAAGGGAGCAAGTGAATGGGAAGTGGCTGCAAGGGCGTAGGCGGGGTGGGAATTGTATGGCGCCGCATCGACATACACAGCATTAGACTGTGAGCCATACTGGCGCCACAGGGTGGAGGCGCGGGCAGAGCGGCGGGCGGCGTGATGCTCAGGGTGCATGTTCCTCGGAAGAGGGTTCACAGTGAGCATGGAAGATACAGAGGAGGGTAAGGGGTGGGTTACACAGGCAGGGGACACAGGGGTCAAGCGGAGGGAAGAGAGAAAGGATACTTACGTGCCGTTCGATGGTTCATCGCGTAATTCCGTAGAGAAAAGATCCAGCGGCGCATCTTTACGGGTAGTATAGGCGGGACTATATGTAGGTCGATTGGTTATGCAAGCGCTGTCCTGTGTGTAAGCTACGACAGAAAGCAGCAGCACCGAGCTGCTGTTGGCAAAGCCACAGTTGGCAAAGTCCGGGAGGGTTTCCCTGGAAAGCTTCGCTTGAACAAATGACAGCGCGGACATTCGCTAGTGGCTAATGCAGATAAACTGAACGACAAGAAAAACGCTGCCTGGGTCAGCTTTTCGTTCAAGTGTGCCGTTAAATGTAGTCGCGTTTTCGCGTCTGATTCTTTGAGAGGAGTATACATTTGATGCGTCTCAACACATTTGCAGCGACGAAAAAAAAAAAAAACGCTTCAGTCATCGCTTGCTCGTCGTCATTTTCGATGGCGCACTATTTGCTCGTTTGTTTGCTTGCTCTGTAAAGCTTAACGAGTTTCGAATTCGCATGCAGGAAGAAGCACCCAACCGTGTTCGCAACTGCACGAATTCTTTTGAGCGTCCCGCTGCTTCTCGTGTGTTATTGTGCGTCAATGTGGAGACGTCGTTACCCTCGGCATCCCTCTGCCAGCAGCACGGTGACGCGCCTACATGGCGCGCGCTCGACACCGCAGTTTGCAAACGACGTCGGGCAGATCTATAAGGGCCGCGAAACAGCGGCCGGATAGCGGTGCTGCAAAACCCATTACGACCCCCATGAAAAGGAGAGAGACGGCTTAAAAAAGGTCTACACCGCACACGCCGGACAAATCTTATAACATGAACCAATTTGGGGCCTCTTCGCACATTCACGTGATACATTTCACGAGTAAGAGCAAGGCAGCTTGTCTTAACTAAACAGGCCGCACCATAGTGGCCTCCTTTTTACGTCACCGGGAAAATATTTGAACCTGTAAGAGCGTGCTCAAAAATACTCGAACCCCTGGCACTGGATTCGCACATAAGATAATGCGGCACGAACGGTAGAAGTACTGAATCGAATGTAAACATTCAGAATAATACTTCGAATATTGAATCTGATACTCAATAAACACGATTTTAACTACTTTACGTCACATATTGTAATTTACGAATTGCAGCCGCTGAGTTTACAAGCCACTTCCATGGAACAAATTCTAACTATGGCACGGATTTGGAGATAGTCCCCTTAGACTACACTTACAATTCGGCGGCAGCACATTTACTGAAAGTAGCCTGCTATAAATATTTAGGTCTAACATTAACGAGTGACTTATCATGGAACTTGCACATAAATGCCATCTGCCCCGCCGCTTTCCGGAAACTATGCCTTCTACATAACGAACTCAAGACTGCCCCGCCTCTTACGCTCTTACTTTTCCTTAATTAGGCCACAACGTGAGTACGCTCCCATAGTTTGCGACGCTCACACAAAAATTAACATTAAGAACCTAGAAAGGATTCAGAGCAAAGCAGTACGATTTATTTACAGTAAATTTAAATCTGCTGACTCCCCCACTGCATCACTAACCGCAAACGGCACTGAACTATCACAAACTCGAAGAAAGAAAAGTCGACTAGAGTTTCTCTCAAACTTAATTAATCACAGGCTAGCCCTATACACCGCAAAATACGTATCCTCCTTGATAAGCAGACCCACTCGACACCACTATACCCCCAGTGCGCGCGCGTGTGTGTGTGTGTGTGTGTGTGTGTGTGTGTGTGTGTGTGTGTGTGTGTGTGTGTGTGTGTGTGTGTGTGTGTGTGTGTGTGCGTGCGTGCGTGCGTGCGTGCGTGCGTGCGTGCGTGCGTGTGTGCGTGTGTGCGTGTGTGTGTGTGTGTGTGTGTGTGTGTGTGTGTGTGTGTGTGTGTGTGTGTGTGTGTGTGTGTGTGTGTGTGTGTGTGTGTGTGTGTGTGTGTGTGTGTGTGTGTGTGTGTGTGTGTGTGTGTGCGTGCGTGCGTGCGTGCGTGCGTGCGTGCGTGCGTGCGTGCGTGCGTGCGTGCGTGCGTGCGTGTGTGTGTGTGCGCGCGCTTCTGATTTTCGCGGCATGATTTTCCAAACACTGCTTATCTGGCACCCGGGCATCAAGCTTTACAAAATAAAGAACTGTACAATCACTCGATCGAAGAGCTGTTAACATGGATAAAATGAGTGGACGATAGTGGCCGCGAATATGCCACAATCAACCAGACGCACGCGAAGCGTTGAAAGGTTATGCGCACTCTTACGTTAGTATCGAATGGTGCCTGTGCATGCAAGAGCACCTCGCCTACTGGAGAGAGCTGAAAAAGCGAACAACTACTATTTTCAATGGCAACTTTATTTTCTGCAGTAATACAACGCGCGATGAGCGGCGTCGACAGTCTGCCGGTGAGATTCGGAAGCACAGGAGAGCCCGCGTGAACTATGACCGGCCGGTATTCTGTAGGTGTGGCTTTGGTTACAGAATGAAAAAAAAAAACACAACTTCATTTCTTAGTCGACACGTACTGTTTTCATAATTTTCATAATATTCTGCTGCATATACTTCCGCCAGAACGTTGGTTGCCAAGCATGATAATCTTAGAACACGTTTGAACAGAACAAGTTTAATGTCCGTGCACGAAGAAATAGTTAGCTTCATCCATTCACTATTGCTGAACTCGAATACGCACCTATCTTTCATATCCCAGTTTGATCATGGGTGCCGAGTTCCGAGTTCGTCGCCCAGTGCTCATTGGGAACGAAACCTTCCGAACACACACGCGATGGCATCAAGTCCTTTCTGTTTATGCTGGCGATACAATATGGACACTTCTGTGCTATCGCAGCGGCAGTGTTTACGAAGTCGCCGCGGCTGAATATGCACTTCACGCTTGCTTCCGAAAGTTATTTTTGTAGCCGAATATAGCAGAGCGGTGGCCCGTCAACCTTTAGTCATCAGACATCTCAGACATTCCACGCAGAACGTCTTAGAATCGCACTAATTCGCAATTAAACCGCTACCTTTCCAAGCTGCCGCTGGGAGAAAACAGAATCCGCACAAACCAGTGCGAGGAGGAGAACGGTGTGGCGCACTGGTTGGAGGATACGTTACCGCTGCCGCGGATATGTAAACCGGCTTATAGGTTCCTTGGGCGGCTTGTATTGACAAGTGGTTTGGAAGGCGGTCCTGCGCGATTGTCGTCATAATCACGCGAGTGATGATCGTGATGAAACAAATGAACCGTGTGCTGCTCGATGCAAGCAAAAAGTGCAGTTCGTTACGAATACTCAAGAATTATTGTCGATATTATTCCCGAAAACAGCTCAGTATAGCAGTGCGCATCACTAAATAGTAATTCGAGCTCCAGTATTTCCCCAAGGAGCCAACGAAGGAAAAGGAGAACTGGTATTGTGAATTAAGGAAAATTCGCAATACCGACTTTGACGGTAAATTAAGGGAAAGCTTTACATCGAGATCTCCTATGCAAATACGTGGGTAGGAACAAATCGCTTTTCTCGGCATTACTGCTATGCATTTGACGAGGTTTGTTGCAGTTAAAAGACAAAGTTAGAGCCTACTTACCGTAGGACGATTTTTATTTAGACGCGTAATATGTTGACAAATATTATTTTAAAAATTCGAATTTAAAAGAAAAAGGATTAAGAGTTCAAATTTGTAACTCGGTAATAAATTACGGTATCACAATTTTGCAAAAGGCGCCTATTAATACATCTAAAGCCGACAAAACTGATTTATTCTACACCGCTTTTAACTCTACCACTAATTTTCACAGCCTTCGTAAACATTGTAACATTTTCATGTCCACTCTAAACGCGTATATCATGTTTGCCCGCTTTGGGTGCTCTAACAGATGGTACGTGGCTTCAATACGAATTGGGCATGCGATCCGGCATGCCTCCGCCGCAATCGGCTAAATATCGCCAACATTAAACCTTCCTGCTATTTAAAAGGAAACGGATAACGTCGTCACTGTGCCCTGCGTGCAACGTATACGGGAAGACATAGCTCACTTAATCTGCTTTGCAAGCTGTTTACTCTAGAAAGAAGAGCCCTAATGTCTGCGGTGGAACATCCATCAAACACTCATCTCTTGAGCTAAGACACTTTCTTGGCCCATGGACTAGAGCGGTCTGTGCTCTCGCGCAACAAAGGCACCTTTACACTTCGTCAAAGATACTGGTCTCAGCGAGATAGCTTTAGTTTGTGGAGTGTAGCGGTGTGTTTTGCGTATGGTGTGCATCTGTGACGGCTCATTAAGCTCATTAAGGAGCATGCACTCTTGTCCCCTCCCTCTCTTCCTCCTTACCTCTCTCTCTCTGTCTCTCTAACAGATGGAGTTACCAAAACTACTATATCTGTTTTTCTTGCAGAGTAACTGATTTGTAAACTTCGTGATTTAATTTCCTTTACCTCCCCAAATTTTGACACATATTTTGTACAAGTGCGAGGTCCTAAATAAAAATTATGCTTGCTACACTTGCTAGAATCTAACTATTCGCTCTCAAATGCAACAAATTTCATTCAAGTAGGTCCATTGGTTGCTCCAAGAGAGCATTTCTGCATATTACGTGTATTTGAACAGGGAAATCGAAGTTCGCCTCGAGCTAAAGGATTTTCTTATGGAGGCACGCTAAATTAGGTTACCTTTAGGTGAAGTCATAGCCAAATATCAGTTAAATAACTGACGCGTCTTTGAATCAGTGATGTATACAGTAGCAAAATCATTCAGAACCGAGTTCACAGGAATGCACTGCCAAGCATAATGAATGAATTTTTTATGTTTAATGGCGCAAGGGCCAGATATGGCCAAAGAGCGTCATGCTTTAGTGTACTGCCAAGCATATCCACGAGAGCCGGGTACAAGGGGAATACCTGAAGCCAGTTCCAGATGTTTCTACTTGCAGGCTCAAATGACCAGCTACTTCGTATATTTGGTATCAGCGAAAGTAGACCTTTTTGTTTTGAAAAGCGAACTTTTTTTTGTTTTTTGCGAGCCTTTCCCGATTTTAGTGACCGTGGGTGCTGCGGTGTGGTTGCTCCCTTGCCAAATATGCCAACTAATCACAGCGGACGACGCGCGCAGGGTCATAGCCGCTGGGTTCCTTGCACCACCACCAGATGGCGCTCGCCTCAACGCATCCATGTTGCCAATTCTAGTGACATTTACCTAGAAAATGCCGTTCGCATTGAATGGGAAGGGATGAAGCGCGAGGAGACAGCTCATATCCCCAAGAGACTGAGACACGGGTGCCCTTTATCCCCGCTGCTGTGTATGATGTACATGGCAAGGATGGAAAACGCGCTAGCGGGAATCAATATCGGGTGTAATCTCTCATACAAACAGGTGAGCACAATATTAAAGCAGCAGCTTCTAGGTTTGTTTTATGCGGACGACAACGTGTTGCCAGCTAACAAGCAAAGTGATATGCAACGTCTGGTTAATATATGAAGACAGGAAGGTGAGAATTTAGGAGTTAAATTTATCATTAAAAATTAAGGTTTTATGGAATCCAATACAAACAGTGAACAGACAGTGTCAATACAGGGCAACCTAATACATCGCGTAAACGGAGACACTATATATATGGAAACACAGGAAAAAACAATAAAAGCAAAGGGGAAGAGAAATGCGGCCATAATGAAACACAGAGCGCTATGGGGACACAATAAGTATGAGTTGCTCCGGGGTACGTGGAAAGGTGTAATGGTTTGGAAAGGCGTTTGTTTGGAAAGGCGGTTACATTTGGAAAGGCGGTTGTTTGCTTGTAGCCAGGGGTACAATCAGGACTCGATGGCAACCAAAGCTCAGTAGGACGCCTCGCATTAGGCGCTCACAGAAAGTATACAAACGAAGTTGTGCAGGGCTGGACAACTTTTGAAGCGAGGGAAACTCAGAGTAAAATTGATTTTGAAGAACCACAGGGAAATATCGAAGAAAGTAAATTTACTGCGAGAGCGTTTACATATTTTTCCAGGAAAGACATTGACTTACTCTGGAGGAAAATAACTAGGAAGCTTACCAGCAAGTATGTGACCGGTATAGTAAGTAAAATGGCAACAAAGAACGTCAAACGCAAATTCAGAGAGGCTGAGACAATCTCCTGTGTGGCCGCAATGGAAAAGAAACCTGCTATGAGTAACTACCTAAGAAGAAAAGACGAAATCAGGAAAGAAACAATTTATAACTCAAAGGGAAGCTCTTTACTTTTCGAAGCGCGATCAGGAGGCCTTAGAACGCGTACTTATAAAGTGACGTACACCAAGGAAGAAGAAGCGTGTGCTGTCTGCGGTAAAGCTAGGGAAACGACCGAACATGCTTTATAAGAAGGTGACGATATCTGCCCAGCTATCGGTTGAGGCTCCTTTGTCCTCCTTGAAACCCTTGGGTTCAGCGATAGCAGGGGGAAGGTAAACAGGTCCACAATAGAGATTACCAAAAGGCGATAGGAAGTTTGGTGGCAGAAAAACAGGGAGACCACAAACAACGAAGGCTTACAAAAATACAAAGATCCCAACAGAGGTTCAGAAAGTTTGATGCTGAGAATCCTTTGCGTTTGTGTGTTTGTTTAGCGACAGGTAGAACGTTAGGCAAAATTATAACAACAGCTTGGCAGCGCAACACACAACCTCGTTTCAAAGAGGACGCTCATACCATCCATCCATGCGCGGCGGTGGCGGCCGTGCGAAAAAAAAAACTGAAAAAGGGCAGTACGCCCCGAAACCTATTGAACGTCTGTGCTTCATTAACAACACATTGCATTGGCCTCTCTACAACGCCAGAATAAAGCCTTCCGTGTCACTTTGTGCGGACATTCAATAAACACAAACTCGTGTTTCGATTCATTATGCACTCGCACAAAGCCTCGCTGTATGTAGAGTCCAACTCGTTGTATCTGCTGCTTTTTTTTAAATATCAAATTATGTGATTGAATACGACTCTAATAAGGAGTACCGTCCGATTGGTATTCGAAGCTTAAAACATCCGAGCACACTAATTATAATGGGAATGGTACCATAAGAGGGCTTCCCCACACAAGGACTCTTTTTGCGGAGAAGCCAGTTTCAACAGGCGCTTTTGGCGAGTTGTTCGCACAAGTACACACGCAAGCAGCATGTATGCCGATTAAATTGCGACCACAATCACGTGCAATTCTCTTTTACGGCTACGAAAAGATAAATAATAAGCACGGAATGCCAGCTTACCGGTTCAATAAAGAACAATTACCCTTTAATTTTTTTTTTATTCTTGCGAATACTACAATTTCATCCCAAGAAATGAAGGGCACGAGGCATGCTAGATGCCTGGAGCCGTCATTGCGGTGCGCGTTGACTCGGCGCTACGTAAATGAATGGGCAACGTAGATCAGAAAACAGGATCACCATGATAAACGTGGTTATAAGTTAGGATTTGATTCCTGAACTATGAAAACAACCCACCTGCAAACATCTTTAAGGAATCTCAGATATGTGGTAATGAAATTCTGAGCTTATTCTGGGCATACATTCCCACGGCACTATCAATCCTTTGACTTGCGAGGCACAGTGTGTGCACAGATCTTCCCATCAGCTCCCGAGAAATTGCCAGAGCCAGACCAGCAGGTCGTCTTCACGCTGCAATTCCTGGATGAGGCTTCTCGCATGCTTATTACTGAGTTCCAGGCACCGTAAGCTCGAAGTGCCTTACGAGTAGTGGATGCCCTGGATCCAGTGCTTTCGTGCCTTCAGTAGACACATCATGGCTCTACGCAAACGAAGATCCTTAAACCACGGGCTGTGCGCGTCGCTGGCACAGAAAGCAACGAGAGCATTGCTGCAACACGTGATATCGGCAGGTCTTTGTGACTTATCTTGACTCGGTGCACATCTTCGCGTATGCGCGCAACTAGTACTCTTTCTATTCCCAGTCTCTTTTTGATCTCTATAACTTCTTACCCCAGTGCAGGGTAGCAAACCGGACATGCGTCTGGTTAACTTCCCTGCCTTTCCTTCTTCTTTCTCTTGTAAGGAACCGCTTTATTCCAGCCGAGCTCGTGCTGTCAGCACGAGGATCAAGCTGTGCAGCTGGTGATGATATATACAGATGAAGATGTATAGTGGATGACGACATTTATAGATGATGAAGTTGTACGTCAGGCATATGCTGCGCGCACACTAATTGCTTCTCGCTGTGGAAGCGGCCACCTGGCCTCGCGGAAGTATTATGAAATGCGTCGAATATATGGTTTTAAATGAGAGACATGCACTATCTCTGTCCCACGGCAACGGTGATAGGACGGCGTTCTAAGGGGCGAGACACAGTAATTGACAGGTGATGGTCTGCTCAATGTAAGGTCTAATAAAATGCGCGAGAAATTTTTTGCATAAGCCGGGAACGCGCACAGGAGTCCACAGAAGAACGTCGTCGCCAGGAGAAAAAGTCACAGCACGGTGAG
The DNA here is from genome assembly GCF_023375885.2 of Dermacentor andersoni. Taxonomy (NCBI): domain Eukaryota; kingdom Metazoa; phylum Arthropoda; class Arachnida; order Ixodida; family Ixodidae; genus Dermacentor; species Dermacentor andersoni. The sequence continues at coordinate 140,237,487 of NC_092818.1, read as the reverse complement.
TCGAGTCGCAACGAGACTTGCGAGCGTCCTGGGAGGTGTCAGTGTTAACGCGAAGCGAGACAGAAACTGTTCCGAGAAAGGAGCAGCTGGGAGTATGTCACGAACACTTTTGGTGTCGCGTGTCACCGATCTCAGGGCCGTGCGGATGTTAGAAGAGATGGAGTCGGGAGACGCAGGGCAAAACAAACAGATTTTAATATACCCAAACTATAAATAAAATACACTCAAAACGCAGTTAACTCCAAATAACATTCCTAAGAAATGAAACACCATAAAGAGACACCGGCACCTTTGTCGCCTACTTAACGGTGACTAAATATGTCCTAATTGCCGGCCGTGTCAGAGTCCCAAGCGCCTTCTAGGCGAAGGTCCGACAACCCTAGCTTATGGCTGCGACGCTGAAAAAAAGGAATGCTCTTACAAAGTTCTGTCGTCGCACGTATCTCCAAGTCCGATGCGTGTCAGCTCGTGGTCATAGTCGGTGCTCCCGCCGACTCCGCAAGCTTTGCTGCCTTGGTATCTGCCGGACAGCTCGTCCGCCTCGGATGTCCGTGTCCCAAACTCTGTCGGTGACGTGGCACTCCGGCCTCCCTGGCTAGGCCTAACGCCGGGTTCCGCCGCTACTTCTTTCGAGTGCCGACGAGACGCCCCGGGGACTATCGTATACGTGCTGGTCTGCCGCTGAAGGGGGATCCTTCCTGGAGTGCCCGGCACCGCCGTGAGAGGCTGCAGCAAGTCCAGGGAGCCTCGCTCGAACGTCCCCGAGGTCGACGGCCACACCCTGGATCGCCAGCGTCACGGGCTTGACCGAACCTTCATGACTCCCGTCGCAGTGCGATGCTGACGCTTCAACAACCTTCTTGGCCCAGATCCACGTCGATAATGCCAGCTCAGCACCACTTCTCTCCCGATCACAGCTCGGTTCACGCGCCTCGAGGGCTCGTGCCGTTCGGACCGATCCGCGCACATCGTCCTCTTATTTTCTTTTTGTGCCGCATGCCTCTTACATGACAGGGTACAGGAGTCGAAAAGAACGATACGTCAAGAACGATACTTGGTGAGCGACCATAGACGAGGAAAAAAGGTGGAAAGCCGGTGGTACCTTGAGCAGCCGTGTTAAAGGCGAATGTCACGAACAGCAGGATTGCATCCTAGTTCGTGTGGTCGGGGCGGATGTACATTACAATCATGTCGGAGAGGGTACAATGAAAACGCTCCGTCAAGCCATTGGTCTGCGGATGGTAACTGAAAGTCATCTTGGGAATTGTGTTTGACGCGCGCAGAACTTCGGTAAGGATAGAAGAGAGGAATCAGCCTCTCAATCCGATTAACAAACACCCCAGCAACCTGCAGTTTTAAACTACAGAGTTGGAACTTCTCGAAGATGTTCCCAAATGGGTCTTTTGGATATATGTCAATTGAATAGTAATTTAAACTACGTTTAATAGGATGATTCGGCATTTTTTATGATCTCAGATGACCATTCAGTTACGCAGCACTGAGCGGACGCCTACCAAGAGCTGGCGTATTTTTTTTTTTTTATTGATGTTCCGCATTTCGGGCCCTCCTAAAACGAGGAAGCGCAAGCCGCTACCTACAGTGATAATTTGTAATCTTGCGCGTAGCTTTTTCAAAATTATTTGCTGTCTTCATCGGAATTGCCGACAGTGCTGCTTGTGACAAATGCTGCATTAACTATCGAACATATAATTTGCCAATGCATGTCCTCGCTACAATGCACACAGGCGGTCGCGACCGCTTTGGGGCGTATCGACGACCGGCCGTTTTTGGAGCAGACAATGCTGAAGTGACGACACGTACGGTCGTCATACCGAAAGTCGGTCAATGTGCTTTTGAATTTTCTACGTTCAAGTGGCCTATTAGAGATCCTTCAATATATCCCTCCCGAACGTTCCCCACCCCCTCCTTATTTTTCTTTTTTTTTCTGCATGTTCACTTTCTTTCTCTGCTATTCTTTCCATCTTTCTTTCCGTCAGTGTAGAGTAGCAAACCAGAAGCCTCTATCACGGTTAATCACCGTGCCTCTCCCATCTCATTTCTGCCTCTCTCTCTGCAATACTTTGGAGCCATTGTGGAGCTGGGAAAAAATATGCAGAAACTCCACTGGAGTTGTCTATGCGTAAGCATTGTGTCACTTGCTCATCTCCACGCAGCCTGGTGTCATTATTAATCTTATCAAGATCGATCCGACCAGTATAAACCCTTACCAACCGTTATCGGTCACTATCAACTTTATCGGACTCAATGCGACCTTTATCTACCCCTGTCGGTTGTTATCAACCTTATCGGACTCGACCTGACCCATTTTAATCCTCATCGGTCGTTATAAACTTTATCGCAATCAATTGGATCCTTATGAACCTTTATTTGTCCTTATCAACATTATCGGAGATGATCCGACCGTTATCAGTCCTTATCAACCTTATCGGCTTATGCGACCCTTATCAACGCTTATCGGTCCTTATCAACCTTATCAGAATTGCTCCGACCATTGTAAGTCCTTATAGCTCTTTAGCACCTTTTCCATCCGCGTCGAACCATTACCAACCGTGACCCACATAATCCCTCATCACTCCTTGTCATCCTTATCAACTCATTGACTGCTTATCCATCTGTGTGCGCGACGTGAAGCGCATGAGCCCTCACAGATCGGTGGCATTTCGGTCGGGGAAGGAACGCCCCCACGAAAGACGCATCCGCGACCATCGAAACGCATCGTGGATGTGGCGTGCCTGACATTAAATTCTTGTGAAACCAGAATTTCCCTCCAGTCCACAAGGCTCTAAGTAGGCTCTAGTTGTCCTTGAGGTGGCTTTTATTGCACCACCACAAAATATTTCAACAAAGACTTCGTATAAACTGTTCTCCTTTCACGTTTGTTTTGTACCGCAGGTACAACACATTCCCATGGTTCAAATATATTCACCTTCTGCAAGCATGTGTGTTTAGCCCAGTCGGCATAAGACTGATAAGAGCAGATAGTACACTTAGGAAAAAAAATAGCCCGGTGGGTAAAACACTCGGCTTCTGAGTGTGGTGTCATAGGTTCGAAACTCATCACCGCCAACTTCTTTCCTTTCAAATTTTCCCTTAACATATCATTGTTTTTCTTTATGGAGCGTGTCGTGTTAGGCACTACAGACCAACAGGTTTCCTGGGTGAGTCGCCTAAGAATGCTTACGCATTAAATTTCGGCACAAACCATGGGGAAATTATCGTTCAAGTCAAGCGATAGCTTCGTGGTGTAATGCTGTAGAGATATACAGTTGTGAGTGATTCTCTCACAAATGTGTCGCTGGTGGCTAGTGTCTGGTGCGGCCAGACAGTTGATCGCATCGCACACGGTGTGATGCGAGCATGTGTGTAACGGCAACGACAACACGGCGATGTGACGAGAACGGCATGACGAAAACGGTGCTACGGCAACAACGGTTTGACGACGACTTAATTAAGAAGTTGACGAGACGACGACGGCGGGACGAAGTCGGCATGAGGACAACGGAATGGCGACAGCTTGGTGAGAACGATGGTGTGATTACGATGCAACGACGAAGACAGAGATGACGGCGCGACGTACAACGGTGTGAGGAATGCATGATGAACACGGTTTGACGACAACGAAAGGACCACATCGAGATGACCAACGAATGACCACTCGGCGCTACGACGATGGGGTGATTACAGAGGTGAGACGAACGCAGCATGACGACAGCAAAATGCCTTCGCTGGACGCGTGTCGAAGGGGAAATTACAGAGAGGACAGATGCCCCGACCAGGAAAACGGGAAAAGAGCTGAATTCATCAATCCAAGAACACTAAAGCATGCCTGAGACACCTCTATTCGCAGTATGGCTCTCAAGTTAGTACGCCGTTGGCGAAGTCTTGTTAGTCAAACATGGCTCAGTTAATTGCCTTAGATGTGAGCGCACCACCAAATATGTTACAACTTCGACAGCCCTTATGCTTTCAGGTGCTTTCGCGTCCGGTGGATGTAAAAAGCGGTAATCTTACTGTAACATGAATGTTTCTATGCTATATGCTTCACGCATTTGAGCCAATGTGCATTCTTAGAATTTGTGTATTATAGGGCGGGTTAGACCTGTGCATATGTGCGTGTATATATATAACGAATCGTGTTCTTGTTGACAATTTAGTATCATCGCCTAGCTTTCAAATTGCTGTATTAATGGTGTTTTTCTTTCTGTGTTTTATTATCACTTTTCCCAAGAAGAGAAAGAGACAAGAGGAAAAGCAAGAAATGTTACAAGACGTGCAAGGTTTGTGGCAGAACCACCTCCCCCCCCTTTTTTTTTATAACGGTGTCTTCTGCCGCGCTTTCGGTCAGAACGAACTCATCCTCTCTCTTTACGCAACGGACATCTATCATTCACTACGTCAATCAACCAATCATTCATCACTCATTTAGGTAAGCAAGTAACTAGCGCAATAAATCGCCGATGTTGAGCTATCGTTTCCCCGTCGGGTACAGGGGCCCCAAGATGCCACAGCCCCGCGAGAGACTAAAACCATGCCACAGCGGCGCACTTTGAGCGGTCTCGACTTCCGTCCTTTTTTCTTCCGGGCCGGAAGTGGAGCACGGCGAACACGGGGCGAAGTATCCGCCCAGATGGCAGTCTTGAATAATGGACTCGTGTGGAGCGGACACAGATGCAAGCACGCAGCGAGCACGCGCGATCACGGGTACAATGTGTACGCGCTATAGCGAGTCTTTCTCGATCAATTTTTCACTACCGTGTCGCCGCCATACGAAGCGCGTAAACAGGAGCTGGCGCAGGCCGCCACGCCGGAGGTCATCAATATGCCTGTGCGCGCTCCGGAAGAAGAGCTGAGGCGTCGTCACCGCAGGGGTTCAGACCACAAACGCCGCGTCGCGCTCAAAAAAAAAAAAAAAAAAAAAAGAACGTCACGAGAAGAAAGCGAAACAGACGTCGCGGCAGTGCCCTCGGGCTGTGTTCTCTTGCTCGCCTACTGGCTCAGCTGCGACCTCGAGCTGGTATGTGAGCACCACGTGGAGGCAGTAATCATGGACCAGTCAAGTATGTCTGCATGCCTCGCTTTTACTGTGTAACGACATGTGCCGCCATTTTGTCCTTAACTCGATTGTGGTGGCACTAGTGTTTCACCTGCCAAACGGTATAAGAACGCAAGGCAAAGAAACGACAGACAAGGTGGGACATGCACCGTATTGTCAATATGTTTAAGCTATTCTGTCACAAAAGCCAAATCGAATTAACACAGTTTTAGGAACATAGCCGACAGCAGAGCTGCGAATATTGTTGCGTTACGTAGCTTCTTAAAGAATGTTTATCTCGGGCTTTTATTTATCGGTTAGCTGCGTCGCGAAGGCCCTGAATGCGTCCTAAACTAAGGCCGAAAGTCAGTTTGCATGCAACTGCACAAATAGTAAACGGTAAACAATGCTAACCTCTTCCGGGCACGCATTCACAAATTCGTATAGGCTAAAAAGTGATCTGCAAGACCATCCACCGGCCAACCGTGGCATCGAACACTGCCGTTATCGTCATCGTTGTGCCGTCGTCGCTCCAGATGACGCTATACTTTGAGCAACACTTTAGGTATTCGTTGGAGAACTACTCAACTAGCTTCATAATTAGTTAAGCGCGTGCACAATTGCCAGGACGTGTTGTTCTTATGATAGCGACTTAGTGTTCGCACTCGTTTATCGAGCCTCTTGTATGAAGCCTCTTGTGTGTCATATGTGCCTCCGAGATGTGTAATCACGCAAAACTTGATTGCCAGCAGCAAGTTATTCTTGGCGCCCGCACTGGATCGCTTCAATTTGTCTCAAGCCTCTTTGCGTGTGCCTTATAACACAAAACTAAAACAAGGTAGAAGACCTAAAGCTATGTGCCGAAATCGAGGAGGCTACAGCTGTCATGCGCCGAGCGCATGATAGATGGCGCCAAGAATGGCCGCACCCGCCGCAAACTCATGGGCCTCCGCAAGCTCAGAGGATATATAAAACGTCCCAGCCGACTTTAGCCAAGGTTTAAAAATATGCCGAAGAGTCGTAGGAAAATGCGACCAAATGCATGTCGAGAATAGAACTTCACGCAGCAAACGAGGCTAAACGCGCTGTTGAGGCACAGATCTCGGTGTAAAACACATTATTCTACATTAAGAACGCAGCAGAATTTAACCAGTTAAAAGGGGCGACGTGAGGGTGACGACGGCTTTCGCTAAATATTTATTTACAAAGTGCTCGAAAGCGCTATATGCTAGAAACGTATGAAACGGGTGAGTGACGCGGGCCATATATTTAAGCGTGTTTTATTTACATCCATCTTCAATTCCTGCTGCGACTTCTCGAACGGAAAAGCTGGCTGTGCATGCTGCGATTAGATCTGCAAGGTCAAACAAGTCTTTTTTTTTATTGTTCGCCTTGCGGGTATTTTAACCATTGTTAGTATTAGTAGTAGTAAGATATTATTATTATTATTATTATTATTATTATTATTATTATTATTATTATTATTATTATTATTATTATTATTATTATACCGTAACATCATCACAGCGCATCTGTGATCACTGAGCTGGCATCCTGCGCACTGGGTCCAGAGCGGAATCATCTACAGCATTGCTATCGTTACAATTATGTGCTTAAAATACCATCTTCAACCATTTGAAGACTGTTTCTATTTCACATATCCTGCTCCAAATATTTATAAACTCCGTTTTAAGGCTCTTTTGAGACAAGAAAACAATACAAAAGAAACTGACAAGAAATACACGCTCATTAATGCTTTTCCTGTAGTTAAAACAATTAAAGCGGTGCGAGAATTCATCACGATAATAATGAAACCAGCAAACATAAAGCTCAGAGTCATTGTCTACGTTTCGACGAGTTTCTTCGCCGCTTCCAATAAGCACAAGACACGGCGCGAGCGCGCAGCGAAGCGACCGCCGCCTTTGCACGCAACACGAAATTTATGTTTACGCAAACGGCAGCACACATAGCTTTTCGCACGAGCCCACAGCCTCTCGCAGAGCAACTGAGCCACGCGTCAGAGGTCCGCGGCGAACTTCCATGGCTCTGCCGAAAGCTCGTGAAATACGCGCCACGAATGCGGTCGCGGCGGCCTTGTCTCGTATTTCGTACTCTTGGAGATCTCCTCCCTTCGACAGAGCCCGGCCGGGGTCACCGTATATTTCTCGTTTCAGCGCTGGAGGAAATCGAACGGTGGAAGAAAAAGGGGGAGAAAAACGTTCTTTGCATAAAACTACTACTCAAAAAACATGCGCTAGCAAGCTTTTTTCTTTTGTACACAGTGCCACTAGCGTATATGTGCGCTTGCTCATCAATCACCGATTCAGGAGTGCGTTGACGAACTTGCGTTAGCAAGGCGCGCCTATTATTCGCCTTAGTATAGTGAACTTAGAACACCATAGCCTTAGTGAGGCCTCTGTGCTCGCTGCGGCGTGTCACTGTGGTGCCATCTAGTATGCACCTGGCGAATGACGACTGTTGCCTCCGAGATTTCGGTGTACTTCTGTCTGTCTTCTCCCGCCGCTCTTGTTTGTTTCTGGCGCGGTTAGACATATGACATACAGGAGGCTTTCGACAATATACTACACGAAGCAATGCAAATAGTCAAATATAGGTATAAGTTGCTAGGTATAAGGTAAACAAGTGCGCGATTAAAAACCATAAATCATCATAAGGTAACCAACAAACGATAAAATTTTGCCTGTCTATACATCTCTGAGGCACATATGAAATAGAAGAGGCTACAGACAAGAGGCTTGAAATAAAAATTACAACCATTCCACTCAGTGAAGATGGAATGGCAGCGAAAGCACTTTGCTTTTCGTTTGAGAGCTTTGACCTTCGTCGGGTTTCGCTGCCATTCCATCTTCACAGAGTGGCATGGTTGTCATTTGTTTGGAGTGTCTGATGATGGGAGTTGATGTGTTTGAACGGACGATTTCGTAAAGACAGTGGTTCATGTTCAACTGAGACTCTTTGTCAGGGTAGTCACAATTGCTTTATGGTCACTGTGATATGCACTCAGAGGTTCGACTGCCACCCTAGAGAGGTTGTTGGCTAGAATCAAAGCAATGTATGTCCGGTGATGCGTTCACTTGTTCCATCCGGTACCTCTACCGCCGTATTGCGTTGCGCGTCTGGCGTCGTTGCTCGTTTGGAGGTGCCCGGGCTCGCGGTTGTCGTTTCCGCTCAGCATCGCGGGAACGTTCTTCCTCGATGGTCGTTTCGCGCCGGCCCCGTTTACATTCTCGTTGCTGTTCCTTCTGGCGCTCCTCGTACGCATGTTGTTCTGCGGGTGTACAAACTATATACGTGTCCGCCCCATCGATAACGCAGCTGTTGAATAGCTCACACCCCCTTAAGCAATGGCACATACACCCGCAAACGCGGCTTCCCAATTACGACGACAGAAAAGTGAATTCTACGCTGGAATGATGAGCGGCGACGGAGCCAGCTGTGGAAAACGACGACGCTCGCGCCATTGCTGATGATGAAAATTTTTTGCACAACGGAGCCAGCTGTGGAAGACGACGACGACGAACGCGCGAGCAGTGGCACTAGCGCGTTTGGGCGGTTGGCGCCGAGAATTTTTAAGTCCTTTCTACAGGGGTATGTGCCATTGAGCTTGGACCCTTTCTGCACTATCACCAGGATAGGGTCCACATGGTGATTTTTTTCTGTTGCCGGACGCCGAAAAAACAAAGACTACGGAAGTTCGTCATATAAAGCTTTCGCTGTAAAATTTGGAGGACGCTTAAGCTTCGCCTTTAAGAGTGGAACGAGATAGCATTCAAAGACTCCTGACTGCTTTTCATGCTTCCCGGCAACTGCAGCTTATGTAACCGTAGCGTTTACCCGGAAACGCTGGCAGCGAACGCTATGCACGAAGGCAACCTTTTTGGTAGAAACGCGGCCTCTTGCGTGGGTCGATCTCCTGTTATTGTTCCGCACTTTTAATATTTCAGTCTGAGAAAAGCTAACATAAAAGATATGCGCTGTCGGTGTTGCTTTTTTTTTTCACTACATTTGTTTGAGGGTTGCCGTTCCCAAAATTCCGAGGAGTAACATTGTAAAGAATGAATGACAAGGTATGAGCAACTTTGGTGATATAAGAGTGGTTGGGTATGCGTGATTCGAAATTTGGATCGAAATTCTTTTTTGCCAATGCGACGCCATACGCTGGACGCCGCACGCGGGACGCCGACGCCTGGTTTTCAGCGACCCGGGGCCCTTAACGCTCTCGCGTTAAAAAAAACTGTGCAAACGGCGAGAGTAACCGGATATATACTTGGCGCCGCCCGCGTGTGCCCGTGCGTACGCGTCTTTCCTGTTGTATGTCCCGTCCAGAGCCCCAAAAACCATCACCAACATGCCCAAGAAGCAGTTCATATTATGATATTCCAAAGGAGAAGAAACGAGAAATTTGTGCCCGCGTTTCTTCCCGCACACTCTGCAGAGCACACGATCAGGCCCACACGTCCTTTCTCCTGAAAACTCTGTGATTCGACCTTGGAGACTTTTGTCGTCCGGCACTGTCATCACTACGGACGCTCCTCCGTTAAATGTGTTCTCGAAGGCTGCGCCGCTTATCTAGCCGGTCTCTCCACAGCTCGCTTCGCCGCCGCGGCAGCTATACTCTTTCATTAGGGTGTCTGGCTGCATAGACTGTTGTAAAGGCAACCCATATACAAGCGCCTGTTTGTACATTTAAGATGTAGGAGCCGTGCTGTTATATGAAATCGTGATGAGAATTCCACAAGTTTATCACGGAAACCTTATTTTTCAATGACACAAATTTTCATGTGCTTCCGCATGTTATTTCTATACGCAGATGTTGCAGCACAATGGTTCTGGCACCGCGATGCGTTGGTTATTTTTTGCCGAGCTTAACGGTTGCACGAAGTGAAGTACAAGGGCTACGTGAAACTCCCAACATATAAGAGCCCCCAAAAGTGTGAAAATGAGAAGTTTGCATGAAATGCACCGTGATAAGGTGCGATGGCTTAATAGGCTGCTTTGATGACTTTTTCGGCGGATCTAAAAGCTACACTGACCAGAGTAAAATTTAAATGTTATTTGAAATGAAAATGCTCAGTTATGACGCTGGTTTACGTTGGCCAAAGTTTGAAGATGACGTAGCGGGGCAAACTATCTTTTTGCATTATGCCTAATTACGTATTTATTTATTGATTAACTTCTCAAATATTAAACTCTAAGCAAAATTGCCAATCATAAAATTCTAGACTAGCATAAAAATTTCCCGATTGATCTTTCTGTTGCTCAATACCTGCTACATAAAAGTTCTTTCCAAACGGTAAAGAAAGTCTACGAAACAGGAAAAAGTGCCGCGCGAATAGTCGCGTGGCATCTATCTATCTATCTATCTATCTATCTATCTATCTATCTATCTATCTATCTATCTATCTATCTATCTATCTATCTATCTATCTATCTATCTATCTATCTATCTATCTATCTATCTATCTATCTATCTATCTATCTATCTATCTATCTATCTATCTATCTATCTATCTATCTATCTATCTATCTATCTATCTATCTATCTATCTATCTATCTATCTATCTATCTATCTATCTATCTATCTATCTATCTATCTATCTATCTATCTATCTATCTATCTATCTATCTATCTATCTATCTATCTATCTATCTATCTATCTATCTATCTATCTATCTATCTATCTATCTATCTATCTATCTATCTATCTATCTATCTATCTATCTATCTATCTATCTATCTATCTATCTATCTATCTATCTATCTATCTATCTATCTATCTATCTATCTATCTATCTATCTATCTATCTATCTATCTATCTATCTATCTATCTATCTATCTATCTATCTATCTATCTATCTATCTATCTATCTATCTATCTATCTATCTATCTATCTATCTATCTATCTATCTATCTATCTATCTATCTATCTATCTATCTATCTATCTATCTATCTATCTATCTATCTATCTATCTATCTATCTATCTATCTATCTATCTATCTATCTATCTATCTATCTATCTATCTATCTATCTATCTACGGGTTGCTCTTTCTGCAGAATTTTTGAGATCGCCTGTGGCAAATAACTGTGGCAAATGGAGTTGGATTATTTGAGGAGGCGGACATTACTTGCGCCAGAAATTTGTCTGCATATTTGACTAATTTACGAAAATTTCACTAATTATGTTTTATTACTTTACGGCACATATTACAGTTTACGAATTGTAACCGGCGAGTTTGCATGGCACATCCACTTGTATAGCCAATCGGAAGTACCTCTGGTTAAACTTTCTATGCGTCTTCTCTCTCCACTTGGAACGAATTTTGAGGATAGCCCAGTTTCGAGAGATGCGCCATCAAGCTTGCTGTAAAAAAAGACACTGTTGCTAAACTTACTTTTTAAGCAATACGCCGTTTTATGCATTGAAATTTGAAAGACAAGAATGAATTGGACGCCCATTCATTTCGTCGCACATTTTGAGGATGAATATCTCGAAACTGGTGCCATTCTGAAAAATGAATATCAAGTGGACACGCCTTGAAAACTTACCAGCTCCAATTCGTAAATGTATCCCTTAAAAGAATTAGATCTAATTATAAACTTAAGTATATAGCAACATTTTGTTAATTACTCCATTACGCATTTCGATTTCTCCTAATGTCCGCCTCTTCGAGTAATCCAGCTCAAGAACTAGAATTATGCTGTCACAGGAGAACCTTTTTAAACATCCTGCGTAGTCTAAAAAAAATCTACGTGTTTCCCTTCCTGTCTTGCCCTGACCTATATATGCGTGCGTGTCTTCTATGAGATACTTTTTTTTCATTGTTTAGTTAATAGTAATAGGCTTGTCGCAAACAAAGAGACAAACGAGCGCGCCCGCTTTGCTCTCTCTCTCTCTCTATTTGCTCGCCCTGTTCCTCGCAAATCCCGCAGCGCTGTCGCGCAGCTCGGCACTAAGCGCTGTGAGTGACAGCCCCCGCGCGATCTTGTTTGCAGACCGGAGACGACGCTGGAGCCACTGGTGTCGCTGCTGCAATCAGTGCAGAAGCGCCACGCTGACCTTTCGACAGCCCATGCGGCTGATACATACATACACGCAGAGGGCCTTGTGTCGCGGGTAGCGCGACGAGCGACGTATCGGAAATTGCCTGCTTGCTCATCAGGCTAAGCAGCTTAGCGGAGCGCCGTACGTTGGTCCTTCATTGTATTCGCCGCCGCGCCACCGCATTTGCCCCCAAAATGTCCCTAGGCACCAAGCCTGTATTTATACTCATCGTCAACATGGTCATCATTATCATCAAGACAAACCATTGATTGATTACCATTAAAGCTTGTTCCTCTCTCTCTCTCTCTCGATTGGCTGGCTGAATGATTGATTGATTGAAAATTTATTTTGCTTTTTCTAGCGGACGCGTCTGTATATGGACTTCTTGTCCTTCGACAGAAAAGGGCGCGAACCACCGGAATGAAGGTGCCACACTTATGGGGATCGGTTCGTGATGATGAGGAAAGCTTGCCGCTGAGAAAAGTTCCCCACCTGACGACGCAGATCCTGAATCCAAACGTTTTTGGAATGCTTGACCCATTCACAACATAGGGCGTTGGCGGGCCTTAGTAGCTATCGCGCTGCCTTGAAAGCCAGATTCACTGCTTTCATTCGCAATGCTGACGACGGGTCTCTTTCGTCCAATCTTAACTCGCTGTTTCAAAGCAAGCACGCGTTGACGTGCCTTGACAAGGAGTGTACATGCTGTATGCAAGATGGCGTGAGCGCTGCGCTTTAAAGGGACGCGGTAACATTGTGAAAACTTTGGCGGAGGCTAGCGTAGGGTTGCTCTCTATACTACTATAATGAAAGATTCGCGAAATACTATAAGTAGATTTTTCTACATTATATTTACTTACAAAAAATGACCGACCTCCCGCTTCCGGAAGCATTAAGCGAGGATGCCGAATAAGAAAGATATGGCGGCAAGGAAAGCGGTTCCTGCTTTATTTACACTTCTAGGGCTACGTCATCCACCTTGTGTAAGTCGAACTATATGTGCGAACTTGCAGGATTTCGCATACGCCCTATTGTAATGATTTAGTTACAATAGGGCGTATGACACTGACAATCGACCGCTTGGTCAGACGTCCCTTGTAAAGCATCGGATAAACACTGGTGATGCTGTTCCCATTCACCGCCAACCGTATCGCGTGTCCACGGCAGAGCGGCAAGTTATTCAGCAGGAAGTCAACAAGATGCTCGCCAGAGGCATTGTTGAGCCCTCGTCAAGTTCTTGGGAGTCGCCGGCCATTCTCGTCAAAAAGAAAGATGGCACGAGGCGTTTCTGCGTTGATTACCGCCACCTAAACCGAATGACTAAAGATGACGTTTACCCTTTACCACGAATCGACGACGCTCTTCATTGTCTTCACGGTGCCAAATCCTTTTCGTCCGTCGACCTTCGATTTGGTTATTGGCAGATTTCCGTCGATGAGCAAGACCAAGAAAATACCGCTTTCGTCACACACACGGTCCGATCCGGCGTCCGACGCGCCGGAAAGGCAGCCGGAATGTGTGTGAAGTGATTTTTAAAGAGAAATGGAAGAGATAAGTGCAGTGCCGTAACTGTCTCTCACAGGAGGACACCTCAACAGCACTGCACGGGGAAAGGGGTGTGGGGAGAAAAAGATGGAGATAGTGACCGGAAGTAAAAAGGAGAGAGAGACCGGAATAGCAAAAAAGAAATGACGACAATGTAGCTGCGGTCTTTTGCCGTGCCGAAGCGCCGGATCGGACGTCCGGCGTGCGACAAACCGGGCAGATTTTCGTCGTCCGACGCGTCCGACAACCGCACCGTCGTTTGGCCGCAGCCAATGACAGCGTGGCTGGCATGTGACGTCCTCTGACGTTCCCTCCACAGAGGCGGACCGGTTTCTCGCCGTCTTTTTTCCTTGCCGGCTGCAGTTTGTTTCCAGCACGAAATAGTTACCAGTTCAGTAAAATGATCTCGAACGTGTGCCTGTTCCGTAAAGCAGCGCCTAGTGCTCTAGTACTAAGCTACTGGCGAGATAGGGAGCCGCGATGCGAGGGCATTTCGCAGGCAGACAGCACACACCGACCGTCTGAGCGAGCTGCTCGCTTTGCTTGCACGTTTGCCTTTCACAACGACTGCGTTGAGTAAACCAATTGTATTTAATCACGGGCGACATAAGCGTACAGTTCTGGCAAAAATAAGCGCTCTTCGACGAGCTCGGGCTGGATCGCAAGCGCCGTCGGCCTAGGTGGGCCTACCGGCCCCATCGCTGGCTATCAGCGGAGCCGTCAGTGGACAACACGCCGTGAAGCGTTCTGTCACTCGCAGGGGCATAATTTTATTGACAGTGCTCGGGTAAAGCGAAGCAGTGTTGTGCAGAGTTGTTTATGCGTTTCTCGACGTGGATATGAAGTCTTCCGAGCGTACAAGCTGGGCCGCAGGATCTGGGTGGAGCTTACGCGCCGCTCACTCGTTCGGATGCACGTACCGTGTGGCTCGAATCGTCGTACAAGGCATGCCGGAGCATGCAGCGTCGCACGTCGGATCGGACGCCGAATCGTACCATGTGTCTCCTGCTTTATTGGCATTGCGCGTTCCCCAATACATAGAAGTTAGTAATCATTGGCCAAGGTATTCACGGAAGTATTCTCTTTCGATATCATCTAGTACGATTCATTTACCATGCTTAAATCGTGCTGCAGGGTGGCTTGCAATGATTCCAGCTCTATCAATCCCTTTTTGTCTAGACTGCTGACCATACAGTTAATCATTCCACCTCTTTTTAATCCAAACGCTTCTGAAGTCCTTAAGGTGAACCAAAATCCCTTAAGCTTCGTAAAGTAGCGCCACGCTTTGAAGAATGCCGCCTCCTCCTCGCGCGCTCTGACCGAGGCCGACGCCGCGTCGCTATTTACCTAATAGCATCACGTGGGCCCTCGCGCCGTGCTTCAGCGCCATTTTCGCTCGAAAAGCGTCTACCACAGAGGAAGGAAACTCAGGAGAGGCCCTGACGTACCTCTTTGTGAAGCTAAAGTGAAGCCGGAAGTTGGCGTTGCTCCGCCTATCGGGCCAGCTCTCCTCTCTTGTTTACATTTCTCGCAAAACCACGCCGCGCTGCGCGCAACCGTGGCGCTCGGACGCGCGCGCTCCGCCGCAATACTAAACAATCGTTAGCACGTTAGCATGATTCCGCCAAAGAGGGCAATATTTCCCGCGGATATTCCTTCGTTCGTTGCCATTGCCGTGGTGCGGTACATTGCGTACAGCGTTGCATGCGCGTTCATTTCACGAACTTTAGTTCCTCGTGTCCCACCTGGCCACAGCAAAATTCGGGAGAGCACGGTCCAGCTAACGCAGCGCAACAAAACACGGAGACCAACGTGAACCTGGCCCGCACAGCCATAACTACGGTGGCCACCGTAGAGTGGCGAAGAGCACATGTTGGCGCCGTTGCTACGCTCGAGCGGTGTAGGCGGCGCCACGGTCGAGGAGGGAGCGTGAAAGAGAAACGAGGAGTGAAAGCGGGGGAGAGTGTCGCTACTTTACGAAGTTTAGGGGTTTTAGGGTGAACTAAAGTCTCTTGATAAATTTAAAGTAGCGACACTCTCCTCGTGGCGAGTCTCCTCGCCCGCCGGCCGCGCACGGCACGTTTTTTCGCCTGGGCTCCCGCGGACGGGCCGCAGCATTCTATGGAGGAGTGTTATTTTGGGCGAGTTGCGCGCCCCAGTGGTGAAAATTTTGAGAAATGCTGATAACAGCATCGATAATGCTGAAGGCAACGTTTATGAGGAGGTTGGTTTTTTTTTTTTTTTAAAGCCGTATGAACGGGGTATACTGATGTAAAAGAAGCGCTTTGAGGAGAGTTCTATATTCCAGACAATTTTCTGCCACAGGATGAGAGGCTTCACTTTGTGCGTATCATCTAGTATTGCTTGTGGCACACCCCTTTGTGTGTGGCTTATTAAGAGGAAGCTTTAGCTCGTACCCAACTCCGACGCGGCCTATTAAAATACATGTAAAACGCAAAAACGTTTTTCTGAGATAACCACTGGACCAATTTTAATAAAATTTGTTGCATTTGAGAGAAAAAGTTAAATTCTAGTGACTGTTGGAAGCGGAATTTCGATTTAGGTCTTGAAATTTGTTACAAGAATTTTCAAAAATTCTAAAGTTTGAAAAAAAAAATAGAAGCAAGAAGTTTACAAATTTATAGCTCTGCATTTAGAATAGATATCGCAGTTCTGTAAACGGCTTCCATTAGATCATTAAAAGCGGACAAATTCGATATGTCATTTTATATCTTACATGAATTTGTTACGTTGTTTACAAGCGTTCTGCAAAAGCTGTGTTCCCAGATTACAGAATTTTTCTAGCTTCATGTGTAACATTTCAATTTTGTCCGCTTTAGATGTACTATTAGCTGCGATTCATACAATTGTACTAGCATTTTTCGTTGTTGTTACGGAGTTGTAAACTTGATAGTTTTGTTTTTTGAAAATTTTCGATTTTGGCCAATTTTTAATAAAAGATTGACGACCTAATTTAAGTATTAAAAGCCAACAGTCACTAGATCTAAGTTTTTCTTTTAAATGCAACAGACTTCTGTCAAATTTGGTGCAGTGGTTGCCGGGAAAAACGAATTCGGCTTTTACATGTATTTAGATAGGAGCACCCGAGCTAAAGCTACCTCTTCGGCGAGAGCCTTAGATCTGTTTCAAGGCCGGGTTGTGAGCTACAGAAAATATCACGTGACTGAAGGAAGGCCGGAAGCGAACCAAAGCATGTGCAGCCGTGTATTTAAGAGATGATTACGGATTAGCAAAGTTAAGTAATGATTGACTAGTGATCGGATCAAGATGTATTAAGAGGATTAAGGTGTATTAAGCAGTATTAAGGTGGATTAAAGTCGATGAAGGTGTATTAAGGTGCATTAGGGAGGATTACGGCAGATTAAAGTGAATGAAGGATTAGGGTGGATTAGGACCGGCTAAGGTGGGTGGACTAGTATGGATTAAGGTTTATTACGGTAGGCTTTACAACCTTAATCCTCCTTAATTCATACACCTTAATCCTTGTTCCTGCACCTTAATCCACCCTAGTCAGTCTGAATACACTTTCATCAACCCCAATTTACCTTAATCCCCCTAATGCTCATCTACCTTAATCCTTATCCATGTATCCATGCACCTTCATCCTGCTTAACTCACCATAATCCACCTTAATACACCCTAATCTACCTTAACTCATCCTAATCAGTCTTAATACTCTTTTATCTACCCTAATTGACCTTGCTCCTTTATAATCGTTGGTCATGCACCCTAATCCACCTTAATCGGTCTTAATATTCCTTCAACTCTAATTCACCTTAATCCTCTTTTATACACCTTAATTCAATCACTAATAAATCAACTTGGCTAATCATTCTCTTATACATATGTGGGCATGCTTTGGGTCGCCTCTGGCCTTTCTTGGGTCACGTGGTATTTTCTGATCACAACGCGATCTTGAAACGTAGAGATCTGAAGAGTTTCACCTTAGGACTAAAAAAATACACAATGTGGATTAGCTAGCGCTCATCATCTGCAATACCACGGGTATACTTCCCACTAATTTTTTCAGGGCTTGCATTCATTGTATATGACTGACGCACAGATCGACGTAACCTAGAAATAATAGCTGCTCATCACCACTTGAGCTTCGCAGCCAGAAAAGCTCTGAGCTATTCAGAAAGTCATGGCCCTTTGAACGAATTTGATAAGATCCTGTGTGCACGCTACATGCTGAACTGTGCTCCATAAAGAGTTGCAGAAAACAGTGCACTTTCTCTTCCACAATCACTCTCTCGCTATGTGTGCTCGTGCGCGTGTTCCAGTCGCTTAGAGAGGGTGTGTGTGCTAGAAGCTGGGCTAATCCACGAGCTACATGTGTGGACATGCACTTTAAAAACGTGTGAAGCGTAATCAAAATGAATGAGTGCGCTGCTGCTGAAAGTGCCGCACATGTTAAACCATGATGGCAAAAATTATTCAGTAGCACAAAGTTTGGCGTGGGGTCGCACTTTACAATTCCACACCGTGTAGGGGCTGTAGGTAACGACATGGTGTAGGTGACAAAGATCAAGGTATATATGTGGGAATGGGCATACACTTCAGCCATAAATTTTTCTTGGATAGTACAGCGAGGAAAGGTGCAGCATGAATGATACAGGAGAGCTAGAGGCTGGTGTTTTCGAGGCAACCTCATGAATTCTTTACGCAGCGGGCATGAAGGCAGATCTGCAGGGTGGCCTTCATGGCCTAATCACGAGATGCCAAGGAGACCAGCTCATCATCTAGAGGCAGGTATAGGCATTGTCAAAGGGACAAAAAGGAGAAAAATAAGACAATTGTGCTGCAAAAGTATGAGTATTCGTGTATAATTACACTTATGGGGAGGCAGCACTGAAACCTTTTGTACAACAGTACAAGACTTGCATTTGTAAACAGCAGTGCCATAACACAGCTTAGCCAGCGGAAGAAACAGTTTTGAGTAGAACACACAGCGATTTTGCATCAGTAAATCCACAGCTGATCTTGAGCCACATGTGTGCAGCGTCTGACCTGACAATGCCACTGCACTAGAATAAAGGAGTGCAAGTGCTACATGGAATATGTGTGGCCATGGACAGAGCTTGGCTGACCTGGATATAGCAAAGTCAGTAAAATCAGCAATTTGCTTCATTATATCGAAATTTGATTATACAGTTAAATTTCAATATGACAAACTTCAGATAACAAAATTCTTTATAGAACAGAGTATTCAACATTTTACAAGTTCTTCTTGTTCATTGAACATCATCTTGAACCTCAATATAACAAAGTGTGTTTATACAGGATTTCAATACAACAAAAATTCACTGCCACCACAAAGAAATATAGAGACAATAAATGGAAACTTTGGCAGGTGCAGAGAGTCAAATAGTTGTATTACAAACAGCTGCTTGCGAATGGACCTCTCCAATTGGGCACTGCACGAATAAGAACAACTGCTAAGCAGAGAAGCATCATGTTCCATGTAAAGTCCAAGTGCGATAAGCTCCTATCCTGCCCCTCGCATTGCACGCTTTGGGTGCGAGTGTAAGTCTGTGAAGGTGAGTCAAGAAGGATGGTGGCTCGATGAGCACTGTCTATCCACGAGAGCAACGGGAAAGGGGGGCAGAGGGCAGGTTGGCATGTGTATGCTTTTCTAGAGCATCCATGGCTGCACATCGCTGTCAATGTGGCTGAGTGCCAACGAAACCCGTATGCCCTTTTTTTTAAAGGTAATCTGCTGTGTGCACAAAAAGCGGGTGTAGCATTATGTGCGCTGTCTTCCTGCGCATTTAGTACTCGAGACTGCGTAATCTCAACTTAAGGAGACGCGTTGAAGCGAGAACCAGACAAAGCATTTGCTCCCTGCTGCCGGCAATGTTCGTAATAGCATCATTTCACTGCGGCCAAGACTAGAAGCTGTGAGGGCAGAGTGGATGTGAAAATGTGGCTGGCTTCACTTCGTACTGCCGATGTAAGATATTGTTGACACAGCATGAAACTACCTTTCATTGCAGACTCACAAGTCTTAACAAAATTATTTTTCTTTTTTATTTAAATTTGTTTTTATGATTTCCCGATAATTCATAAAATTTTTTTTACTCCTTTCATGTAGAAAAATCCATCGGCGACTGTACTTATTGCATAAAAGGTTTAGTTTCAATATAGTGAAATTCAACCTTTCCTTTTACGCTGCAAGTGCACTCGTTTCCTATAAGAGACCAATTGTCACTTAAAAAACTACATGAATAGGCTCTTAACATCTTTAGAACAAACAAGCTTTCCAAGAATGAATAAGTGTTGTATGAGTAACTTTCCAAAAGCGTTAAATAAATGGTTGCCAAAAATAAATGTGAAATAGTGGAAAAAGAAAAAAAGCTGCTGATGGACTTGTGTGCCGTAAGAAAGGCGTTGCCAGAAAAGACTCACTGGTTGTAAAACTGCCGCTGACTAGATTGTCATAAGCAATAAATGACAGACTACAAGCAAAAATCACGAGTTGTCACGTACGCTTCCGCCATGAAACTGGAAACAAAGCTTGAATTTTGATTTTCTTTCCGAGATGCTTCGAAAGCTATTCCCATTGTTTCACATCTGATAATTTGCGATTACTTTGTTTAACAGATGGAGAACAGTAACAAGATTTTAACTGTTGGCTGTTGCGAAATATTTGGCTAATTATAGGTATTCAAAAATATACATATGCTAGCTCATTTTCGAATATGAATAGTTAATGTGTAATATTAAATTTGTATTCAAAACTTCACATATTTGCCCACCTCTAAAAAGTTCGCCAACAAAACACAGGTAAAAGCTACAAGCAGAAACAATGAGAACTTTTGCTGGTATATTTTCAGTATGGCCAAGTGTTCCATGCCTGTTTCCCATAGTAGGATGCCCACTCTGTAATTATGGTTGAACAGATTTCTATGTGGCTGTAACACAAAACAGCAACCACACACAATGTATTGCTATTGCAATGAGCCTCTGTGCAAATTGTGCCAACTGATGATCTAGTTATAGTCCTGCAAACTTTCACGCTGGCATCTACACAAAGTAATCAACACCCCATTAATACAAATAAAATATTTAATTGTCTAATCTCCCACCATATATACGCATCATCTCAAGAGTGCGAAACACATACAGTGTTGACCATTTCTGACCATGAATTTTGATTGGTAAGCTGGGTGAGCTGGATTGGACTTATACTATGAGCACAACGAAACATGACAAAATATGACACACAGGCTTTGCGTACTGTGTCTTGTTTCTTGTTCTAATAGTATGTCTCCAAAGCATGCGTGCTTTGATGACGCACGGATTCTCTATAGCCGCGCTGCTGGCAACTTATCAAGGGCGTCAGCAGCTGCATCAGTGCCTCCAATGCCCAGATGCATCCCAGCTGCTACTGCCCCTGCCTTCACCGCTGCCGTGGCGCTGCCCAAACATGTGCCCGTTTTGGAGGCCACGAACCACACTGCTGCCGGCACCACTGCTGCAGTGGTGCTGGCAGCTGTCTTGAGGCACGCTCCCATCTTGGCGGCCCCAGACTGCACCGTGGTTGATGCACCTACAGCAGCAGCGCCGCCACCAAGGCCAGCTCCGGCCACTGCGGTTGCGGCTTGAGTAGCGGCTGGCAGGCCCACGGCGCCCCAGCTCTGGCAGAGTGAGAACAGGCTGCCCTTGGCAATAAAGCCGCCCATTGTCGACTGAATACCAGCAGCTGTCGAGCCTGCCGACACACCAGCCGTGCCAAATCCGACTGCAGAAAGCACAACAGGCACTGCGGCCACAGCAGCTGCTGCTCCAACTGTGTTACACATTAAAGTGGAGGTGGAGAGAAAGAGACGAAAAAAATTTGTAGAGGCAGGGCAGTTACACAGGTTTGCTCCCAATTTGCTACCCTGTTCCAGGGGAGGAGGAAGAGGGGACACAAAGATGAGAAGGAAAAACAACAGTTTGAATGCACGCACGCACCTGAGTGCTCGTGACCCTACTGAAGGCAGTCAAAAAGTCCAGTTGCATTTAGGAACCGTCACTGCACTCTCACAGCACTGTGCATAAACGATGCATGATGGCTGTCACCTATGCAGAGAGCTATAAGCTATATAGTTTACAGTCGTATTCTTGCTTCATGATTTCGCACTTAGATTCTGCAAAGGTTCTGCTACCACTGATGCCTATTCACTGGCAGCAGTGGTAGCACAGTGGCCGTGGCTTTACACTGCTGAGCTCAAGGTCATGGGTTTGATACTGGCCTCGGTGGCCACGTTTCGATAACGACGAAATGCAAGAACACCTGTGTATTTATGTTTAAATGCATGTTAAAGAACCCCAGATGGTCAAAACTAATCTGGAGTATTCCACTACGGTGTGCCTCACAATCATGACGTTTTGGCACAGAAAACCACCTCAGAATTCATTTTTTCCGCTCAGTGCCAGTTATAAAACTAGCCCCCATAGCCGCCCTTGGAAAAAGGAATTCTGCATAGTTAGCAAATAAGCAATCACTTCATTGATGCAACACACATTGATTGTATAGCTATTGGCATGATGCACTCGGCATGGTTTAGGCAAGCTACAATTTATAATAGACATTTCCTCAAGAATGAAGGCAAGGAGAAGTGGATTAAGATTGCCACAATGTAAGTAACTACACAGGGTCCAAAAGAAAGTACCTATTTTAAATGGCAAACACTTTACGAAATAATAAGCCAGTATTTGTGGAACCAGTGCTTTACATTGCAAAGATAGAGAATTTTCACAAATTTATGCAGGTCTCAAAGAAACCCACATGACTAGGCAACGTATCAGTAGATAACTACAGAAGCACTAACGGAATGCCAACGAGAAAATTTGGTCCACACCTCCAGTCGACTTAGGGCACGCTGTATATATTTGAACAACATTTCTGTTTACCAGCCATCACATGAAAAAACCACTTCGCAGCAACCAGGATTTACTGCAAGCAATCTGAGCCCCCATTTCATGCACAACATAAGTTCTCATGCTATTTTGAGGGGGTCTGCCATCTGCATTAAGCAGCGTTACTAGCTGCTGCTGTCTGGAGTTTCTCCCAATAAAACAAAGATTCCTGTATCCTCTCATTCATTACAAAGTTTCTCCTACTCGATTACATGCATAATTATTGAAGTTGTAAGCGATTAAAACAACACTGTCTTTGTGCATACTGCCTGAAAGGCATATGACAACAGCAACCTGTACCTGCACAACTTTCTGAACATTTGTCGCTAAAGTTCAGCATTTATATTAAGATTGTGAGGTTACAAATGCAACACAACTCAAAAGAACACAATATTATCTTAGCATGCTGACAAGGCACATGGTCCCACATTCTAGTACCTGCAAATCTTTTAGTTCTCAGCACTGTCAAAAAGAAAGCAATTTTTTTTTTTATTTTGACAAGCACATGGTCATGTGTTAACGCAGCAATGACAATTACTTAACCTATATGCAGGCCAAATGCTACGCTTCAGCCCCTTGATCTACTCGAAAGCTCTACGCAGTATTTATTTGTCAAAAAGCCATGAGAATAGTGTGAACAAGCCCAAAACACTCCAATACCTGCACATTTATAGAATCAGTTGACCTTATTATTCATCTTCTGCATTCTACATCTGACCATAAAATTTAGTGCAATAAGGTCCTGGTAAATTTATTTACTCTAATTCTTCCAAGTGTTCACTAAATAATCTATCAAGTGAAAGTACAGAGCCTGGAGTGTTAACATACCCTTCCTTTATCATGGCCACAGAGTCCATCTGTAGTACAGCCAATTTTGGCCATTTAAATGTAGCTTTTGAATAATAAAGTGCCTTCCTATAAGCTACTTTCTATGGAACCTCCCCAACTTTGGAGTTGTTGAAATTTTGCCAATTGTTACGTCATGTCACTGAACTAAGGACCTGGTTGCTAAACCTAGCAACAAAATCACTAAAATGGAGGGGTGCTCGAATATTCGAAAATTTCAACTATTATCAAATATTGTATTCCTAATATTCATATTCGATTCGAAAATGAGGTATTTGAAAATTTTCGTCGATTGAATACGAATATAAGAAACAAATCGAATACATTGCTGGCTGTTCGGGAGAAAACATGGTTCTTAGCATTTATATCTAAAGTGTGTCTGATTTTGTAATGAATTTTGCAATAATTTCACGCTGCTGGCAAAATTTCGCCTTTAAGACACGCTTAGCCACTGGACGTCTGAGTTTTGCGGAAAAGCTAGCCTCTCACTTGCAAGGGACAGCACTGCAAGGAACAACATATGCAAGGAACAGCATATAAATGCTGTTTGCGGGTATCCACACTCAATACTGAGCTTATTGCTTGACAGCAAATGCGATGAGCGACTGCTGGTACAGGGTGAACTCCTGTGCTTATTTCTTGACAGCAAATGCAATGAGTGACTGATGGTATAGGGTCAAATGCCTCTGAGTTTATGGGGAATTTATGCAGTATAAGGCACATGTTGGCGAGAACAGACAACTAGCAGAAATCACTCAATTTTCCAAAGCTAACATGAGCCAAATACACAATATTTTAGTATAACGGCTTGCTAGTTCAATTTGATTTAACAATGACAATGTAACTGCAATGTTCCAACATGTTAAAATAAATCAACTGACTAATAAATGCACATGCATATTATTATTCAACATTCGATTCAATATTCGATAAGTATTCGCGTTCTATTCCTATACAAAAATTTTGATATTTGCACAACCCTACTAAAACGGCGATACTGCCAGTAAGCTGTTTCAAACTAGCGATGAGGTTCGGACCTCACTATATCCAGTGCAGCTCTGTGTTGCACTACACAAAATGTTGCTAAGGCCTATAGTTTCCTTTCTTCCCTTCCTTGGATGGCCAGCAGTCAAGCTAAATGAACCGCGAATGAATTTTCACCATCCAGTTTACCATGCTAAACTGTTACATCAAGTAAATGCACACTTCAAAGGCTCTTCAGGAGGCTCGGGTAGAAATTTTCGGTATACACGCATTTGTAAAGTACCGTCCGGGAGCATTCTACAGCAGCAACTTTTTTAAAAGAGCTTAGCAAAAGCATAGACAGAAGCAAGTGAAATGTTGCGAGGTTATAATGCAAGGCTGCAAGATACTCTCCCTGCAACAGAAGCCCTTCCTGGTTATGATCATAATATCCAGTGGCATTCCCTTTCAAACAAGGAGGTGACAATTGGTCACCTAGCCTGCTTGAGCTAATCCAACTAATCCATTTGGGGGTAGGCCAACAAGGAGCAATTAGAAAGTCTAAGCATAAGCCGCGGTTCAACAAGGACAAACATTAATTTTAACTTCCCTTTAACTTTGTTCAGGGGCTTTATTTGAAAATTTATGGCGGCAAAACTTATATGGTGCACTGCGTACATCCGACTCCCTTGACAATAGAATACAAGCTACAAAAAAAAAAAAAAAAAATGCAAGGTGAGCGCACCTGTTGCAGCAGCTGCAGTGACAAGCGTCTTCCGATTCGCCATGTTCCCCACCTACAGAAGCAAATGAACACACTATGTAAGAATAAATGCCAGAAGGAAGGACTGTACAACAGTGCTGTAAGTAAATGAATCAAAACTGAGAAAGGTCTTCCAGTTTAATATCCTGCCGCAACACTTAGCTGCAGCAATTTGTTTTGTGTTGTTTTATTCAGTGTTTGAACTGCAATGTGATCAATATTTTCTTTATTTTCACATACTGCCAGCCTACACTTGAGGCCTTTAACAGAAGTGTCTACAGAAGAAAAGATACATCAAAGCTATGTACCTTAACGCAGCACAAATTGTCCCATTGCAGTGATGGTGAAGAACACAGTAGCGACAACTGTGAATCAAATAACTAACTCTTTATTGGGTGAACTTGTGCCTAGCAAAACAAGTAAAACTCAGGTGCAACGATAGCGGTGAGCAACGTCGGCAAAAGTATGATCTGCAGGTGAACCGCATCGGCTTTTATCCATGACTCGTCGAAGGTTCCAGTGTAATCGCTAGTGCCTGGGTGCCTTCAAGAAAATACTAAACAATTCGCGTTGTGCATACAATCAGATTACACAAGGTTCGGTGATAAAAGACACAACAAATAGAATAAACGATAACCTTCGAGTAAGTTCCAAACCATGCAAGCCCGCCTTGCGCTGAGCGATAACTAAGTTGTTAGCAGGTGAAATGCATTCCCCGAGAAAAGGATAAGTACACCTGTCAATATGAACATGAACATAGGTGCATTATACTGCTTAGACTACTACTACTGTTACATTTCGGCATAAAGATCGCCAATGTGAGATGGAGCATGTGATAATGTGTCGACATGCCAGCGAAAGCAGAGGTCTCAAACGTAAGTAAACATGTTCAAGGCCAGAGCTTCACATTTTATAAAGACCAATGACATGTGCCAAAAGTTGCTGATGTAATGGAGTGCGGCTGCTCATTCCCAGTGTGATAAGCTAGGCTAGGCCCGTACTTGTTGAGGTTTATGTTTGAGAGCACTGCAATCCCTGGCATGCGGATGTTTTGTTATGTAGCAATTTGGATGACAATGTTTTTCTTGGCGAGTTAACGCCACTTTTCCATATTGGTATGTCTGTTTGCAACATATTTTTCTAGCCTCTTTAACGGGGCAATCCAGAAGATAAGTGCAGTCTAAAAATGTGGCAAAGCTGATGATGACCATTGTCATCATGATCATGATTGTGATTATGACAATGACTATTAAAATTTAATGTAATTGGCATTCTGAGGGTACTTCATGCAGTTTCTAAGGCTTACTGTCTATCTACGTCTCTAACCGTTTGCCTGCAAACGTGGGTTTCTGGATAGTTCATGGTTGAATGGTTAGCACACTGGGCTGCTGTAGTGCGGGAACAGGGCTCGAAACCAACCAATGAACAAACTTGGGTCAGTGGGTATGTCGCACTGCACGCCTATATGCCGCACTTCAAAGAAACTTAGGCGACACCGACATGGGCCACTGGGGATACAGGGCTGGGTGTGTGGCATGGGTATGTACCGCTCTTCAGTTAATCTTTTACGCTGATTTGGAGCACTGTACATGAATCACCTGGTTTGCGCTGCTCTTTTTTGTTTTCAATTCACCTCTTTTATACCAATTTGGGTCGCTGGGTATGAATGAGCCAGTAAGTGTGCGCCGCTCATTAATAAATGTCTTTGACATCAAATTTCTAACCAGGCAATTGCCACTGGGAATGTGCTGCTCTGTAATGACAAAAAAATATTCTTTGAATTTCTCTGGTGCTTGGTGAAATGGAATCTGTGCCGAGCACAGACTTCACGGCCACATCGACAGATGGTGAAACGTGTGCAGTGGGAAACAGCGTGCAGTAGCAGCAGTGCTGCAGAAGAGGAGCACAGCTGCATTTCGACCAGCCAAGTGAACCATTAAAAAAAAACTGAAATTTCTCCTGTACTTTTCTCCCACTTCACAAGAAGCCTAATGCTTTAGCTAGATGCGCCACAGATGCGCTGGGTATTTGCAACTTTTCAATGAACCTCTCGCCAACTGGGGTCACTGAGTGCGTGCCACTGGGTGGGCGGCCAGAGAGGGAACAATTCTCAGTGTTTGCATGCAACGGCGCGCCAGGCACCTCGTCTCGGAGACAATGCGTGGGCTTCCCGGCAGTGCCACTAGATGGCGCAGCACGTCTGAAAAAAAAAGCGCGATGGAGCCCAGCGGGCCATGCTTTTCGAAGCCCATGCGCAGGATTCGCTGCACCACTGCTAGACAGTGCAGAGTGTTCATAGGAAAGCTAGAGAGAGGAATTCTGCTGCAGTACACATTTTTGAAAGTGGCAACATCTTGTGTTGCTACATTGCTTCAATGCTAAGCGCATTACCATTGACTCATCCTGAGATGGGTTCTGCAAGATTCTTGTTATACTCATGACAATGATGGTAACTGATGATCAAAAATTGTATGACAGTTCAACTTTTACTTGACGTCAATCAATTGTTATCACTCCAGCATGGCTCTCACAATAAAGCTATGCAGTTCTTACACACCACTCTCACCCATAACTTACCCAGGAACACACTCTCCTTCATTGGCCTCATGTAGAGGTCGACCCAACTTCCAACTTTTACTTTTTAAAATTTTGCAGGCTGACTTTTTTTTTTTCATCAGAAAGAAAATAAAGCCACACGAGACCTAGCCTGCTCTAAACATTGCTACCAGTGATTTCTCCATATCCTCGAAAACATTAATACTTCGATAGGTAAGATAACTAAAAGTTAATTAAACATACCGTAATAACGAGAATATAGGTCAGACCACAATAATGTCGAGCCCCCAAACTTTATTTCTAGAAGAATGAAAAAAATAAACTGATATAAACTGGTAAAAAATGATCGGTATATAAGACAGGGGGTCACCTTTTGCTGCATTCTTTTGAAAAAAAAAAAAAAAGTTTAACCTATATTTCGGTTTTTACGATAATGAACTAATCATTTTATTGTGATAGAAATTATATGGACCATCCCGGCAAATATTTGTCATCGGCACTGCCATTGCCGTGATGTTCCAAACGTACGTACATGCACAAACATTTAAATAAATAAATAAAAATGTCCGCGGGCGGGATTCAATCAAGGTACCACCAGAAAAGAAGCCCGGTACTCTAACCATTACACCACACACACAGGCCTCAAGAGGCACAACAGAACATCCTTAAAAATTTCACACAGGCAAGAAGAATTATGCAGACGCTTGGCACATTTTTTGTAAGCCGACAGCTTCCTGGCAGTTTTGCCTCGTGCACTGTCGATATGCGATGCCTGCAACACCATTGGCAGCATTCTTCATCCCACCACTTTTGTCAGGTGTTTCATAGCTGACATGTCGCACCTGCGTATAGTTTCAATACCATCAGAGGAGTCCACGCCCAACACTAAACCTTGTTATCACTGTCAATGCTTCGCCCTTCGGGCAAAACTGCCACTATTTTTTTGGTTACTGAACAAAGTACTCATGACTAGCATGAATAATGGCCATCAATATAATGTGATTGCAATTCATGTCGTGTACTCTATTATTTTTTATACTCTTGGCAACATTTACTTTGGACAGCCGGTATATATACTGTTTACTTTTCCTACGAAACCTGCTGAATAGTCGAAGAATATGCAACATCACACAGCCATACTTTCAGAGCAGTTGTAGCTGTCAGTAGTCAGCATGACTGCTCGACTCAGAAAAAAATTAGGAAAGTAGGAAAGGAGCACAGTGTTATTCAAAATGCACTGACATAAAGAATTTCCCATGCAGCCCAAATGACATGTGTTAGGCCAAGCCTCATCACATAGTTATTTAACATGATCACAGAAATGACCACAGGGAGATATGTAGTAGTGGTGAATGTTAAAAAGAAAGGATACAAAATTTACATTTCCTGGAAATGCATATTGTACTGTATATAGGAAACCCTTGTTAACTCAAACTCTGATGTCTCGAAATATCGGTTACGGCAAAATTTTCTTCCACCTGTGGTGTCAGCCTATGTATGTGTTTTCACCTTTTATCTCAAAAAGTTCTTGCTCTGGACTCCAGATATGTCGAAACCTTGATTTCAATTATAACAGCAAAAAGGCAACGGGGCAATGTCACTTGCACTTGCTTTTCACCCGGCGGCAGCTCACTAGCTGTGCCAGACGCAGTGCTGGGCCACGCTCCCCGCTTGTTTTTCACCCTTCTCTCCGTCTATCATATTCGTGTGCACTTGATTGGCTGCTCGATGCCACTTCATTGTGGCCTAACACATGCAGTGATGACCTGGTCTTTTTTTAATGCATTAGAAATAGTAGTGCCAAAGTAAGTAAAAAAAAGTGTATGTGCGTGAATTGTGAGAAGCCAGACATGTGGTAGAGGTAGAGAGGGAATCGGGGAGCTTAGAACAGTGTGTATGTATGTGCACATCACCGTGAATTGCACTTCGCTCCTTGAAGAGGCAGGACATGTGTCGAGTGAGCGCCTGAACAAGACTTTGCAATGTGGTGAACACGGTTTAAATCATGGATCCGGGACCTCAAAGAGGTGCAACGTAATGCTAACGCATTTCTCCTGAATTTACTGCTAAATCCTCACTGAATTTTTTCCTCCTCATTGAGGACACTGTCAGTGATGCATCGATGTGGTCACAGCGTATTAACTGTGACTTTCAGCAAGATGATTCGCACTTTAGAGCAGACGCAATCAGCATACACACTGCACCCAATAGAAGCCAGTATGCGAGCCCAGAGTGTTGCAGAGTGATTTCGGGACGCTCGTTTCATGCTCACGCGATGGTGAGGCGTAAATGCTGCATCACTTGTGCGCGTCTGCTGAAAACGCAACAGTTGCGCTCTTCCGCAGTTCAGTTTTGGTTTTCACAGTGAAATTGTCCGGAATTCATTACGATGCAGAAATGAGCGGCATTAGCTTTTGGATGCCTAGACATGCTCGGATGACTGGCTTTAAATATTGCATTAGGATCAATCATCGTCTCGGAGATGAGCACGCTGTCTTGACACGGTGCCATTAACACTCTTACCCATAGACACTGATGTTTCTGGTGCAGATGCACACGATTAAGTGACCGAGAATATTACTCCTGGCAGAAATTTGAAAAGGCTTTTTGTGGTCTATGAGCAGCCAAAATGATTTCTATTTTCGTGACTTCACTTATTTTTAAACTCAGGTTATCTCGAAATTTAAGTTAATGGGAGTTTAAAGTATATGCATATTGTAATGATCATGCTTCATAATTAGTAGAGTTTCATTATTACTGGCTTCACTATTAATTAGCAGCAGTTTGATAAAAGTGGAGAAGCTTTGCAGCAGTAGTATAAGCATGGTGCAGTGTTGCGTTCTCCAAGGTGGCATACCCCACCGCTGCCGAGTTGTTGCGACGCCCGTTTCTCGAAGCTTGAACGACGTTACTATTGGGTAGTGTAGTGTTGTTGGCAGGCTGCAGGAGTTCGGTAGACCATGGCGACCAGGCAAGGACGAGATGACTTCTAGTGCAAAATTTGCACGGTTTATTCAATGGTTGGTGAAAGATGAGAAGAAGAGAAATGAATTGAAAAAGTACATTGCGGGACCCTTTAAATAGGCCCACTAAAATTGTAGGCGGGATCTTGTTCTCGTCAACGTCACGTGACATGCATTGAGTCCCACGGTGCTTGGCGGCGACACCCACTCACCCGGCGACCTTTCACGAGCCTGCCTCCACAGGTGGCAACCCACGGAGTCTTGATCGGGGATAAGCGGTGGATCCCTTCTCTTTCGCGCATCATTGGTTCATGGAAAGGGCGTCTGGTTGTGGATGGGCGATTGATCCATTCTCCCAGTTGATGTCTTCACGAATGTGCCTCCGCTGGCGGCAGTTCGCGGGTTCTGGGAATTGTGGAAAGGGTTTTCACGTACACACACAAAGGGGCCTGTGAACACTGCGGGGCGTCCGCCAGACCGGCATTTACTCGAGACAATCATAGCAAATTAGGAATCCACCCTTCGTTTTGATGAGGCATGATGGTAGAGCATCCTTTTTGTCTGAGGTGTTACACTCCAACCGTAACAGCATCTCCGGCGGGGGAGGAAGATCCCGACGCGTAGGGGCCAGCAGCCACTAGGCAAGGGATCGGCGTTTCAGAGGTAGAATTTTCCTCAGGGGTGACGAACCCTTGGTTCGTAGTTGGTAGATTCCTGGGCATTGTTCATCAGTCCTTGTGGCGCTCTTGTGCCTTTTCTCCATGGTCCGGTCCGGTGAACTGGACTTGCAAACCGGTCTTGCAACTTTACGTCTCCTGTTTGGGCATGCAATCATTCCAGGACAGTGCCTGACCCACAACCACAAAGCAGCAAGCACAAGGCCACCCTCTCCCAAGATACACCAGGCTTTACAAAAAAAAAAAAGAAGAAAGAAAACCTGCTACTGCTTTCCCATTCCTTTCACGCATCCTCCCCCCTTGAACACTAAAAACAGCCATTTCTTGAAAGCATTAAGACGTGGTTACTAAAATCAGTTAACAATCGACTACAGCTTTGCGATTAAAAAAAGAAAAGCGTATGGAAAAATATACCAACGTAAGAATGCCGCGGAAACCCGAGTGAGCATGAGGCTTTCATTACTCTAGGGGCAATGACTCAGACCATCGGCATTGCCGTTAAGCTTATCCTCCTTGTAGCGAATATCAAAGGTGTACTGTTGAAGAGCCAAGATCCAGCGCAAAAGACGGCCATTTTTCGTAGACATGGACTGCAGCCATGTGAGGGGACAGTGGTCAGTCTCTATAATGAACCTTGAACCAGCGATATAGCAAGCTAGCTTCTGCACCGCCCATACTACGCAGGCGCATTCCTTTTCTGATGCACTGTATACTTCGTCACAAACTGAAAGCTTTCTACTGGCGTACAGTACAGGGTGTTTGTTTTCGTCATCTCTCTTTTGACAAAGCACCACCCCCATACCCCTGTCGCTGGCATGACATTGAAGAATGAATGGCTTAGAGTAGTCGGGAGCGTTCAACACTAGCTGACTCGTTAAGTGCTTTCTTCAGCATACTAAAAGCCTTTT
The DNA here is from genome assembly GCF_023375885.2 of Dermacentor andersoni. Taxonomy (NCBI): domain Eukaryota; kingdom Metazoa; phylum Arthropoda; class Arachnida; order Ixodida; family Ixodidae; genus Dermacentor; species Dermacentor andersoni. The sequence continues at coordinate 140,205,215 of NC_092818.1, read as the reverse complement.
CTTTTGCGTCCTCCCACTTTCCAGTTTGCGGTTCTGTTTTTCTGAGAGCATCTGTTAAAGAACTTGCAATCTCGGAATAATGCGAGATATATCTTTGGTAATAACCTGCCAAGCCAAGGAATGACCTGATGTCCCGCTTGGTGCATGGTTGCAGGAAGTTGTCTATTGCAGTCAGTAAACACCTCGGAAGGCCGATGGTGGCCTTGCCCTATTACATGGCCTGGATAAGCTACCTCCACGTGCCCCAATGGACATTTGGGAGCCTTGACAGTTAAGTTTGCCTCTCATAGGCGGAACAACACGGTTCGCAGGTGTTGCATATGGTCTGCCCATAATGAAGAAAATATTGCTATGTCATCGAAATACGGAAGTGCAAAGTCCTCTATTCCCCATAGCACTTGGTCCATAAGGCTAGAGAAACAATAGGGAGCATTCTTCAATCTAAAGCTCAGGATTTTCGGCCAAAAGGTTCCCATCAGGGAAATAAACGCTGTAAGCCTGCTTGCCCTCTCGGTCAACGAAACCTGCAGTACCCTCTAACCAAATTGAGCGTGGAGATGAAATTAGCACTGCTAACTCCCTCAAGCCTTTCCTCGATATGCGGTATTGGGTAGGTCTGGTCCTTTGTGATTACGTTCAGCCTGCGGTAGTATATACACAGTTGCAGCTCCTTTACTGGGACCTCAACTAAAATAAGAGGCGAGGTATAATCACTTTCTCCTGGCTCGATTACACCTAGCTCTAACATCTTGTTTATTTCAGCGGCCATGACTTGACGTTGACGAGGTGAAACGCGATAAGCTTTCGAACGAACTGGGTCTGATGAGGTTAACTCGATATCGTGAACGATCTCAGTGGTACTGACAGGTGTATCTGCAAATATGTCTTTAAATACAAACACGAGCTCCCTCAGTTCGGCCCTTTGATTGGGATTCAACTCCGCCTGCTCTACTAGCTTGTCAATGGTCTTGTGATTGTCTTTTGCCCTTGTTACTGATGTTAACTCCGGAAAGTCGACACGCATCTCCTCAGGTTGGTTAAGGATCATGTTCACAATGGCCTCCCTCTGCCGGTAGGATTTAAGTAGACTGCTGTGGTACACTTGTGGTGTCCTTCGTTTTCCCGGTACCGTGATTACGTAGTTTGTTTCAGATAATTTCTGAATTATGTCAACTGGTCCTTCCCATTGAACCTGTAGTTTGTTTTTCAATGAGGCTTTCAGGATCATTACCTTTTCCCCAACTTCAAAGCATCGCGTTCGAGCCATCCTGTCATAGTAATGCTTAGCATTCCTTTGTGCCTTACGCATTTGCTGCCCTGCTAATTCTTGAGAAGTATGCAAACGGTCTAACAGCTCTAGCACGTATGCCACAACCAAAGGATCGTCCACCCGGCCTTCCCAGGCTTCTCGAACAATGCGAAGAGGGGACCGAAGGCAGCGATTGTAAACAACTTCTGAAGGTGAAAAACCTGTTGACACGTGCGGTGCAGTTCGAAGCCCGAAGATTGCTGCAGGCAAGCAAACTTCCCAATCGGCTTTGTGCTCATAACAAAGGGCTCACAAAAGCCATTTCATGACTAAGTGGACTTTCGCAACTGCGTTTGACTGTAGGTGGTACACTGAGCTATGAATGATTTTAATACTGCATGTTTCCAGAAACGTCGAGGTCAGTGCGCTCGTAAAGACAATCCTTGATCTGACTGGATTTCTGCGGGAAACCCTACTCACGTGAAGATAGATAAAAGCGCGTTGACGATCTTTACTGAGCTTAGTTCTTTGAATGGCACCGCCTCTGGGAATTTCGTTGCGGGGCATAGTACAGTGAGAATGTGCCGATAGCCAGACTGCGTTGCAGGAAGTGGTCCCACTGTGTCTATTATGAGCCGGCGAAATGACTCCGTGATAATGGGAACAAGTTTCATTGGCGCTTTAGCCTTATCTCCGGGCTTGCCTATGCGTTGACATGTGTCGCAGCTTCTCTCGAATGCTTCTTCTTCTCGAAAGCAGCCGGGCCAGTAAAAATTCCTGCAGCAAGCTGTCCTTTGCTTTATGAATGCCCAGATGCCCTGTCCGAAAGCCCCCGTGAACCAGGTGCAGGAGCTGCTCACGATAGGAACTTTTTGTTCTGTTTGGCCACACCTTCTTTTGCGTCTGGCCTTAGGTTACGCAGGGTAGAATCTTTTTCCTGCTCAGCAATCAATGTGGCAGGGCTTACATTTAATAACTTCCTTCTGCATTCTGCCTCTTGAGACATTTCAGGCACCGGTGCTTTCTTGACCTCTTCATTAGCTGGTGTACTTTCCGCATTATCCCCAATAGGGCTGTCCTGTTTGGTGCTGGTTGACGAATCCTCCGTCAAATCTGTTTCCTCCACTACTGGACATTCGTACACTGCCTTGGCCACGAGCTCCCTTACCTTGGAACGAGTTAGGGCTTGTACTATTCCCTCACTAAACCCGATTCCCCTGCATTGCAGCAAATCCTCAGATTTGTTAGAAAACAAATATGGATACTGTGGCGGGAGATGTGCCGAGACGGCGACTTCAATGTCCAGTACTCCAAACAAAAGGGCCTTCGATACGAATCTTTGCCACAGGGAGACAAACACTGGAGGCCTCCACGGCTTGCCTTATCGAAGCACATTCTCCTGTGAATTGGCCTTCCTCTACATGACAGATGCACCACGTCCATTGTGGCTGCCGAGTCGCGAAGCACCTGACACGGTTTGCTGTTTACTACGAGGTCTCGAATGTACGGCTCTAGCAACTTCAGGTTTTCCTCATTAGTAGTTAATGACATTAACACTAGTGTGAGATTTTTGCACCCTGGAGTTTGCTGGCAGTTGTAGCAAACTACTGGTTTCTTTGCCTCAGAAGCTTTCTTCTTCTGCCTTTCTGCCCTCTGTTCGGGTAACTATTCCCTTCCCTTGCTGTTCTCGTCACTATTTTTCACCGAATCTGACCTTTCCTTTGATTTATACTGACTCGACTACGACCATTGTTTTGGCTTGTCGAGTCTGTGTTTATTCACCTCCTCCTTAGGAGCTTCGTTGCCTTCGAACACATGGCAAGTTACGTACTCCTCAGCAAGATTGGCCGCTCTTTGATAGTGTCTACGCCTGGCCTATCCTGAACAAAATACTTTATGTTTACTGGCAGCCGGTGGTAGAACTGTTCTAAAGCAACACATTGCATTGTCTTTTCGGTGTTGCAGAGTGCACCCTCTTCTCTGAGCCATTCCTTCAGGTTTACCTCCAAGGTGTATGCAAAATCTGCGTATGACTCACTTTTGGTCTTCTCGACTTCCCTAAATTTTCGCCTGAATGCTTCTGCTGATAATCTGTACTTTTTAAGCAGACTTGCTTTGACTTCATCGAAGTCCTCTGCTTCTTTCCCCATGCGGGCAATGATATCAGCTACCTCACGTGGCAGTAATGTAAGCAAGCGTTGCAGCCATGTGTTTCTCGCGAATATTGCCTTTTCACACACTCGCTCAAATTGCACCAGAAAAGGACCTATGTCCCCTCCTACTACGTAGGATGCCATCAAGTCTGTCATTCTGCACTTGCTTTCTCGTGCCTCTGTGCTAGGTCTTCCAGTATTTTGAGCCCTCAGAAACTCAATATCCAGGCGCCTAATTTCTAGGTCGCGCTCTTCTTTGGCCTTCTTTGGTCACGCTCTTCTAGATCGCGCTCTTCTTTTTCTTCTAGGCGCTTACGCTCTTCCTTTTCTTCTCAGCACTTACACTCTTCTTCCTTATCCAATATGATCTCTAGGCATTCCTTCAGTTCATCGTCGTCTGCCCGGCTCGCTTTGATCGCCTGAATGATCTCTGGCTTTCTCTTTAATTCGGCAATTTGGAAACCCAACTCTCTGGCCAAGCTCAACAATTCGAACTTCTTTAGTGCCTTCAAGTTCATGGCTGCCCTTAGTGCTGCTAACTCTTCGCTCTATAACAACCTTGACGTCCTGAAAACTTCCGTCAACGGTTAAAGAAAAATCACTGCTCTGTACTCGCCCAAAACTATGTAAAGCCAAGTGATATCTTAGTGAAGAAAAGCCGTGCACTCACCATATGCAGTCTTGAATCCTGACACTTTCCTTCCGGACGTTGTCACCATGACGAAGAGGCTACGATCTCGTAGATGTCGTCCAAAGTAGGGGTCTCCAGGGTTGTGTATCCCACCGCTGCTGAGTTGTTGTGACGCCTGTTTCTCAAAGCTCGACCGACGTTACTATTGGGTAGCATGGTGTTGTCGGCGGGCTCCAGGCGTCCAGTAGACCATGGCAACTAGGCAAGGACGAGACGACTTCTAGTGCGAAACTTGCACGGTTTATTCAATGGTTGGTGAAAGATGAAAAGAAGAGAAATGAATTGAAAAAGTACATTGTGGAGTCCTTTAAATAGGCCCACTAAAATCGTAGGAGGTATCTAGCTCACGTCAACGTCACGTGACATGCACCGAGTCCCATGGTGCTTTTTTTTAAATATAGGCAGTTTAACCAGCAGGACAAAGCACAGAAAGTGAGAGCAAGGTCTAGCATCATGCTTGAGCTCCTTGGATGGTGCTCTAACTCATGGGGGGTGACATCTTGGTGAGATAACACGAGACAACTGCTGCTATGCAGCAGAAACAACATCCTCACAGCCACCAGGCATCTCACAATGCTGGTGTGATGAGCAGCAGTGCCAGTGGCATTCCAGGCATCCCACCTCAATGGTGCACAAGATGAGACCAGCAGAAACTGACATTTGCTGTTGGTTCAGCTCGGACTAGTGCAAGCTCCACTGTGCGGTATGCACACAGCTGATCAGCAGGAATGCCAATGTGTGTCTGCACAATGTTCATTCCAGCAACGGAAAGCAGAACACTGCCCCGTCTTCCCTGCATGAGCTGATTAAGCTGAGTGGGAAGGTGTGTCCACGTGAATAGGTCATTTTACACCTAAACATACTACACATTGCTCGCACCTCTGAAGAACTTTTGTCTCTGCATGCAATATCAATATTGTCATGCCACAGCGACGACAATGATGAAAAATTGCCTTGAGTGTTTGTATAATTGTTACTGAAATAAAAAAATTTAGCAGACAGTAGCAGGCTGCTCATAAAAATGAAATCACACTCTCAATAATAGGAATTAACTGTGGCAGCTACAGCTAAAATGAAGAAGCCTTGACAACTGCTTAACTGCTGTGATGCCCAAACAGTTTCTATGTAATGCAGCACATTTATGTAGCTTCACCTACTAAGGTGTATCAGCTTTTTTTAACAAGGAGGAGGTGCCCTGAGCAGGCTGATGAGGCTCAGGTCACCAAAGGATACACATTTTACTTGGAAAATACAAGTAAAAGTATGTGTGTTCAATAAATACAAGCTAAGTACAACACAGGCACTACAAGTTCATCCCTATCTATCCCTGCACTCTAATACTGTGTGAGAAAAATGCCACAGTAATGGATGTTATGCATTATTGCAACTTATCAAAGCCAAAGCTAAGTACCTCATACAGATCTCATAGGCAAATGACAATCATGCATGATGAACTGATGCCTAACGTTAAGGAGACCGAGGGGGTAAGCATCAACCATCTGCAAAAGTTGACCCAAAACATAAAAAAAAGGAATAGGGGGCCAGCACGATGTGGATTCCTTTCACTTATATATACATATTCCTTTGTTATTATATATTCACTAGTTCATGAATATCGAATCCCGGTGATAAAGGTATGGTGCCACTTGGGCCATTGGCAAAGTGCAAAAAGGAATAGCACTGGAATAGAATTGTTGCACTGTCCTGGCTCAGGTTACAGTAACAAAGAGCACATTTCTCAATGACAATATTGTATACATTCTCACAGTCATATGAAAGTGTCATAAATGATAACTTTGAGAGTACAAAAATGAATTGTCACCTAAACTAACCTTATTGGCAATACTTGACAGGTGTGAAGCCAGTGAATCATGTCCTCCAAAATTTTCAGGCGTTGAACCCAAGATCATTGATTTGGTATTAGAGTCCTGGTCTTTAGTTATCCGAAGCTCCTCATGACCAGAATTGTCCAGCAGAGCGGAAGCCATGCCTGCCATGTGTGACACAAGCCAGAATCATTGTATGACCAAAGATCATGAAGAAATCAGTGTGTTTTATTAAATCTAAGCAATGTCATAAAAAAAAGAAAACAGTAAACAATTAACCTTTGATTAACAGGTGTTTCGCTGACTGTGTTATTTTCTGCTTTTATTGTAACCATGTATTTTTGCATTACGTATTTAATCACCTGGCTGCTAGCTCTTAATTATTGCATTTTACACTTGGTTCTTTTTTTTTTTTTTTGCGAGACAAGTCAAATTCACCTGAAGATAATTTGAGAAAAACAAGATGATTTGTTACTGGACCGAAATTCAATGCTATAAAAGCAATTATATGATTCACATGTCAGCTAGAGCAACTTTACAGCATTAAGTAATGTAAAATTATGCTGAGCTTTTTACCAATATTAGGATGTAAAGTTGGGATTTGTCTCTTTTTGATTTGAAACACTCGATCTGATGCACTTCAGGTCAGAAAACATTGTTGAAAGAGGCTGCCTTAGCGGTCTGATGTTTTCCGAGCAGAAAAACTACGAGAACAGAGCACTGCTATATGTTTCATGAACACAGAGAACATTATTTGGAGAGAGCAAATTGGTCTACTTGAGTGCATAGGGAGCCTCATTTGTTGTCTCACACGGTCTTTTTCTTGGGCAGCATGGAAGGCCGTAACGAAATCGGGAACTTGCAACTTTGCTGCCATTGTGCCTCGATCACTGTGTGGCAGGACTCCTTTTGACCCGCACACCAGCAAGATCTGTATCATTCATAGATATTACGATCGTTCGTTTACCTTATCTGACCCATTTCGTCGTGATACTTTTTCTAGAGGAAAATTGTCTAGGTTTTCTTGTCATTACAGCTCTATCTCACATAGTTTCGGTTTGCGAATACGGCTCATTTTATAAGAAAAAAAAATCACGTACTCTTTTTTTTTTTTTTATGCCGGGGTCCACGAACTGCCGTTATGATACTGTGCAGTGCCGCGACGAATGAACCGGCCGATAAGCCGATACCAGGGCAAAGAGCAACCTTCCAGCATAGAATAATGCTTCCAGTTCCACCAGCCAGTCTCGCACTGCTCGCACCGCAGAACACAACAGCGCCTCCTCACAGGCCTCCTCTACAAGAGCGCGTAAATTAAAAAAGGAGGCGCAGCAGAAGGTAGCAGAACGTACTCTCAGCCACGACGTTCTCTCACCTCTCACACTCTCACCTTATTGACGTCGAAATAGTCACGGCCAAATCGGTAGCACAACGCCTCCTCGTCTGGCAACGGCATGCAAAATGGCGCGGTCAAGGTAGCAGCGCAAAGCCTGCGTCAGCACGGAAAACCTAATCGACAGCAGGAGTTTGAGGAAGTGACAACGTTCCCGATTGTCCGGCCATGTTTAGCCGGCTGTACAACGCTGTGCGGCAGCACAAGAAGAAGATATTCTTCAGCGTCGGCCTAGTCGGAGGCGCCTACCTTTTGAACCGGTATCTACATGGAAAACTCCGTGACTGGGAAACAAAACAGACTCAGAGCTACATCGATCAAATCAAACACCAGCACCACTTCGAAAATATTCTACAAACGTCGGACAACACGATCCTAACTCTCCTGGAAAAGGTCAGAGAGCCACTACTCGCCATACTCGAGACGGACAGCGTGCTCGAGAAGCTCAAGACGCGACCTGCCAACAGGGTCGAACTTTGGGAGGAACTCAAGGTGCGCATTCTCACTTTCGCGGTGGCAAGCGTGTACGCGGAAAGTCTGCTCGCCTCGCTGGTTCGCGTGCAGCTCGGCGTTGTCGGTGGATACGTCTTCGTGAACTCCCAGCGCGCGCAGCAAAACTCGGGAGGCGTCTTGCCGGCACTCACCAACCAAGACATCCATCAGCGCTACCTGTCACAGGTCCAGCACTTCTTCGAGAACGGCCTGCACGAGCTCGTGCGTGTTGTCAGGGACGCGGTCGTGGCCGCCTTCGGTCACATCAGCCTGAAGGAGCGCGTCGGCCCTGCAGACTTCGCTGTGGGTTTCGATTTCGTCAAGAAGCACATCTCGCGGGACTCCAAGAAGCCACTTCCAGGCTTTCTTCGCTTGCTCCTGCCACCTCTCGAGGTCGAAGGCGATACGGACGACGTCAGGGTGCTCAACGTGATGATCCTCGAGACAAGGGACATCCTCGAGACCGACGACTTCGCCAAGGTTCTGGGAATGTGCATCGACCTGGGGATCAATAGCCTCACGAACGATGTCGAGGTGTGCTTCAAAAATATGCGAGTCGCAGCAGAAGCAAATGCCAGTGGTGACCGAGCTGAATGTTCTGCCGCCTCTACGTCGGCGGTGTCAACGGGATTTCCTATGGCAAAATTTCTGCCCGTGCTTAGGAACAGCCTCGTAGCCGGCAGGCAGGAATGCTTCCTCAAAATCGTGCTCCAGGCAGAGCTACTTCGTAGCATGCTCGCCAACGTGTACGAGGCCTTCTGCCAGACAGAGGACGCTGACAGGATTAACCACAACCTGACACCATTGTCATGATTGTCAGATGGCGGCATAAAATTCATGCTGGGGATGATTGATAGCATGACGACGGACACGTGTAAGCGTTTGCGAATACTCGGTTCGTAGTTTGTGGTGCAGTCAGTTGCTCCTACAAACAACATACCAAACATGTTGCGCACTTGGTGTCTCGCAACATGCCATTCCAAACACACATGTGTGTGTGATATTGTCATTTCGGTGTACTTGTCTGTTTTCACATACTTCCCCTTGTTAAAAATGTTCAAAGATACTGAAACTGACTGCCTTTTCATAACTTCAAGACATGGACTTTTCAGTGTACGTACTTGTAAATCTTGGTGGAATGTCACTTGCCATAAGTGTGAGAAAATGTGGAGAACTACAGAAATTACCATTGTGGAAAGCTCACTAACATGTTCCATCTTCGGTGCATTTTATCCTTTCGTTTCCTTTGGCAGCTTCGCACATTCACTGACTGTAAATCTTAGTGGAATGTCACTTGCCATAAGTGTGAGAAAATGTGGAGAACTACAGAAATTACCATTGTGGAAAGCTCACTAACATGTTCCATCTTCGGTGCATTTTATCCTTTCGTTTCCCTTGGCAGCTTCGCACATTCACTGACTGTATTTTGTACAGGGTGCTTTTTCCTAGCTGCACCAAATTTTTAAAATGAGGAAAGTGTAAATCACGGTAACGTTGTTTACCATTTGAGTGTCTGGATTCGCAGCCTCTAGATATAGAGTAATTTCCACAATTACATGCATAATTGGTGAAGTTATGGTAATTAACTTTCTAATTATCTATAATAGGTGGCTACAGCAAATGAGCACTTTGGGGCCCGTCCTCGACACTACCTATCCCAACGATCAAGTTTTGAACAGCGGAGTTCATACGGGAATTACGCAAACAATTAGTCCCCCTTGGCAGGCTCCTTGAAATTGAAAGTGGCTGGAAAAAGAGCGTCTGTGTCGATGTTGCCACCCCCCTCCTTTTGTCAAGTCTCCAAGGTCACCGGCGCTCCGTCCCCGTGAGCAGCTTGCATTGTCTTCTTGCTGTCTGTGGCGTTGGCCTAGCACTTCAATGCTGGCGGGCTGCCAAATTTACTTCGTCATTCCGTTGGGCGCCACGTGTCCACTTAACCGACAAAATGACGTTTCAGGCTTTTTGATGAGAACGACATTAAGTAAAAATTCACTTTCTCTGCGAGAGCTGTCTTAAATGCGCGTGCAAGTTGTGTAAATAAAAACGTGTAAACTACAGGAACATAACTCACCGATTGAAGGGGGAAAAAAAGGAATACCATATGATTGACGGTACAGACTGATATCTAACACCCAAAGAGTGAGATCGGTGCTATTGCAGCAATATGGCACCCAACGGAATTACGAAGTAAATTTGGCGACATTGACAACACAGATGCTTTTTTTCTAGCCAGTTTCAGTTTCAAGGAGCCTTCCAAGGGGAACTAACAGTTCATGTAGCTCCCACATTACCTCCGCTATTCAAAATTTGATCATTGGGACATGTAGTGGCCCCCAAAGTACTCATTTGCTGTAGCCACCCATTGTTAATAATTCGAAAGTTAATTGCCGTAACTTTGCTAATTACGCACATAACTGTAGAAATTGCTCTATCTAGAGGCTGCCAGTCGGTATGTACACTCATATGGTAGACATAACAAGACCGTGATTTATATTATTCTAATTTTAAAAATTTGGTGCAGCTAAAAATAAAAACAGCCTGTAGCTATTGTTCTCTTTCACAATTAAAAAAGAGATATTCAGGTCTATGATGTCTCCGACATTTAGTGGCTTTTACAGTGCATTTGTGCAGCAGCATGTGTTCTACTGCTTTGTAAATGTTCATGTAGTTAAGTAATGCCATTGCAGGAACAAGTGAGGATTACCGAGTTTTGTGGTTTTTTGCATTGTTCGAATCAATGCTTGTGATAAAAAATGAAAATGTCTTTAAGTGTAACCTGTGCTTATCCGACGCTTGATTGACACCAGGCATGTGTAGCACTCACGTGAACCAGGCATGACCTAATATCCTTGGGCCATTTGTATTTTGTTCAGTGTTAGTTCACAAGTGCACTCATTATGTTCTTGATGCAGCTGTGCTTTTTTTCTGTTAACTAATCAACACTGCAGAAGAACGAATGGGGCAAATGAGTGCTATTAGCCAAAGTGCTCACATGAAAGCATAGTTAAGCTTGCATTTACTGGTGGAGGTCTCACGTTTTATGTATTCTGAGCACCGGTATAGGTCTAATAACTTATTAATGTGGCACCTTGTCTTGTGAATAGCAAACATTAAGTGGTGGAATTGATAATTGTAGTTGTGTTTGCGAGAGGAGGTAAATGTGAAATGTAACATATTTTTTACCTTACGGCAAGCTTTATACATCAGTTAACTTTTTTGGTGGACTGTTTCTCTTGCCCTATAGAGAATAAAATGTTCACAATTCAGAAAAATATCACATGAATGTCTACATTGGCAAGTTTATGAACATAAATTCAAAGTTTGTAAAGTCTAGCACTGCAACCAAGGTTACATGTGTCTAGAGGGACAGTCACGCTTTCATGTTTTCGTTCTGCTCAAGCTGGAAGTTTACTTTGCAGGTATGTTGCATACGAGCATTCCAACACCTCATTAAATTATTTACCTACATTAATGTTTACCAATTGGCCCAGCAATAGAAGTGTGCAATAAAATGTTTTCCTATGCCTTTGTTCCCAAAATGTTGCAGTTTATTTCCTAATGTTAGAAGAAGCTTTGGTCTGTCCATAAGCTGAAGCATGCACTGCACAGGTCAGCTGAGCTTGCTCATTTAAATATATTTGTTGCAATGCCAGTATGGCAACAAAATATCTTGCCAGAAAGCAAGGTCGGTATAATGTAAGGATTCATTTCAATTGGTTTTGTTCCTTTTTTTATTATCCACCATTCACAACTGGCCGATCTTGGTGGTTATGTAGACGAAGTGTCAAACCACTGAAAGTGTGAAAAGGAATAGCACTGGAATAGAATCATTGCATTATTACAATACACATTATTACTTTACAGTGCAGCTGATTCGTAGTTCAGTTTTAACAACAGTTGCATAAACTTCTACAAAAACGCTCTTCTATAGTAAAAAGCGACGTAGTAGTCGGTCACTCAAAACACGTGTGAAAGAGAAGCAATGACAAATTTGTGCCGATAACAGGTTGCCAGTCATGCAAATGGGTGCACCTGCAGCAGAAGCTGAACAACAAACAAGTAAGAGCAGGTGGCAGCACAAAACAGTTCAAATGTTCCTCAGATTGTCAAGCTGTAGATTACGGTGCTACTCTCATCATGACAAACTTTAGTTCAATTACTTGTTGCGTAAGGAATTTCAACGACTTCGCTTGGTCTCGGCATGTGCTAAGCTTATGCGTGCCAACTGTGCAAGCAGTGACCATGGGATCCTGCAGGACTGGCACACCTCTTATGCTGAGCATTATCACTGGTAACATGCTTCTTGTTTGTAAGCCAAGAAAGAGTAAAGAAAAAAGAAAGGACATTAACCAGGATTGAATCTTGTTTGTTATCCTGCACTGGAGCATGTCGGGAACAGCAGCTTATTCATATCCTTGAAAAGAACAGTACGTAATCACTGCATTCAGCCACCCTGTACTGAGAAATGTAATAAACAGTGGTTTACCGATATCCTTGACAAGAAAAGAACATAATCAGTAAATTGAAAAAGGAAAAAAAGTATATTTGTTATGGTGCTTTGTTACATCATGACAAACTGGTGAATGATCCACCCGTTGCTTTGAGCCAATACTAAGCCATAGGGCTGAAATTTGCCGGATAAAAGAAAAATGCTATGCATAATATTTTCAGGCCAGAAAGACAGTAGTATGAATCATCAAATACGCGGGTAGCTGTATTCTAGTTGATGTTAGCACTTCAAGTAATGCATTGAGACGATATTGGTGGTCTATTACAGTTACAGAGAACAGGGTGCCCAGAATAGAAAACACAGTTGAAGACAGAAGATAATTAAATGGTGCAGTGAAGTAAGGAAATCTGCAGGCATAGGACCAAGTCCGCTGACACAAAGGAGAGGTAACTGGAGACTATTGTGAGACATTCTTTCTACAGTGGACATGAATATGCTGTTGCTGCCAACGGCTGGAATAGAGGAAAGACAACAGTGTGATCATGCGTGCAGACAAACATGCGAACATTCACAGTCCAGTGCCTGTATTCATAAAATATTCTTAGGGCAGAACTGTTTACAAGAGCCAGACAATTTTATTGCTGGAAATATATTACCGAAGAAGGCTGGTCAATAGCAGAAGTCCAGCGCCTTTTTAAGTTTTGAAGGGTAACATGATGGCTTGGATACAACAACCAAAACTTTTGGTCCAATTAAGGCAAAGTAAGAGCTTGCATGAATTTCTTTTGGTGGCTTGCTTTTGCTTTTCTTTGTCTGAAATGAATGCCAAACGAACTTCTGGAAACACTTCATAGTACACTAAGGAATATATTGAAGGTCAAAACAAACTCTTATGCCAAGCAGAGGAGGATAAGGGTAGAAAATTCACACTTGCTAAGGGGCAGATTTACACTGAGCTCAAGGGAACCACACTGTCTTTCCTCAGACCAGTACTGCTATGCACTTTAACATTCAGTATTCACCTCAGCCAGATGGAACTTCGTCCAAACTTTTGTTTCAGGTGTGTTTAAGTTTGCAATTATGCTTTATTGCTCTGTGATTTGTTTGTTAACATCACTGTGATTTGTTTTAGCTTTGTAACATGATCTGGCTACTTAGCTTTGCAGAAAAGCTAAAAGCTGATCTCACGACGGTAGAAGCGATAGGTCAGTGAATAGCGAGAGGGCAATGAAGGTGAATGGGGTAAATGGCCCAAGAAGTCCAAATACAGTAAGAAGCTTTATCTAGGGATCTATAGGTTCAGTGACCCAAGCCGTTTCAGTGAGCGGCGTCCATGCAAAACCAATGCGCAAGCGCAGCTCCCCTGGCATGTGCATATCTCAACAGTGCAGCATCTAGCGATTCTGTTGAAACACATCAGCATACTAGAGCGGGCATCCTTTCAGAAGTATGATGCACTGGTGCTAACCATCAATAAAAATTTTGAAGTCAATATCTGCTAGTCTTCAATCAGTTTAGTTACCAATTGGTCGTTAACTTACACACATGCCATTTAAAAAAAGGATAGTACTGAGAATTTCACATTAGACAGTTATATAGCCGTGAAATCAATATTGTTAAGAACATGGTTCTAACAAAACGTAAAGGTTCTCTGAAGAAAATTGCAAGCGAAAGGACTTGCCATGGCAAGTTTAGGTCTCCGATACATAGGGCTCTACAATGTATGCACATTTTCATCAATCGCCACTCCAGGTGTACATTGGCAAATTTGCTCGATCATGGTGTACATACTGCAGCACTTGCTGAAGCATCTGCATCTACTGCTGTGGTGCAGCGTTGTGGCACCATCTTTAGCGTGCACTTAGCAAATGATGGCTGGTGCCTTAGACTCTTAGAGATTTACATGCAGCGTAATTTTGCATTTTTTTCCACCTTTCCAAATTACAATTGACAAAAACTTTATTGAAGTGTCCTGAGGAACTTAATTACTCCCCGATCAAGTTGGTGGGTCCGCCCACGATGGGACTGGGAAGTGGCGACTCTCTGCGATGTTGCAGGCCCTCTGGACGGCCTGCAGTTGGTGCATGAATTACCGAGCTCTTCAGCAAGGTGTCCCACTTTGACTTGTATTGCTCGCATTGTACGGGCACAGCCAGAGCATGTGGTCGAAGGAGCAGCATGCGTGACCCCATTTGGAGCACGACTGAGGGAAGCTGGGGTCTATGCAACTAACAACTAAGCGCTCTGGGGGTGAGGTAAGATCTCGTCTGTAAGAGTCTGAAAGTAATGGCTTGAGCCCTATTCAGTTTCAGGCTAGGGGAGGGAATTTACTCCTGCTTTGTCTGTATTGCGACAATTTTTTTTCTATAAAAGAGACAAAACCGTTTAAGCACTAAGCAAAAATAAAAATTTTTCGTGACTAGATATCTCAGAGGCACGCATGACTAACACCAGGCTTCAGACAAGGCTTCACGAATCAGTGCTAAGTATATTGCTCACTACTGCAAGTAAAAGTGCTTCTGGCTTGCAGTTCTCGAAGGCCACAGCTTGCATGTGTTGAGGTTTGCAGATTGCAGCCTCCGGGTCTACTATACAAGGGAACAAGCCAGATGTACTTGATATCCTGCTGCCCTAGGCAGTGCTTACTAAAATGTGGAGACTATACTCAGGCAAGCTGAAGTAGAAGTTAAGGAACAGACTGTCAGCTAATTTCACTCCTTCAACCCAATCACCTCGTAAAAGGAGAGACTTGCTTTGAAAAACATTAATAAAGTATTCATAAGATTAACTGATCAATCACCTAGCCTGACATCGACAAGAAAGCCATCCAAGGCTCCAAGACAAGCAGATGTGTGTAAGAATGATAATACAATTGTTATCCAAGCAATTACGCCACATAAGCTGTAACACTCTGCAAAGTTTATGAGGAAAAAATCCTTAATTCATTATGACAACTAAACAGTCAATTTTATTGAAAGCATAACAGGCAATGATTACAAATATACTGCGTTGTCCATGTGTACAAGCGAGTGAAATTCATAAGGCATGAACATGTGAAAAAAGCTAATTATTTACAACGTAAATGATTACAGTAATGAAGTAGGGGCAACAGTGATGAAAACTAGGGGCAACAGTGATGAAAACTAAACAGATGCAAGAGAGTTGGAACACAATAATTACAGTCTTTCAACACATGTGGTGTTTCCATCTTTTTTGCTTTTAGAGCACTCTGGTACCAATACTAAGATTTATTTATTTATTAATTCCAATACCCTCCCTCCCCTCAGGGGGCCCCGAGTGGAGTGGGTACATTGGTTTGAAAAAGAACAACAGTACACTAGGGCACTAGATGGAATGCAACAAGACGTAAAAGATGGCAACTACAGCAACTTTATTTCAAGCACAAGTGGCAAACAATAGCAATAATTAGGCCCTGATGCTTGCTGCTACTAGATACCTCTTATCCTCGTACTGTAGCTTGACTGCAGTCTTAGCAGTCATTGTAGGGTCACCTGAGAGCTACGAAACAAGTGAAGACGTCGTGAGATAATAAACAAATAAAATAAGGCATTCAATGTAGAAACGTTAACCTGGCTTGTCGATCCACTTGAAGCATGACAGTGTACAGAATGCATGTGAAAAACTCGATGCATAAACATCTGCTCCTAGTACACTAGTTGCATTAGAGCTCCTGACACAGGATGAAGAGGAAAACCTTGAAATTAAATACACACACACACCAAATGTTGTGTAAGCATGATTGTCACGTATCCCTGGTTGCTTTTGCTAAACTGCTGGCTTGTTCGGCTCAAATTTTCCACAGAAGTAGAACTCCGTGATGCTCATGCAGTTTTGATACCACGCCCAGGTCCATTTTTGGCCAGTTCCATGTTGAGTAAATCAGAAACACACCTTGTTTGAAGTGATGGAAGACAAAAACGATTATGACATTGACGTGTTGTAACAATTGTGCCACACTGTTGTTGTTAAGGCAGAAAACTGTGTGCACCATGTTTTGATGTTACAGTGAAAAATGGTGCTATTGTTTAGTTATTGCAAAGCCTACATTTTTCTGCATCTGATGTCACCGCAGGCGACCGCATACTTCCGATTAATTTTGGACAAAACAGGCAACTAATGCATGCAAATGAAGTACTACTATTGTTATACTGCATTTGCCTTGAAATGCCATCTCTGTATGAAATTTGAGTGTTAGCTAGCCAGAAGTTTAGCTGAAGAAATCGTGCAGACATAGTGTTATAATTTTTACAACATTCAGTCTGGTTCATAACACGAGTCAACATCACGTAACACGCTCAGTCATTCAGCCTTCTAATATACACAATTACCAGCAGATTTCTTATCACTATGTAACCTGCGGAATGAATCCATTTGCAACAGGAACGCAAGATGTACTGCAAGATACAATATGTCAAATATACAATGCCAAAGAAGGAAAAAAAAAAGAAGAGAGAACAACACTGCATATTTATTAGCTAAACAGCTAGCAGCAATAGCTTTCAAAGCACGAAATCTGAAAAAAAAAAGAAAACCCAACATGCCTGCCCTGGAATCAAAAAGATCAGTGCCTACTTTTCTGTACGGCTACCGCATTTATTACCTATACTTCCAGCTGCATGTAGAAGTCACAAAGTAATTTTGCTTTCTCATTAATTCCATGCTCGAGAAACTTTTGCAGTTGGCTGCGCAGTGACAAAAGAAATCGATTAGCTTCTACAGCAGCTGATAATTTTACAATCACTTACCACTTCAGTTCACACAGATGAGTCCTTAGCTTTTACCTAGCCTACGGACCAATTTTGTGACACAAACTATGTTTAGGTTGTTGCAGTAAGTAATCAAAAACTTCTCATGCGCTGCATCTTGCTAAGTAGACAACTTTATGATATAGGAAAAGTAAGAATAATGTTATAGAAATATGTGTTCCCAAGGCGATGAACCACCGTACAGGATGAGCACCTCAATGATTTCAATGCTTAAGAAACTTGCATGAAGTCTTAAACTAATATTTTACACATAATGTAAAGAAGAAAACGTTTACAAGGCACCGAACTATAATACACGTCAACATGCATGCCTCAACAGCTTCTTCAATGCCCTAAGACAAAGTGCACTGTTACATTGGAATGTTCCTGGTGCAGCAGTTCCCGCTGGGCAGAGATGTGCATACCACAACTTTGGTGAGTACAATGGTCTGAGCGGACAATTCAAGCTACAAATGCTGACTGTTTTCCTTCTGTCTCATCTCGTACATCACTGAGGTGCGATGCCTGTAATGCCAGTGGCAGGATTCCTCATCATGCCAGCACTGCGAGATGTAGCTGACAGGACGCTGCTTTTGATGTGAAGTAGAAGTTGTCGCATGTCGCACCCATGTATTCTTAGAATGTCGCCCGAGAAGCTTCAATATAATGCTAAACCTTGCTATTGCTTTCAATGCTTTACCCTGTAGGCAAAACTGCCCACCTTATTTTGTCCATGTCTCAACTATCACATCTCACCTCGCGACTTACCAAGGGCCTCACAACTCACCTGATGCTCCCTTATCTTTTTCACTAAAAATGCCTTGCCTTCTTTAATGAAGGTGAAAAAAAAGTGCAGTGCACATAGTCTTTGCCGTACCACACACAAGTGCATGAGGCAACTGTAAACCAGTAACGAGTTCAACGAAGCTAAGTGAAGCTATCATGCGCAAGTACTGAAAGTTGTACTGCCCCACATTTTGTGTTTAAGCCTTTGTGCTCAATCTTGTTGGGTAGAAAAAGTGTCCTTTAACAAACATTGTTATTATTAGGGTTGCACATTTATATGATCATGGAGTGAAGAAAGAAAAGCTAGCAGACAATTGCCCAAGGGGCATTAAGCTTGCCTGAATGACTGAATAGGAGAGAGAGATTAAAAAAGAAGTTCAGCAGAGACACTTAAGAGTGCTGTTGGGAATGCAAAAGCATTATAGTCCCTCTGGTGAAAAAATGTTTGCCGCACATTCCTTGTCTGTGCAAGCTCTCGCCTGTGTTCTGAGTGCGCCTCAGTAAGGCCAGATCAAAGCGTCAAGCGTCTCATTGCACTCGCTTGCCCGTGAGGAGTTCATAACTCGAAGGACCACTCAGTAGCATTCAATCGGACATTAACGCTTTTCATTTTACACACTCATTTTACATACACATGTCGTGGCACCACCTCCCCCGCCACTGGCTGTGCCATCACGTGCTCAATGATGCACGCCCTAGGACACACCTTTAGTCTGCCAGATGGCTGCAACGTGATGTGTGCAATGACACAAGCACTAGGCACAACTTTAGTCAGCCAGAACTGTGGAGCCGTCGCGGCATCAGGGAAGTGTGCTCGCCTCGCACGCTGCAGGCCCGGGTTTGATTCCCACCCAGATTGAAATTTACCAAAAATTTTCTTTTCAAAGCCATTCATTTACTTTGTTTACAGGAACCTGCCTGAGAAATTTGACGTCAATCTGAGGATTTTAGACATGTTTTTACTCATTGCGCCATGGGGCAATATTTTGGTACCATCGCATGGTGGCGCTGCTGCCACCGCTGGATTTTTGTGTAATCGTGCATATAATGCTTTTGCATTATTATTAAAAAAAAAGGCAGGGGGTTGCAGAAGGGTAAGTGCAGGAGAGGAAAGAGAATAAATGAATATGGACAGATTCTAGAACAGCCCATGGATGAGACATACATCTGTGTCATACACAACAATGTGACAGTTGACGTGTGACAGTTGGTCCACAAATGTGCACAAGGTTAAATGGCATCAACAGTCAGAATGTATTGGAGCACACTTGGAAGTCTAAAGGTGTTGCCTCCCTCCCCCAAGGAGAAAGAAGAGGCAGATGGGTTCTGTGAGCTTGATCACATCCAGACCCTCAAAATTGAACTGCCTCAGTGGTCAGAATGTTTGGACTACAATCAGGAGTCTAAATGTGTTGCCTTAAAAGCAAGACAAAGAGCTCTCTATGAGCTAGATCTCATTCAGACACACCAGTGTGGCAAAGAACAAGTTCTTCAACAAACTCGGCCATCTCACAATTTTGCTGCAATGTTTCTGCTTACCTGCCAAGTATCATCACCAGCAGCCTGTTTTTATGTCCACTGCAGGACGAAGGCCTTTCTCAGCGATCTCCAATTACCCCTGTCCTGCGCCAACTAAGTCCAACTTGCACCTGCAAATTTTCCAAGTATGTGCAGGGCCTGTGATACTCAGATACTCTTCGGCAGCTCAAACCCCTCCAGCTTCTTACGGAAAGCCCGCTCACAATCGGGGTCGGGCCACAGTGGGTGCCGAGCCATGCACTGCAGGGTCGAGCGGCACTGGTTTTCACCAAACAGGTGGTGCAGCATTCGGCTTGTGTGCTTTGGAAGCTTGAAGGTCACCCCTCGGGTGAACAAGGATGTTGGCACGTTGGTCTCGGGGGTACCAGTCATCAATACCTGCAGTGAGGGTAATCATTTTCAGCCTATTTAACGTCCACTACAGAATCAAGGCCATTTAGTAAGATCTTCTGCTACCCTTGCCCTGCATCAGAAGACCCCCTTTCTGTGCCTACAAATTTACTAACCTCATCACATCATCTTACCTGTTGCCATTCTTGACTGCTTTTCTCCCCTTGGCAACCACTTTGTTACTGTAATAGCTAACCAGTCATCCATTTTAGACATTGATGACCTGCCCAACTTTACTTCTTCCTATTATCCTTTGCTAGAATATTAGCTAACCGTGTTCACTAATTCATATTGCCTTATTCCTGTCTCTTAAGAATGCGCTACAAATACTCATCAAACCTGGGGACACACTGCAATGAGTAAAATGCCTTAGAATGAATATTGTCATGGATGAAGCACACGAACACAGCCGATAACCAACTTTTTTGCTAACACCAGCTCATAAGTGTCCTCCTCCTCTTCTCTCCAAGTGTGCAATTTCCTAGCACAGAGGCTCACAGATAGCATGTGGCATTACTCCCTCTCCCAAAGAAGCATCCTCTCGATGGTAAGAAATAAAACAGGAGTAGCAGTATTGGTATGCTGGTAACCCAGTAAGGATGCTAAAAAGCGTGAACAGGCTGAAGCGAGAATTACCTTACAAGAGAGATTATCAAAGCAGAAGAGATCGAAAAGATGGGTGAAATGTGCATAAGCATCCATCTATCACACTAACAGTGGAAGAATTTGACTTTCTCGGTGTGCCAACATGGATTACTTAGGGCTGATAGGCTGTCAAGCCCTTGTGTATATTTTTCAGTTCTGCACGCTGATTTGCTCAGATCACATTGAGATCAGTTGCATGTAAAGTAGCAACAGGATTACAAGAATAAATGAAATTAATTAAAACTTTGTGGTTTTACGTGCCAAAAACATGATCTGATTATGAGGCACACCATAGTGGGGGACTCCAGAAATTTGGACCACCTGGAGTTCCTTAACGAGCACCTGAATCTAAGTGTACGGGTGTTTTCGCATTTCGCCCTTATCGAAATGCGGCCGCCGTGGCCGGCATTCGATCCCGCGACCTCATGCTTAGCAGCCCAACACCATAGCCACTAAGCAACCACGGCGGATGATTGCAAGAATAAATTGCTGGAAGTAGTGCCTGTGCGTGCACGTGTATATGTGCTTTTTTCGTCCATGTCTCGTTCGCACTTTTTAATGTTCTTAAGTAAAGCAAACAGAAGAAAGTAGTGACTAAATAAATGAAACAAGTGCAATAGACCACATGCACCCCAGAGAAAAGACACATTGTTATCTGGCGATGCGAACGGCTTCAGGTTGAGGCTGATGACAAACGTCTTAATGTGCCTTCTGGAAGGACCTCACCGGTAACGTCATTGAGCCGCCGCACAAAGTTGTAAGGACTGACATACCGACGCAATAGCTTTTCCGAATGACCACGCTGTCGGATAAGTGTCCACACACACACCTCGTCACCAGGATTGAAATTAACCTCTCTGTGGCGAAGATTGTAGCAGTGAGCATCAGACCTTTGGAAACAATGAAAACAATATCATGCAATTTGAAGGGCCTTGTCAGCATGCTGAATTAAAATTGCAGCATCAGAATGGAATGTTCCGGACATGCCGGGAAACAGCATGGCATCCCGCATTCTCATAACCTCTTGACCATGGATTAAGTGGAAAGGGGTCAAGCCTGTACTTTCTTGAATGGTAGTGTTGTATGCGAAAGTTACAAAAGGCAGCACATCATCTCAGCTTTTGTGGTCTGTGGCAACATACTTTCGACAGCATATCTGCGATAGTCGTGTTTAATCACTTCGTCAACCTATTCGTTTGGGGATGACGTAACGGATGATGTAAAGCAGTTGCTTTACAGTGCACAGTGCTGCTCAGCTTCAAAACCTCTTCTAGCATCTCTGCATTGAATATTGCACCACAATCGGTGATGACTACTGGTGGGGCTCTGTGGCGTAGGACGTGGTGGATGAAAAAATGTACAAGTTCTGCTGCGGTAGCAGTGCCTTTCTTCTGCAGTACCAAGTGAGGTAATTGGTAGCAACTACAATACAACAATTGCCAGACGAAGATGTGGGGAATGATCCCAGCAGGTCTATACTACCAATCTACTGAAGTGGTGTTTGCGGAATGGTTATGGGTTGTAATAGTCCTGCTCAGTGCATAGGAGGAGTCTTAAGTCATTGCCAGTTGCAACACCTGTGAACGTATTGGTTTACAGTCTTTACAAGCCGTAGCCAGTAGTAAGCACAAATTCTTTCCAATGTGTATGCGTGAATCCCAGGTGCCTGGGTGATAGTTCACCATGACAAGCGTGTAAAATGTTGTCAAGAAGTGCAGTCGGTGTGACGAGCAGGTAAGCCGTTTGGTAAGGATCGAAGTTCTTCTTATAAAGGCCTCCATTCCAAAAACAAAACAAGGATAGTGAATATGCAGAATCTCGAGGAAGGCTGGATGGGCGTTCTTTAAGGTAGTCAATGGGAAGGCCCATCACCATGCCGTCCCACTGTTGCTGGGCCTTATCATATGCTAACACAGTAGAAAAAAAAGCATCATCCTCCTTAATGTCTGTGGTGCCACTGTCAACGGGATTTAGTGAGAGACAATTAGCATCAGTGTGCTTGTGTCTGGACTCGTGAATGATGGTGACATCAAATTCTTGCACACAAAGGCTCAATCGTGCCAAATGACCTGAAGGATCTTTTGCGAGCCAGCAGAGCGAATGATGGTCGCTTACCGCTTTAAATAGCCAGCTATACAAGTATGGTCGGAACTTCATTATTGCCCCGACAATTGCTAAGCATTCTTTTTCGACAGTGGAATAATTTTCCTCAGCAGATGTTAATGCATGGCTTGCATAGTCAATGACAAGTTCAATACCTTTCTCCATTGGACCTACACAACTCTAAGACCAACGTTGCTGGCGTCTGTATGCAATTCTGTGTCTGCATCCCTATGAAATGACCGAGTTCGATGCCCCGAACAGCGATGTCATTTTTCATGAGTTAGTTTAGCGGTTCAGCAATATTTGAAAAGTTTTCGACAAAATGCTTGTATAGCGTACGCAGAGTCCAAGAATTGGTGAACATCATGCTTATTGGTTGACGTGGAAATTGTGGTAATGGCATTGGTTTTCTCTGGGCCTGGGCTCATACTGTCCAAGGAACTTGAGTCCTCTGTACCCACAGTGGAACTTCTTCGGCTTCAAAGACCAGCTATTCAAATGGCCTTAAGAACTGCTTGAAAGCACTTGATGTGCTGCTTGAACGTATCCGAAATGACCACGATGTTGTCTAAGTATAGTAAGTATGACTGCCATTTAAGGCCTGGCAGAACAGTGTCCATCATCCTTTGAAATGTAGCTGGGGCCAAACACAAACCAAAAGGGAACACCTTGAATTCAAATAGGCCACCTGGAGTAATAAATGCAGTTTTGTAACGGTCACATTCATCAACTGCTATTTGTCAGTAGACACTATGCAAATCCATTGACGAAAAGTATCGAACATGTCGGATACAGTCCAAGGAGTCATCTATTCTTTGCAAAGGGTAAATATCTTTCTTGGTGATCTTTTTTATTTTTGATAGTCCATGCAGAAGTGCAAAGTTCCATTCTTCTTTTTCACTGATACAACCAGCGAAGCCCAAGGACTTGTTGAAGGTTGTTTAAGCATTTGCTGAACTTGGTAACAAATAATGTCTTGCTCTTTCTGTGACACCCTGTAGGCATGTTGGTGGACGGGTCTTTTGGTGGCCTCCGTTATGATTCTACGATTGGCTAGCAGTGCCTGGTTGACTTTGCTCGTTGAAGTGAAGCAACCTCTGAAAGAGTCTAGGATATCCAGAAGGGTCTCCTTTTGCACTGCTGATAGGCTTGGGTTTACACTGAGAGTGCTCATCAGTGCCTTGGCAGGATGATCAAGCAATGAAACTGCAGCTAATATTAAGGTATCCTGTGAATAATCTGCAATTCCTTCAAAGTAGATAAAGGCCATTTGCTTTGTGAGATGCCAATATTCACAGCTGAAATTTGTTACGAATAGGTGTGTTTGCCAGTTCTCAAGCGATGGAGGCTTGCCGTAACAGAAGAACAGACAAATTTGCTTCAGCAATTAGGGTTTCATGGACACCATGTCTGCACTCTACCCTGACAAAGAGGCTGCTCCGAGGTGGCAGTGCAATTGACTCATCAAAACTGTATAAGGCTGCGTCCAGAGTTTGAATGGCGTCATAATTTCAGGAAAATGAGGATCTGCAAATGTCACGAGTAGGTCGCGAAGGTCTACAACCCCGCCGTATTCACGAAAAAAGTCAATTTTCAGGATAACTGGTCTAGAGCACGTAGGTAGTTCAAGGAAATATCCCATGAATGTCGATCCACAAATATTAATTCATGCTGTACATATTCTATTTGGCGTCACAAGATGGCCACCTGCTGTGTGCAACTTCGGTCCTTGCAGGGTGTTATGACTTTCTGCAATGACCAGCAAATGTGCCGGTCATAACTGGATAACTGGCTCAGGTGTCAATGAAGGCAGTAACTGCGTAATTATTGATTATAAATGGTGATGTCAGCAGAAACTAGCTGATTGGTGTCAGAGGTCAGTCAGAAGTGGTCATGGTTCGTTCATTGCATCAAAGGAGGTTCGTTTACAGTTCAATGAGCAGTAGCCTGACCCGCAAAAGTCGCTGTTCCTAGTTTACCCTGAGTGGGACTGGGGGCCTGCCACTGCCAGAAACATAAGACGAAGGCAGGGTAGGTTGTGAGGAACGCTGAGGAGATGGCGACAGGGACTGCTGGCACTATTGGATGCTCGAAGGGCTCCGCTGACCCATTACATATGCCTAGATCTCACGTGAGTGCTCACTGTAGCGTGGGCAATATGCATCAGGACGAAAGATGCAGAGACCATGTTGATGATAAGGGCACTCGCGGTATACGTATGCCTTGCCACAGTGATAAAACAGCAGGTAGTTATCAGATGAGCAACAAACACTTGCCTTGCTACTCCTCGGTCTTCAGTCGGATGACTCATGCGGAGGTGTGAGCGAGGACCAGTGAGTGGCCTACTCCATGGTTGGCATGGTGACCTGTAGCTTGCACAGGAGTATGCAATGCCACTGCGTACATGATGACGGAGAATTCAGCTCTTGGCGGTGCTAGCAGTTGCACTGCCAGTCAAATTTGACCACTAATGACGTTTGTGAATGCTGTCACATGTGGCTGGTGTCTCACTGTCAGAAGTCGCCATAGCTCGTCGTGCACAACACTGCGTATGAGATCTGTGGGAGCTTGCTTCTCACTGTCTGATGCGATAGAGCATGCAGTAGCCGCGACACCGTGGCATTTGTAGTGTGATGAATGCTGCCGAAGCATGCTTTTCATTGTGGTCGCCTCGCTCACGAAAGTGGTTGTCAAGGGATTTCACAATAGTGTGGGAAAAAGCTATTATCTTACTGTGTGTGTCAAATGGCATGCCATTTTCTGCTCTGGCATTATGGGGTCAGCTCGTCGAAAAAGACGAAGCATGTGTTCAAAAAATACGAAAATGCTTTCATTTGGCTACTGATTCCTGGAAGAAAAGACTTCTTCCCTTCTTACCTTTCCTTCGGCACTGCGGTATATATCACAGAGCTGTCAGCGAAATTCCTGCCAGGTCATGAAAGAGCCCTTATGGTTCTTGTACCAAGTTCACGCAGTCTTCGAGGGTAAATTAGATGTTTCGCAGCTTCCAGACATCACGCTGGTCATTGAAGTCAGCAACTCAATCGAAGTGGTCTAGCCAATCTTCAACATCTTCAAGAACATCACCATGGAACCATCTAGGTATCAGTGGTGTCTGGAGAGCCCATGGGAAGGGAGTAGATTGAGCATCGAGAGTCTGGCTTCCATGACTTGTGGTAGTGGACGTGCTTTTGGATGACAAGAGGTTAAATTTCAGAGGTAGTCCATCCAGGCAGTGGTTGTTTCTAGCTCTGGAGGCTCTCTCCAAGGTAACTGGAATAGCGTCAGAGACTTCTGGTCCAGGGTGCATGTACACAGCACCTCCACCAGTATGTTACGGGTTAAGTACACAAAGACCGCCCGGAACCAACGTCTAACACCAGCTAACTAACACCAGCTAAAAAGTGTTCTCCTCTTCTTCTCTCCACGTGCACACCTTTCTAGTGCAGAGGCTCACAGATGGCATGTTTACTTTCCCCATTCCTTTTCAACACAGCATTTGCTCTTGGATGGAGTAGCCCCAATAGCAATGCTTTATCTATTACTCTTTTATTTTTTATTCTATCCATAGTGCACCTTAAGGTTGGCATCTGAGAAAAACGCCGGAGGGTGACAAAACAGCGGTGGCAGGACGGGCGGAATGCATCAAAAACAAACACTTTCCCATTTGCAAGGAGATTAGAGGCATGTACATGTCTTCGGGATACTAGCTTGCCTTTCAAGCTCTAGAAAAAGCTACACAGTTACACTTTGATACAACGAAGTTGGCAAAATCAGCCATTTGCTTTGTTATATCCAAATTTTGTGATATGGAAATTTGCCCTTTTATGCAAATAATAATGTCGCCAATAGATTTTTCTTACACCAAAGGGGTCGCAAAGTTTTCCAGGGCAATCGGAAAAAGAACATTTCAATAAGAAAAAAGTACTTTTTTTTTTATTTGAGAGTTGGCGATGAAAAATACGGTTCTATTGCCATGTCGACGATATCTTCACATCGGCCGTATGAGGCAAAGCTGTGCTTTCGAGCTCACTCCACCCCCGCGGCTCATAGTGTCGCCTACAGTGGGACGACAATACCATAAAAAGCACCCGGCAGTGGGAACCAAATGTTTTGTCTGCCTCTCACTTCAATACATATCCGAAACTTGAGATAAGGCAAGATCCAGGTACTAAACCTGCAGAAAGACGGAGCATATGATACCATGCCATATCAATACTCCCACTCTTTGCAAACGTGGCTGCGTACATGGCTGCATTAAAGAAAGAGACGCATGGCAGACAGCCTTTGCCCTGCCATTGCATTACCATGGGCTCACTCCCCTCCCCACTTTCCCCTTGCACGCACGGGACAACAGCGCTCGTCAAGCCGCCGTCCTTCTTGGCTCACCCCTGCAAGCTTTCACCCACACCCAAAGCAAACAGCGCGCGGCGCGCGATAGGATTGTATCGCACTTGGACTCTATACATAATATGGTGTTGCTCCCCTTCGACGGTCCCTCTTGGTCACGTGGCGCACAATTTGAGAGGTGCGTTCACAAGCAGCTGCTTGTAATTCAGCCATTTGACCATCTGCGCCTGCGGAAGTTTCCACTTATTGTCTCGGCGTTTCTTAGGGCCGACAGTGAAATTTCATTATATTGAAATCTTGTATATATGCAGTTCGTTATGTTGAGGTTTTAAATACATGGTGCTCTATAGACAATAAGCTGTAAAAAGTTAAATACTTCGTTATATCCAGTGCTGGGCAGAATCGAAGATACCGTATATGTATCTTAGATACTATGTATCTTATTTACTCTTTGGGTAGCTTATATCTGTAATCTGTATCATGACACGTCTGGCAAGACTTGTATCAGTGTTTGTATTTCCGATACATGAAAGAATGTATCGTGTATCTTAAGATACAAGATACTGGCTATTGCAACACCATCTTGCGAAAATATAAACATTGGCTGAACTCTGCTTCTAAAGCTGATACTGCTGTCACTGAGCCATCTGCATACTACAACTAAAGGCAGCGACACTCTTTTATCTTTCCACCAGAGCCCTCCAGTGAGGGCAGGTGATGATGTCTGCGCATCCCTATTGGTGGAGCAGAGTCACGTGGTGGCGCTTATGCCATCTCGACAAAAACAAGTGCGCGAACGTCTGCACACTGCCGACCTCTCGTTTTCTTGACTTTTTGCTTTATTGCTACAGCAATATGGACACTCCAGGCATATTTCTGCTGTCGGCGTCACAGTGAGATTCCGTATAAAGCTTAAGGGCAATAAAATCGTTGCAATGTGCCGTATGCTGTATGTGCGAACGAAAGCGTGCGGCGAGGTTGAGGCGGTGTTCGTGGCTCAATCTTGCACACGCAAGTGAGGAAAGCGGGAAGAAAGCGTGCCGTCTTCCATTGTGCGCAAGGCTCCAAAGGAGGGGAGTGAGAGGGGGTGTGTTCTACTCCGAGCTGCTGTGTCTTGAAAGCGATCTGCGACGGGGACAGAGTCTGCCCGTATGCTGTGTTTTCACAGCTTAGTTAGTGTTGATGCGAGACGCCTGCAAGAAAGTCGATTTGCTTGCTGTTGCTGCCGCGCTTCCGGACTCCAGTGTTTTGACAGAGAGTTTCCGCGGTCATCGAGCGAAATGTGTTCATGTTTGCATGTGCGCGCGTGGCACCCTGCTAGTAATTCTAGTTAGTATGCCTATGTTCACAAGATTATATGGCAGGTAAAACTACTATCCTTAATTTGTAAGACTGTCCCACTAATTTGCTAGCGTAATCGATGCTTCAGCTTTCGGGTGAAACTGCGACTTTTTTAGTTGCATAGGTGCCATGACATTTGCTCATAGCTACCGTACTATGCTCCGGACTCAGGAATGCGTGCGGTGTCTTTCGCACAAATTATGATGCCACTGTAGTGTCATTATAGGAGTTTCTCCTGCATCGTACATTGTTACGAAGTCTTAAGAATGCACGAATGAGGTTGTCTCGCATCTGGTGGCTTTCACGCATCAGTGATTTGAAAGATCTCATCGATGTAAGTTTCACTGTCGTGAACCAACACGCAGATGGTGCTGCTTCTGCAAGACTTGCGCATAAGGCGGCTATTTCGTGTACGTCATTGTTGCTCACAAGCACCAAAAGCTATTTTTTGGACTACATTACATAAAGCATTCTTGCATTGCACAAGATTTCTCACAGAAGAAAAATCGTAAAAAGATTGGATGCTAATGATTATGTAGAATATGCAGATAAGTAGAATATGAAAGGTCATTGCAGCTTTGTGTGCTCTCTGTATATACAATGCGCCCCAAGAAATGTCTGCTACCAGCGTTGTTGCTGCAGTACACCTGTCCGGTGATCCGGTATTGTATAAACGGTAATATGTGTACACACAAGGTAACAGCGGTATTTGTGCCATCGTGCAGGGGCTTCTTACTGGTGTTCTTGTAATTAGATGCTGACCCGCTAGCTGGTCGGCAAGCAGAACGGCGACTCCGATCAATTACAAAAGCGACATGCGAAAACCGCTGACAGCGCAGTCTGTAAGGAGCTTTCATGTTAAGCAGCTAAAGCAACCCCCAAAAAATGTTCCGGAATGAAATGAACGAAAAAAAGCCAAGGAATTTTTGAGATACTAATAGACATTTCATTCAAATGAAACAAGGTTGACTGGAGTTAGGAATTTCCAAGCAAACATTCTTGTGTACAGTCGCGGACTGTTTATTCGGACCTCATGGGGATTGCGGAAATGTCCGAATAAACAGGTGTCCGAAAAAGCAGATTAAGAAAAAAAGAAATCCTTTATTTCCATGCATTTATTCGGGCTTGGCAGTAGACTTTAAAAAAATTGTGAATGCGCCGTTGTGCACTGTTCCATTTACGAGCAATCAGATAAGCCTGAATCTCGGAGAGGGTTGTACGGTCACTATAGGCAGCTGAAAGCACAGTCACTGCTTGTGCGCGCTCCGTGTGCGACGGCAGCGTAGCACATGGTGCGTCATCTTCAGACTCGGAGTCATCGTCTGGCGGTGCAGCAGAAACCTGATGAATGATCTTGCCGTCATCGAGTTCTGCGCATGTCAGTACAGCAGCAGCTGTGAAACTGCCAAATGAGACGGTGTCTGGAACCACTGTACAGGTCTCGGCAGAACACTTTCGGCATCAGCATAGCGCACATTTGAAGGTGACAAATCCTAGGCTCCCGGCACCCGCTTGCCAGCATTCCCCAGCGCAGTTTGCGCGGGCACTGTCGGTGCCATTAGACACTTGATGCTATGTTTCCATATGCCACGTTGCATCACTGCAACCTCGACACAGCACACAAAGCAAACATCGCCAAGCCGTCACGTTGATACCCGTCGCACAAATGAAAAACGTGGCCTACTCACAGCGTCGTGCACGAAGAAACAAACAAATCAGCTGCTGGATTGTCTTGACATGGCTTACTAAGCTGAGACCGAAACTGCTGTAGCCACGAACCAGGCAGAAACGATGATGACGAGCGGGGATTTGCCGTAGCGCCACTTCGTGGGGTAGCAAGGAGGCTCCGTTCAAAACAAAAATGGCGTTCAGCAAGTCGAACCATGCACCGGTCAGAGTCGGTGCATGGTGCTTTCGATCGAGTTGGCTCAAGGAGTGTCCGAAAAATCAGACGAGGGGTTGCAAGGTGTCCGAACTTTCGGCAGTTGTTATACATTATGGTCTATGGGGAGAATGGCGGTGCAGCGAAGCAGACCAAATAATCGAGCATGTGCGAATTTTTGGAGCCCGAAAAACCAGTCAGCGACTGTATTCGCGTTTGCTGCTACATTATATAGATCTATAATAGAAATTTGCGAATGTATCGAAGTATCTTAAGACACAAGTGGAAAGTATCATGTTGGATACAATAATTGCGGTAGTATCTTGTATTTGTATCGCATATACTTGTTGCCCGAGTATCTTGTATCGTATCATAGTACAATTGCAAAGTGTCTTTTCCCAGCCTTGTTAACTGTGTCACCACCACAACACAGAGTGGAATCTCGATAAATGGAAATCGCTTAACTCTTTCATTACCACGCCTACTCATATCGATTGCTGGTCATCGATGCTTCAGATCGCTGATTTCGACATGCTGGAGCCGTTTCTTATCTACTTAAAGGCCATCCAGTAATAAGTACAGGCACTGAATGTACAGGAAAGTACAGGCACTGCACTTTCAGAATCAGTTAAAATTTTTATGCTCCAGTGATGGTGTGATTTCCGACGGACCTTTTAGCGAACTAATGTGCGTATGTTTCAGCAAAAAGAGGCACATCTGTCACCTTCTGCTGCGTACGAGAAAGAAGCATGCCACTTACGATTACGCTGTACTAGCATCAAAATTTTGTAATCAGATGACTTCCAGCAAATCAAGAATTAAATTATATTGCCGGCTTTGCAGTCCGACAGTGCTCAGCGGTGATAATTAACCGAAAATGACACCAGCTGATCACTAGTGAGCTTTGGCTTGCAGTTCGAGTCATTTTATTCTGCCACAGTGTATTTCAGAAGGTCCGCCGCATGTACAACATGTGGACCTGGCATTTTCAACCCATTCCCAAGAGTTTCGATTTCGGTTCTGTCATAAAATCCCGACAAGAGTTGCTGCCAGTGTCACTGCGCAGTTATCGAAAGTCGCTCTCATGGCGTCGTCCTGTGCAGCTGCGTCGCAAGAAAAGCATTGTGCTCGAAACTATGCTGCACCCACACTTCAATTTAGTGATGAGGACTCGAGTTACGATTCCGAAGATGACAGCAAAGCAGATTGAAGCTCTGACAGCGACGATGTTTTGAGTCAGCATGAGACATCTGCAGCTGTTCACTGGCGAATTTTCTTTATGGCCTTCAGCAGTTTCCTTCCTTGTGTGCGCTTATCTGCCGATCTTTTTGCACAACCCGAGAGCTCTACTGATTATTTTCAGGGTGCATACTTCGCTTGGTTGTGATGTGCTGCCATCGGCAGCAAAGAAAGTTCCGTTCAAGCCAAGAAGGCCGCCCGTAGCACATTTCGGCCCAGCACTTACGGATCAGTGCAAGGCATTTTACAATGGCGTGGGATTTCTTTCCACTCTTCTTTTCTGCAGAAGTGATAAAGACAATCTGCAAAAATGCAAACAGATATGCTTGGATGCATAATATTGTAGTTGCCCAGCTATGCTGAGAGCGATCAGCCCTGGAAGAGGTGCAGGACTCTAGACAAACTGGTGAAGTACATTCCTTGGACTTCTCGTCGGACCATCCTCAGAAAGTGCCCACAAGGGGGAACTGCAAAATGTGTTACGAGGACTGCAAAGTTCAACAAAAAGCAAACGATTTGTGGGAAAAGTGCAGAGTGCACCTATGCTTTACAAAATCCAGGAACTGCTTTACCTCTTGGCATGAGCTATGAACTGGTCTTAGTTTCTTTTTTGTATCCGAAGAACGCCAGTGCACTGAGCATTTATTTTTTCAGACAGTACCCCTGGGTTATATCTTTGAAATGTATATTCTGAATTTCCTTCGATATTAATGTTCTTGTAGATATCACCACATTTCTTTATTGTTGTTTTTATAAACTGGCAGCAAAAATGGTGCTTTCGAAAATTTTTGTTTTACCGAATAAATTTTTTTGCTGGCAACGTATGTTTTTAGAAAGAGCATTTCATTATGTATAATATGCTATGCTGCAATGTGTGCTGGGATGTTATTTGTAGTGGTAAATAATTTTTTTCTGTGACCTATAAAAAACGACCTCTTTCTCGCAGTAACGAAACAGTTAAATGGAACTGCCTCTTAAATGAAACACCATCCTTATGGTTGGTTCGTTTTGTATTCACGCAATTGTATTCAGCTTTGTCTCTCAGTAAATGGAACTCCTGATAAACAGAACCAATTTCCCTGGTCCCTTGAGGTTCTTTTTAAAGAGAGTCTACGGTACACATTAGATTGACCAAACTTTCTTTCCACACAGCCTTCATTTTCAATGTAACATAGTGAACATAATTCCACATTTAAATACCAAGCCCATCTTTTCCAAACCTTTTTCTTTTCTTTTGCCCTCTCTTTCTCATAGAACACTTCAATCCCTCATCCCCTCCCCCACGAGTTGTAGGATGTAGGCAACTTTACACAAGCCAGCGAAATTCTCTGTGTTCCATTAGACTTTTCTCTCTCTTCTCGCGTGTGCAAGCTTTTATTTGAGAGTAACTCACAGTAATAAATAATGGCCCAATGGCTGGCATCTACAAGCTGTCATGCTGGCTATGATGTCACTGATGGTGGCAAAAGAGACGGGGCCTTGAAAGCCACAGGAGAGAACAATCTATTATGTGAGGTTGTAGGCTCCCTGCTGTGTGCATAAAAATAATATTTGGCTCGCATGTTGATGGCAGCACTGACTAGAGATTACAAAGGTTTCCTTACCATTTTCAAAATGTGTTGCAGTGCCTCTTTAATTTTATGTCCATACTAATTGTTTATGCTATCGCTCACTGCACAGTCCTTAGCTTGCTCTCAGGTTTTCATTGTTAGAAAAGCTTTAGCCATGATGTATTACTGCAAATAAAAGCAGTCAGCAGTATGGCCAATGACAGTGCTGGGAGGTTTTTACCTTGACCAGCTTTTGCTGGAGGTCAGGGAGTCGCACAATGTCATAGATAGCAGGCGTGACAAGGTCACCCCAAGGGTGATGCTCATGTGCAGGCCTCATATGCTTCTCTACCTGTAACAAAAAAATTGCAGGTACAAACAGCCAGTTACATTATGCCCTGCTCAAGTCACTGCTCCTAGGCGTGGGCAGCGCAACCCAGACGAAGGGCAAAAGGAAGTAAATGATACGAGCACTGCTTCCTTTTGTTCTTCGTCCGGGTTATGCTGCTTACCCCTAGGAATATGTTCAATCCCCAACTCAGCCAGCTAGCCATGTTAGTTCAATTCACTGGCAGTGCATCAAAACAAATGGAATTTGACTTCTACATTTCAGCTAAGAAGCACCTGGTACAGGCTATGTGCACTACAACTAAAAGCCCCTGATAAGGTTTCACTACGCTGTTTTTGGATTCTCTGTGCCTCCATAACAAGCACTATCCTGACCACAGGAATCAGCCCAGGGGATTGTACAAGGAACAACTGCAAGCACCTCCACACATGTGAAGGTTTCCCAAGCGCAGCATGTTACAAAAACTAAAGGCCAGTGGCACCCCCACTTGGAGCAAGTCTGCTACAGGATAGCAGCAATTTGCTCACTGTTAGCGAGATTGCAGAGGGTGATGACACGTGTTGCTCCTCCACCTTTTGCTGCTGGCTCTATCAGTCAGCCAATCAATAAAATTCATTGCTTCCCTTGTTTGACAGTCGCCAGTAAACCCTATCTGGAATCCAACGAATGAGGAGGATAATCTCTTTTTGCTTGCTGTACCTGTATGGAGCTCAGTGATGAAGAATTAGCTGACGTACTGTCTGTCAGGGACAACAGATTGTGGGCCATGGCTCTCTGTGTATCTAAATATTCTCACCCAAACATTGCTCCATTTTTTTTAATAACCATATTTCAACAGATTATTACTGTTATCAGGTTATCGCTGAAGGTAAGATGTGCCTACTGCATTTAAAGTTTCCTGAGTGTTGTCGCCGATTCTATAGTGAAAGAATCTTTGCTCATTAGATTGTGCACACAACGTGAATAGTGTTGCATAAGTTCAAATTCGAAGCACTAAGTCACTCTGGAATGCGTGGTGACACTTGTAGTATAATAGCAGACCGACATGACCATCACTTCAAATATCAATGACTGTACTCGTTGCTATTGTTGCGTTTTGATTGTTGCTTGTTTTTCTGGACGTGAGTTCCCCAATAATAAGTGATGTTCTTATCCTTTATTGACAAGTGCTACAGGCAATGTATGAGAAGAAAAAATGTTTGTTTTCTCGCTTAGTTTCAGTATTGAGTACGAAGTTTCTGGCTAAATGTCATCGGCCAACATTGAATGACAGGCAGCAAGCATCATTTGTTGGTTTGGAGCAGAAACACAGGATGAAGAAAAAGAAGTTTGACACGTGACTCGCTGCCTTTTGAAAGCAAGGTCGGAGGAAACAGGCCAATGCAAGGTCTCCCACTGCAGTGATGTCACACACGTGATGTAAAGCGAATGAAATGCACAATTATGGTTCCCATATGACGAGAGCTGCCTCTATAAATTCCAAATGAAGCCTTACGTGATTCAGGGTGAAGCCCACTTCCAGTTTCCTGCCTGGGGATTTCCCCTTATAGTTGAAAAAAATTTCTACAAAATATTTTTTTTTCTTTTTGGTGATTATGCTTAGTCTCGATGTATTTGGCACATTTAGATAGAAAATAAACATTTTTTCGGAGTATTTATATGTCTCGACCTTAAAGAGTTAACTCGCGGCATGCCAGTGTTTGCTTCTTCCCTGCTACTACACTGTGACAATACCCTCCCAAACTAGGCCTGGAGCTCAGCGTTCACAGGTGACCTTGCTAATTTCAGTTTTTGGTTCATTAAAATGCAGTGCCTTGGACCTTCACTGATAAAAAATTGGGCGTAAACAGTCACTGTCAAAAACCATCATGTCACAGTAGGCCAGTGCAGGAACTTCGAGGTGGTGCTGCCATTTGTCTCGTTTTTACGTCTCTTCTGGCTTACTACACCTTTTCTCACGGTGAGTGGCTTTTTTTTTTGTATATTATGGAAGGGCAGTTTACTAATACAGCTTAAATAATTTTTCTCCTTAGTGTCCCTTTAAAATGCACAAAGTGTATGCTAACAGACTACTAGAGAATTTTTCGTTGCACACACCTTTTCGTAGACACCGGCTGATATGACAAGGAGGATGTGATCGGCACGATGCAGCCACGTAGGCAGCCATTGATGCGGGGCTCCCATGTCATTGGCATCAGTCACATCGAACACCACACGCAGGCCAGGAACTTTCGACAGGAGCTGGTACAGGGCTTGCACTGCCTCGAAGTGTGTGGCCGAGTCATATGAGTAGAGCAGGAACACCGTGGCTGACCTTCGCGCTGGCACAGCTCGCTCTGTCAAATTTCATCCTTGGTAAGTTCCAAGCTTCAACATGAAAAGCTCATGTCCATTGTCCGGAGTCACAGATGGTGCCTCCTTAACATGTTATCATTGCAATGAAAAAGCTTGATACTGCTGTATGACAAAGTCCCCTTTATGGAAGATTTACCGACACCGTGCGAGCACACGTAGAGTGAGCCCACAACTTCCATTAATTTCACTTCGGTTGATTCGATGCCAACCAAAGGTCTTGGCTGGCCCCCATGGCTTTCGATGGGCCCATAGCTTCATTATTTCAATCCTAAAACGGGCTTTCACCAGATAATTCAAACTTGGCCAATCAGCACGCATGCACCTGACCTCTATGGTGACCACATTCGCCACCCCTTTAGTGACAGCGGCTGTCTCAGCGGAGCTTAGGGGACAGTCATCACCTGTCATCTCCTGTCAAAAATTCCTATTTCTGTCTTGCCATAGAAATATTTTCTAGCAATAACTGTAGCTCTCAATGTCTGATTAAGGTATTTACCCAAGCCAATGTGTGCCAATGTATTTTTTTCTTTCTTTTCCCACAAAAAATGGGCAGAAAATTGCCTTTGCAGTGCAACTGGATGTGAAACCAAAACCGCCTTCACAGCATTTGTATGCTCTACTGCAACATGTGAGCACTGCAGCGAATCTGACTTAAAAAAACCTGCTGCCATTCTGCAATGCATATTTTTCCAGTTAAAATTCGAGGGCCCATTAGATTTCTACTTTGTTTAGGAGGCTTAATGTGATTTTTAGTTAGTTTTCCACTTTAAACAAATAGAAGGTGGTCGCCCATTTGATTTGTGAGCATGTTAGAATTGGGCAAATACTAGGAAATGAATCAGTGGTGTTTTGGCTTTTCTTTCCCTGTGTCTTGTTTAATTCAACTGGCCAGATAATCTTGTCAATTTCATCAGTCCCATCAGCATTGAACTAACGGAAGTCCACAGTATAGGTAGACTATCTCCCACATGCATCAATTA
The DNA here is from genome assembly GCF_023375885.2 of Dermacentor andersoni. NCBI lineage: Eukaryota > Metazoa > Arthropoda > Arachnida > Ixodida > Ixodidae > Dermacentor > Dermacentor andersoni. Next base: position 140,168,686 of record NC_092818.1, on the reverse strand, counting down.
ATTTTTGTAATGACAATTAACAAACATCAACATTTCTCATCCTAAGAAAGCTTGAAACCTATTAGATTCAACCATTTTTCACATATTGCAGAGAACCCTTCCAATACTCATCAAAAGTAATGAATATATGGGCAACAAGCTCTAGTACTAGTTGTAAGAAAGTAGCATACCTCATGGAGGCACTTCCACTAAATAAATAATTAATGGCAATGAGAAGCGCTTGCTATATTATAAAGCTGCTTCAAATATGTAAACTTTTCCATCTTCCAATGTCATTTTCATTGAATTCAATAGCCAATTAAGGCAACATAACGAGAAAGTAAAACCTTTATGAAAATACAGTTAAACATCTGTACAAGTTTTGATGCAACGAAGCTCAAGATGCAATGCAGCTTTTGAAGAAGTTTTCCTACTGCAATTCAACTAAGCACTTGTATGTCATAGTTTCAATCGAATGTGTGCCAGATGCACGCACTAGGCCTTTGTAACCAGAAAAAAACACTCTGACTCAGTCTTCATTTGCAGGTGTCTTGCTGTACACATATGCAATGAGTACTGTCACTTCAGCACTTGTACAGGCCACATTACTTTCATGCCGTACACTCCAGTGGCTTGGTAATCCACACACACTTCAATGAAAACAATGGTATTTTAGCCTGACAGATAACTTGTATACTGACAAAAGGTAAACAATTAAAAAAGTCTGCAAAAAGAAGCAGTAAAGAACTATGCTTTTTGTATAAACAGCAGCAATATTATGAGTTTCAGATTTGCAATATCATTTACTCTGCCCTCACAAAACACCATGTCTCATGTGAGCAATTTCAAGGCCTTTCAATCTCATGTTCTTTGCAGTTCCTAACCTGCATTGATCACCAAAGTATTGTGCCACCATTACACTGGAAGGAGGGTGGCCACTGAAATATGCAACAGTCGCCAAAAAGCAACCAGCCTTCAAAACAAAATTAGAATGTAAAAAATACAGTTATTGCTTGTGAAGAATGGTTCTAATGTTTATATAATTGTTGTTTTGCTTTTAGAGTTCTTTTCGCTGGTCTGGTCCACTTGGTTGAAATTGAAGTGCAGAATATAATAAAGGGGAAAATGAAAGTGTATGATAAGATAACTTGTCGCCAGTGGGAGCTGAACCCACAACATCAGCATTATGCGTGCGTGTGTTGGACTACCAATTGTGCGTGCTACAGCAACGGCAATCAATCTGAAACATAGTTCCAGCGCACATTTGGACAAGGACGAGGAGAGAAAGACAACACGAACGCCGGACTTCAACTGAATTTTATTTATGGAAAACAGGGCTTTATGTACACAGGGGGAGGGGGTGGGGGACTGCTAGTGCGCAGGACCACTCAAAAATATTTCCTTGGTCTAGGCAAAGGTTATCAGAGGTGTCAAAACAAAAATAAAAAAGGAAAAAATTGGAAAAAATTTTCCCTCTCTTTTTTACATCACTCAGTCCAATCTTGTTCATCTCCCGCCCTACCTTGCTGGTTCGACACACAGCGTCTGCCCTGAGATAATCAATTTCTTTTGTCCCGAGTGCAACAGAAGGAGCACTGACACAGTAATCATTTTCTTTGTAGATACAAAACGCTTCAAATATTTCCCGGTGTTTCTGATTGCTATACTTGCGCAATAAGCGTGTTCGTTCGAAAAACGCCTTGCATGCTGGCTTGTGCGAGCAACGGCGAATGTGGTCGGCTAAATGACCAGCGCCCCTTAGTGATGTAGCATTCCTGCGATGCTCTAGCAAGCGTTCATTCAGACAGCGCCCGGTTTGGCCAATATAGCATTTCCCACAGGCGAGGGGAATACTGTACACAACGCCGACGTCACAATCAACGAGGGCTTTGGTGTGTTTTATTTTGCAAGCTGGCTTCTTCTGGGATTCGTTTACTAGGCGACACATTCGTCCCAGCTTTTCCGGTGCAGAGAACACAACACGCACCCCGCACTTGTCGCCAACCTTCTTGAGGCGGTGAGAAACCTGGTGCCAATAGGGTACTACGACAGGGCGTTTTTGCGGGCGTGCGTCTTTTTTCTGCCTGCGCCTCCCACCAGCCTTTGCCTCGCGAATCTGGCTCTCTACCACCGAGGCCACGATTAGAACCCGGCCTTCTCCAGACGCCTTAGCTGGGCGTCGACGCTGTCACGAACTTGATGTTCGCAAGACTTGTCTAGAGCAGAGCGGATGCAGTTTTTTGCTATAGCTCTTTTTACGAGCTTGGAGTGGGCCGATTGATAATTCAGAATTTGTTTTTTCGACCGTGGCTTGTACTGCCAGCACACGCGCGCTCCATGAAAAATAAGACACAAGTCAAGGTACTGGATGCGACCATCTTGCGGCAGTTCGTGTGTGAACTTCAATCCAAAGGCGTTACTAGCAAAAATATCGAGAATGTTGCTTATACTATTGCCTTTATCCTGAGCATCAGTCGTATTCATTACCACGAGGTAATCGTCGACATATCTAAAGACTTTCTGCACGCCTGCGTTGTAAAGGGACGCTTGAATGCGCTTGTCAATACTTGCTAAGAAAATATCGCTTAAAAGTGGTGCTAGGCAAGAGCCGATGCACACTCCTTCTTTTTGGATAAAACAGCTGTCATTAAAAGTGATAATGGTGGATGAGAGATAAAAGGAAATTAGCTCTAAAAAATTGTCGGTTGATAACCCGGTCATGTTTTGGAAGGCCACTGGTGCCATGTCTTCAATGTGGCTTCTAACCGCGCTGAAAAGCTCAGGATGAGGCAATGAGTAAAACAAATCTTCTACATCGATAGAAAAAGCAAACCTCTTTTGACATGAGGTTTCACAGCCAGAAAAATATTCGATAACCTCTGTAGAATTTTTTACCAGGAAAGGGTCTTCTAACGGAATGGTACTAAGGTGCTTCTACAGATACCTTGACAAGATGCCCTGCCAGGAGCCCTTCTCAGTGACAATAGCCCTGAATGGAACACATTCCTTGTGGGTCTTTACAGTGAAGAAAACACTCAAAGACACAATGTCAGCAGCGTTGATGCTCTTTCTTAATTCGTCCTTGTCCTTAATCGTCCTTGTCGTCGTGTAATTCGTCCTCGTCCTTGTCCAAATGTGCGCTGGAACTATGTTTCATAATGCTAATCATAACCAACTAGCCCAGCTGTCCATACTTAGGCTATCAATCTGTCCACTAACATGGGTATTTATGTTTACTAGATCTAGCTCTAGAAGCATCACTGACAGCCATGATGGACGGATTGCAAAATGCTTTTTTGTCCGCTGGCATCACGTAACGTGCACTTCAAAGAGCAGGGATGGGGCTAAAGGACTCTCATATGCTACCTAATGACATCAAGGCTGCCAAATCCGAGACCCTTGCTATGAATGAACGAGAGAAGGGAAGTGGAGGGGCTCTATCTTGTTAATCATGACCATATAAAGCCAACAAGCAATGAAGCCAAGGAAAGCATCGGGGAAATTAACTGTGGTTGAAAATGAAATGCAGAAAATAATAAAGAAAACGAAAATGAAAAAAGATGAAAAGATGACTTGCCACCGGTGGGAGCTGAACCTTGACCCTCAGCATCTTGCGTGTGCTGCACTACCACAGGGGCTCCCGCAGGCTATATATCCGGCTAGGCACGGATAAATATATATATATATAAACAAGAAGAAAGGGGGTTAACCGAGGGGCCCGATTTTTATTAGTCATATCATAAGAAGCCAACAAACACTGACACCAAGGACAACACAGGGGAATTACTTGTGCTTAATAAATGAAATAAAGAAACAATAAATCAAAGGAAATGAAAGGAAATGAAAGTGGATAAAAAACAACTTGCCACAGGTGGGGAATGATCCCACAACCTTCGCATTTCGTGTGCGATGCTCTGCCAATTGAGCTACCGGGGCACCATTGCCTCATCCACTTTCTTGGGTATTTATGTTTCCTAGTAGAACTCTGGGAGTGTTAGCCAGCGCCACCACACGCAGACCTTGGCAGCGAATGTGGAACATCTTTTCTGCCGCAGGCATCACGAGAACGTGATCTTTTTTGGGTGAAGGTAACTGGTCAATAAACCCACACATGCTATCTGAAGGCATCAATGTTGCCGGATACGAGACCCTTGTTATGTAATAAACAAGAAGAAAGGGGGCTAACCGAGGGGCCCGAAATGCGAAGGTTGTGGGATCGTTGCCCACCTGCGGCAAGTTGTTTTTAAAGCGAAAGCTTTACTGGCCGCGAACTTGCGATTTTGCTGTGGCGATGCTCCGAGGAGGCACATGACGTCACAACGCGTGCCTAGCCGCGGATATTTCTCTCTCTCTCGCTCCCTAGTCACTACTGCACATGCGCCACTAGTAGCACCGAGCCACAGGTGTTCTACCACTGCGCAGCACTGCACCTTTCCGCCGCCGCCGTTTGGTATGACGTCACACCGTGTTCCTTGTCGTTGCACTCGCCTTCGCTCGCTTCGCCAGCTGCGTCGCATGCCTGATAACATGTCGAAGTATTGAAAAGGAGAGCTTGCGTGCGCCGCAAGCACAGTTCAGGCGGCAGTATGGACGGCGACAATTCTGATAAGCAGGAGGAGGCCTGGAATCGACATCGGAACGAGATGAAGAGAGAACGAATCGCCCAGGAAACAGACAAACAGCGTGCCGAATGAATGGCTAAACGCCGCAACATAGCTAGACAACCAGACCAACCTGAACTTGCAATCAAGATTAACCAAGGCTAACCATGTTATGCCTTAGCTTTCGCTACGTATAACCTGGCATAGCCGAGCTAAGCCACTGCCAATTTTCTTTGATCCACTTTCATTTCCATTAATTTATCGTTTCTTTATTTCATTTATTAAGCATAAGAAATTTCCCCTATGTTGACCTTGGTGTCAGTGTTCGTTGGCTTCTTGTGATATCACTATATATATATGTATCTTGCAACTGATGGTGGATTGCTCAGGACTACCGTCAGTTGCACTTCGCTCCTTGAAGAGACAGGACAAGTGTTGAGAGAGCGCCTAAACAATAAATTGCAATGTGGTGAACGTGGTTTAAATCATGAATCCGGGAGCTCAAAGAGGTGCATCGTAATACCCTAGCACATTTCTCTCACATTTACCGCTAAATTCCCAATAAATTTTTTTTCATCACAACAAACAGCCATGGTCTCTCTTGATTCAAGAGAACAAGTGATGTTAAGACAGCAAATACAGTAGAACCTCGACGTAATAGTTCTGTGGAAACCCACAAGGTGGAGAGAAGTAATTAATAAAGGGAAAATCAAACATCCACCCGTTCGTAGCAATTGCTACAAAGGAAACCCATATGGGTTCCTCGAAAGAAAAGCCTCGTAGTTGAAGAAAAATTCGTCCTGGTCTTGGACTCGAACCCGGGACCACCACCTTTCTGGGGCAGCTGCTCTACCATGTGAGCTAACCAGGCAACTAGCACATGGCAGGGCGAAGTCGAAATGGTCAACAACTCGAAGCAAAGACAAGAGTTTGACGTAATAGTTCTGCGGAAACCCGAAAGGTGGAGAGAAGTAATTAATAATGGAAAATCAGGCTTTTCTTTCGAGGAACCCATATGGGTTTCCTTTGTAGCAATTGCTACGAATGGGTGGATGTCTTATTTTCCAGATGGTAGAGCAGCTGCCCCGGAAAGGCGGTGGTCCCGGGTTCGAGTCCCGGACCAACTAGAACCTCGTTGATACATTCCTGCTACATACGTTTTCCGGCACCAACATACGCAATCAAGAACACAAAAAATGACCCAATAGAGTTACACTCAATTTTATCGGTTCATACATTCCCAGAAAACCCATTTTTCAGCAGCAACGTTCAGTATGTCATCAAACAGCAATCGTATGATACATTTTCTGGCCGCTAGATGCGATGTAAACATGAAAATGTGCAAGGCATGCATGATCGAGAACAGTATGTAGCTGCACGCCGCAGCAGCTTCACCGCAATACTCGCCCACCCATCTCACTTGTAACCACCGGCACACACTCAATTTTTCATTACAGTACCATCAAATCCTTTCCAGGGTCGTTGCACGCAGCATTCACAGCTATCATCACCTATTACGATAAGTAAGCATCTTTGCCTATCTGTTTCACAGCGCTTGGTGCTGTTGGAAGTGTACGCACACTTTTAATAGGCGAAACACGCCGCTGTTTCTTGCCGCAGGCGGCACGATGTGGGCATCATGTTTCGCTTTAGTGGCATCTGGCCTTGCCCACCAGCTCAATTTCGCTTCAGTTTCCCTTCGCCCTCTTAAAACACCACGCAGCAGGAAAACAATAAAACGCATCTCCGGCCACTGCTGGAGCACCACCAGCTCGATGCGCATTCAGCATCTCATGGCGCAACGACCCGCGTGACGCTTCCCCTTACATGGATGTCAAAAATAGTCGAGTCTGTCAATTTTTTTAGTAACTTCGGATTGTATGTTTTCCCTGTTAGTACGTTCTTTCTCGTGGCTTTTTCAAAAATGTAGGAACAAGGTTATATTGCATTTCATAATAGCTTATTTATTTTGCTTTCTTTACACTTTTTGCAAACATACTGCAGGCATTCCTAGAACTTAAAAGACTTTCAAGATTTTGAAAGAGTTCTGCACTCCTCAGTCAAGTTTAGACTCTACTGACTGACAGCTGTTGAAGATGCACATATGCAACAGTACACTGATATTGAGTCAGTAGAATAAAGAGTCGAAAACTTTCAAGATGACATGTGCGAGGCAGGTATAAGTTGCCTGTTCATTCTTTCTGGCCACATCACGACAAGAGCAAATATAAAGGAAAAGACTACAAGGACCAAGAACTCACAATGACTCACTTTTAATGTAGAAGTAGATGATTGATGCCGTTACTAAGGCAACAAGAAGGCCCAGTGCACAGATCAGAGAAATGGAAAGGGCAAGCTTCAATCTATTATCTAGAACAAAATAAAAGAAAAACATAAATGTCAGTGGCTACTGGATCGAATAGTGACACTCATTCAGTCAATATTTAAGTAGTAGCAGACACACTACATTGTAGAAAAAGGTGTATGATCTAATTCCACATTTTATTTACCTGCCTCTGTCCTCCCTTCTACTTTCTTTTCCTCCCTATTTCTCCTAGTTGATCATCTCTTCCCAGTTTGTCCATAATATCAAAGCTTTGAGCCCTCCACCTAAACTGCTGAATGCCACAATTCAAGGAGCTGCCACAGGCTTTACAATGAACATACAACCTGATACAATGGACTGGTGTTATTAGTAGCTCCAATCCCAAATCAAATTTTACCTTCAGGTATGGCTTTACAGCGGTGCTGTCCTGTATTGCTGTGAAGCCATATTGAGCTTCAACAGCGAATAGTGTTGAAAGCAGTGGCAAGTAACACGTCTTGTTTCCAAAAGGTTGCTTTTTGCCAACAATCACACCAGGTTGCTTTAATAATGGTTTGAACACTGTGGCCTGCAACTGCATAACATGATGCTTTTTTAGTGGAAAAGCGGTTGGAATAAACAGTTGTAAGTGTAGCGCTCGTCTTTCCTTTCCTTTCACCTCTCACTGTTTTCTATTTTCTTTCAATTTCTATGCACTACAAAAGCATCATGTTAAGTAAGCACCAACTCACCGAAGAAGAAGTTATCCTCAACTGCAATTGCAGGTGATATGGCTTTCTCTTTTTTTTACTTTGAAGAACTTAAATGGGCATGCTGGCTATGCACAAGAAAACACAAATACAAGACACTTAAGATGTCAAACTTAACAACACACAATAACAAGACACTATATAGGCCAGTATTTTCAGCACTTGTAGGCGGCCACTATGTTTTTGTTATGATGATGGTGGTGGTGAGGAGACTGTGGGAATGGCGTAGCGACAGCGCATTTGCGATTGTCATTCAGCTGCGATGGCTGATTCGTGAAGTGCTGCAGGCATCTTGTCATCTCTGAAAGCCAGTAAGTGTGTCGTCTTTAATGCAATCACATTTCAGATGACAGAAATATACCACAGGGATAATTTAGCGAGGGCACCCTGCAGAACCATCTGCTTGAACGGAGCTGTGGTTTTGTCTGCTTTACTGCAGTTGCAACGTCATGCAGTAGGCCAAGCTGCTTTCTGCAAGTTCTACATAACTATACACATATTTTCTGGGGATTAAGGCACTTTATGAAAGATACTAGATGATATCTAGTACGTTATGCCTTCTTTCTTTCTTATTAAAGACGAGACTCATATTCGTGCCATGCGCTAAGGCCATACATTGTGCTGCATTTTTATCCTAGTTTGTCATCTTGATTGTCGTATGCTCTTAGCATACAACGATCGATACGACTACAATAAAGCTTTTTTTCTATGTTTTCCATGCTCAACGCAGTGGCAGGGAAAGTTCTAGCTTATACGTGTTTGCAAAAGACTTCGACAGGAAGCAAGTATGAGCAGCATTTCACACTAACAAAGAACACACTGAGCAACATAAACATTTAATGGGCCAGTGCAGAGTGCACGAGATAGAAGCATTATATTTGATATCATGTGTGCATCCAGTTACAGGTACTTTATTATTTTCTCCTTCGTAGTCAATAGAGAACACCCAATAACTTACATATTCATGTACATCACTGAAGGGGGTACCAGCTTCATTAGGAATGAGTGAACATGCTTCTCGTGTAGCCGATTGTGAGCATCAAATGCAGCACAGTTATAGCAGTTCAAGCACCCACGCATTATATGACAGAAAGAAAAAAATCAAGTAAGGCACTGACACATGCACCAACTGCTCTCTATTTTCACAGCCACAAGTACCCGAATGAAGCTCATTCAAGTGTGTGAAAAACACGGGACACGAAAACCGTCAAGTGCCGTGCAGTTTTGTTCATTTGCCGCAACGGAACAATTGCTAAGCAAGTTACAAAGTAGACGCATGTACCCGAACACTTTCTGCTTATCTTTCTTTCATATCCAAAACACAGTTTTCGGTAGGGGTTGACCTCTGTGGGCCTTTCATCAGGAAGGAGAACTGAGCAGACCCAAAGTAATGATGCCGTAAGGCCATAAATAGTACTGTTATGCTTTTATCGCAGGCAAGCATAGCGGGGGAAAGAAAAATTGCCAAGAAGGCACACTATTGCATATCTTATGACAACAAAATGAATATACACACGAACAAGCTTGCTGGGCATACATTATTTTTTATTTAGAACTGTTATCTTAAGGTGTTGTTTGTCAGGTGCAACAAGAACTTCGCGCAGCAAATACCCTCCACACAAACACAAAGCTTCTTATGTCTCCGTGGACGTTGATCACAGGGCTCTTGCATGAGCAGCTTCCTCTTTCGCTAGTTTTTAATGCAGCCACAACGAGAGCACAGCGCTGTCCGGATGAATAACCTTTGTACATCCACCACAGGAGATGTGGTAAGAACACATCTAAAAACACAACAATGTCCGAAGAAGCACTGCAGGTGCAGTCATTTTCGCCTGCCTCCCGTAGAACCCGCAGCCCTCCCCAGAAGGCAGCATGTGGTGTCAAGGGTAGCGGCACAGCTGACACTCGCCTTACGAGACTATCAAAAATCTGGTCTATATACACTGTGTACGATCCTGCACTGGAGGCCTAGAGTATAATCCCATAGAGGGCGTTTTCACATACATGCTCCTACTTTATGCAGTCTTGAAGGCCGGCAGCAAATACATAGACCACAGTAAGAACACGATAAGTCTAAAAACATGGCAAATGCAAAAAGTTTTAAGGACAATGCATCAAAGACATGTGGCTTAGTAAAATACAAACCTTCTGGGACTGTAAAAATGTCTGTCACGGTGAAGCTGCATGAATGCTCAACCCACTGAGGGTGCTCAGGACGCACCCGCAGGTAGTATGTGCCTGCGGCCACTCTCGTAAAGGACACAGTGCCCATTGCCATGTCTCCAGGCTTGACCTCAATGACCTGCTCCTGAGCCACAGAATCACCAGTCACAGAATCCTGATTCCAGAGACTGATGTTGTATCTGTTTAGTGCCAAGAACAGAGGAAAGGGAACTTGTACACCAGCACTCCAGCATTACATACATACAGCAATACATACAGCATTATGTGGAATCTTCAAAACCACTGGCTATCAAAATGGCCACCACAAACATTTGTTTGGTTTATAGCACACTACAAAGATTCAGTCTTTGCAGCTGCAACAAGAAACGGTGACAACTAGATTGATGCCGAACAAGCTATACAATAAGTTCAGAGACAGTAGGGCAATGGCAAACTAATTGGCATGTCATAGCACTGGAACATAAATAACTACACAACTCCTGTAGAAATAAACGAGGTGGCGTAGGTTGTGGATTTCCACAGGACCTATTTCTAAATTCTGTGTTCCTGCACTTTGAGTCTCAGATTAATAAGCATCGAGTCATGATGACATTGTGAACAGTGTAGAATACTGGAATGCACACCAATGGTCCCATTTATATTGATGGTTACTGGCCAATTTGCATTTCAAATCATGCTGACAGCACGTTCCCTGCTTGCATATCAATATCTTAGTGAGTGTGAAGCTTGAGCAAGCATTGCTCTTAAAGATATCATGCTTACCTGGTAATGTTGTACTTCACATCAGCGAGGCCAAATTGAGCGATCACAGACTTCTTCAGCAATGCTGGTTCCAGGACCATTACTGTGCTCTCCCAATTGCATACAGTCTCTCCTCCTGCCATACAGAAGTCAAGTGACAATCAACACCTTGGACAAATAAGTGTTGCACATGTGTGACTGATATAGCTACCAACAATGCTTAGACTCTCTCTTATCAAACTCATTAGCAGCAGTTGTTTTCTTAATCACAGTGGTAAGGTGCATTCACTGTACGCTTTGATAGCCAGTTGAAGTTGTTGCAGATAGCTTTAGTTTTTGCTGGTTCTGACAAAGTTGTCAATGAGCAGAAGTGCAGTTTTCAAATTTTCTGCGGAGTGATGCATAAAAGGCACTCTGATAAACCAAGTTTTGCTTATTTTTGAAAAGAATATCCTCCAGAGGTGTTTACTAGTTACTAATTCTTAATTTTGGTCTAATGGTCAGTGTTGCCATTTTTTCTTGCAGGACTTAAGGCTAAACCCCATGAGCGCGATTTTGTGCGCGACAGCGACGAGCGACAGATCGGGCCGTCGCGTGAACAGATCGCTCGGTCTTGTCGTGCGATCGCTCGGTTCTGCAAATCTAGAATTCGTCGCTCGTCACCCGGAAGTGCTATAAGCGACTAGCCAATAGCGTGAAGCCGGAACTGGATGTACATAACTCAAGTACAAGCAAACGATTGAATTTTAATACGTGCAAGGTTAAGAACCTACTGCAAGACTTTCAGAAATATTTTATGCTGCTTTTTACAGTAAAACACGTCAACTTAAGTTAATAAAGCAAGCGTCACGCTAGTTTCGGCGCCTATATTGCTGCCTTCATATCGGCAACAGTGGGAAGACGTCGCTTGAAGTCATCGCTTGCATGAGGTGCGACTTGTAGGCGATGAGTGAACGCGACAGCCATCTCCATCGCGTCGCTTGTCGCTGTCGCGCGCAAGATCACTTGCATGGGGTTTATACTTTAAGATAAAATGGCACTCAATATCCATGACAATAGAATGTTTGATATTATTGTGAATCACCTAGAATACTGCAAAGAAAAAGAGAGAGTAAGAGAGAGAATTAAGATGAGCAACAGCAAACAGAGATTTTTAAATGGCAGGCAAAAATCAGATATTGTGCAGTAAGCACTGAGTAACTATTTATTCCCTCAAGTTGACTAATTACCTTTTCCATTAATTACTTTTGGGCCTAATGTTGCAACTGCAGAATTGCAAAGTCAGTCAGTACCAAGTCGGCTCTAAAGTTCACCCAGTAAAAATCCCAAGATTTTAGGAATGAGATATTTGTTTTCCAAAGTAACCATGAGATACATGACAGAGGTTCAATGGAAGATCTTGATCTGAAGTGATCAAGCAATCGTGCAAGGGATGTATGAGGCTGTAGCTGATACTTCAAAAATGGCGACTACTTGTCATCAACACATGTCCCCTTGTTTAAACGTTGGCTCCAGCCTCACACATACCTTGTTCGACCACAGTTGACTACACAAAACACATTGGCATTCTACACTACTTTTGCCTGAAGCATATAAGCAAGGTCAAAATTAATCTGGAGTTGCCCACAATGGCATGCTTCTTAATCAGATGGTAACCCCAGGATTAATTATTTAGCTTAAATTTTAATTAACTTTTACACTACATAAGCAGAATTTACAGCCCTTTTGTGTGTTTTCACCCTGAAATAGACATCGCAAACCACATACCATGATTTTTCATGCAATGCTGTCATAAGGTTAATCTTGATCTTTAGGCATAATTGAGATGAAGCTGAAGACAACGCAAAGCGAAGGACAGAAGACACACACTCACAATGAAAAGTCCAGGCCAACAGCACCTTCTAGAGAGATTTCAGGGATGCAGGAAGTCGAAGAAAGAAACAAAGAAAGAAACAAGCAGAGAAAAAAAAGGAAGATGAGAGGAGCAGTAAGGGACAAACAGCATACAGAGAAAATGGTGAAGGATAGAAAAAGGTGGGAAGGCGAAGGAACAACACAGATTTGCACGTGACACATGTTACAGAATTCATCTTCCAACTTCACCTCTCAGCTGGCGACAGATCATGTGGAAAAAAAGAAACATTGCAGGTGGGCTACTAGCATAACTAAGGTATTATGCTATCAGCAGATCTCGCACTCGAGCTGGCCCCTTATTGCTGAAAGAAAGAACTGAACAGGAGCACATGCCACTGCGTTACCTGCTTTGACCCACTATGAACACAAGTGCTGTAATCTTAATGGAAGAGACTCAAAGATATAGCTTTCATACTTGTGGATCGAGTATGCAAACTCAAGGCTACTGATATACATCTAGTAGAATCTAGGTACCTTTAATAATTACAAAATTTTAGCATAGCCTGTATATACTAGCGCACAGGTATGCCACAATACTAGAAGATATAGATGCAATTACAGCACTGACGTCCACATGTTGAGGCAGTGTGTTTAACCAATATGCATCATAGAATTTTTATTGCACTGACCAAGTGTGGTCCCAATATCTCATGGTCATGAACATGCAGCGAATTGCGCAATATGGCAAGTAAGTTATCTGGAGAAACAATCCGATCAGTGAATTTATTTAGAAATTGTCGACAATGTTTTTATGCATACATTAGACTATCGATACATCAACCAATCCTAAGTTTCCTTCTGAATTTGTTATGTCTGGGCACTGCTGTAAACATCTGAAAAGGTGCTTTCGTAAAATGCTCACCAGGCTTCACAGGTGACGTTGACAGTGTGACAAAAAACTTTGCCACACGATTTGTAGGTAATCCCCGTGATGTTACGAAAAAGTACTTGTTGAGATAATCTCCTCTGATCTTGAAGTAGCAGTCATAGAAGACACTAGCCTAAAAAGAAAAACCAATTCACAAAAATTTATTCACTGCTCCTTTAGTGCAGCGCTGTGTGATCATGTCCAACTTAACTGCTGAGATGGGCAGAACTAAAAACCATTCAAATTCTAATTCAAATTCTTTATTTTCCAAAACAAGTTTTGTGGTTGACAGGGCTAAAAGCTGCGGTCTGCAGCTTGGCAGAGGCCCGGACAACTGTCATGTACAACTGTCATTCTTACTGTCATGAACCTGTTCATCGGGTATCTGTGTCAACAGCGAGCCACGACAGGTATTCCTGCTGTAAGGTAACAAAAATACAGACCTTTCCTGTAGTACAAAAAAAATACCCTTGTTACAGTGAACTGGAATGAACTAGAATATATGGGCAGTACGCAGACCGGTGCAGCCTCACCTTATCACACGTGTCGCACGAAGTGCTGCTCGTAGCGGCACCGTTGTCATCGCTAGCTAGTGAACACGTCTAGCAAACTGTACCTCTACCCATGGCCGGTCTGGAGCACGATTCTGGCCAGACACCAGACACACATTCCAGCACCCGATGTGCACGTTTGATAGTTAGCGATTGCATCACCTCAGCTACTGGCAAAAACAAAACATATCAGGAGGAAAAGTGCAGTCGCACCACTCCAAAGAAGGTTCTAGTACACTCTATTTTTGTGATAAATGACCGCATGTGGAAGGTCATGTTGCATTTGATTGCAACTAGCATGAAGATCATCAATGGCACAAAATGCCTAAGAAATCAAAACAAATTTAGTGCAGAGTAGATTAAAGTTGCCCAGGTGTCAAACCAGGCTGTCTTATCAAAACACCTGAAAGGTGTAACCCACACAACTTGCAAGATAAAACTAGCATATGCGTATTTGCTCACACAAGCAAAATATGTCTTGAAGATCCAAAAGAAAGCACTGGAAATCTTCATCTATAGATTGGGTGACAGCACGGTATAGTGTAGGCCAATTGAGCTTCATTTAATGACAGAATAACACAGCTTAGTAAGCTAGTATGTTTCAAATGACCTCCTTGGGAGCCATGGCAGTGAAGCCACCTCATTAACACTTTCTGTACCAAGGACGAGTCTTACTCGTCCGGCTGCTTCATCCAGTAGAGTATACAAATCATGAGTCTCACTTGTCCAGGAATTTCTTTTTGTCTACTGAGTGGCCCAGATGAGTGGCAGTTGTTTTATCATTTTGGTGTGAATGCTGCTCTACTAGATGGCACCAATTTGCCAGAAAACTTGTTTTTGGTGGATGCAGTCTGTGAAAACTCTGCCGATGTCTGGCTCTGCTGGGTCTTAAAGATAGTTAAGTGGCTGCAGCAATGCCAGCCACATTTTTCAGTGCCAGATGCGTGGTCTTTCTGTACATTTCTTATGCTCAAGCAAACAATTAGACATGGAAAGCTCTAGCGAATTGTGCTCAGAGCTTCAACTTAGTGTGGACGGTTGTGAGAAAAAGCCTCTATTTCATTGATGCTGTTCAAACATAACGCTTTGCCATTGACACCTCTACAATTTTCTTTCTTGCAATGACAGAAATGAAGCATCGTATGCATGACAAGAAAAGCATGCTTGGTGCAACTTCCAAGAAATGTCAAGCTGCGTAGACTGCGTGCCTATCTGCAGCTTTAAAAAAAATTTTAAGTTATAGTAACAGGCAACAGAAAATAACAAATGAATTTCTGATGGCTAAATAATGAAAGCAATTCAATATTAATAAACACATAGTTGCACTAGCGGGAAAATAAAGACTTAGGAAGAAAAGTAGGAAACGAAAGTTCGAGCACTGAACTTCAACTGTTTTTATTCTTACAGCAGAGCAGGGAGAATCAACAAATGTGCATGCGTACATAAATATGGTCTAGAGAAATCACAGTAAAGTTTTTAACACCTGAATCTCGTTGTAAACAGTAAAACAGATGTATCACTAATGCAACTCGTGACTCTCACTTTTGTGTGATATGCCTCCAAAAGTTATCTTGCTAACGGATCACCACTACTGCCAAGCAAACCATGCAATGTGCACGCAAGTGCACATTACCTTTGTTCATTGCAGACAATTCTCGCTCCTGTGCCCGGTCATTGCTGCATCTCCCCATTTGGCCCACGTACGACTTCTCACATTTCAGCGTTATCTCGTCTATAATGCCCATCGCACATTTCACGTATGGTCTGGTGCGATTTTTCTGGCATTCTGACTTTTTGTTAATGCGGCTTATGTGTAGACACAGTCCAGTCAACTTCCATGGCACTGAGAAAGCAACAGGCACACCAAACCTATTTGTGACTTCAAACTGTGGAAAAGTTTGAGGAAGTATGGCACCACTGCGTGTTTGCATCCTTGTTGGCCAGGGCAAGGCATGTGCTTTTTTCCCTTCACCTTCTGGAGCAATGTTTTCTGAGACCGCCCCTATGACTAAGCTCAGGTCCAATTAGTGAGGCTACACCAATTAGCGAGGCTACACACAGCCGGCTGGCTGTATGAAGCCTCGCTAATTGGTTATCAAAGCTGGCCTGCATCGCATGAGGGCACGACTTCATGAGAGCAGACACAAGGCAAAGGTTGCTATTGCTCTTTTAACCAAATTTGAATGTGCCAAATCGCATGGCAGCAATTCCTTCTGGACACGTGGGCTATACTGCCAACAGACATGGTTTTTGTCAAAAACTAAAGAAAGATCTAAAAACTGAAGAGTACCATGGGACGGGACTTCATGTGTAAATAGCATGCACTTCCCATGTAGCCTAAGATCACCTAAGACCTTGTTAATGCGCTGGACAATGGTAAATATATAGTTACTTTTTAAAAAGATTTAAAAGTCATTGACGTATCTAAAAGCTTTAAGGAAGAACCTATAGTCAAAGGAAACGTGCAGGTCACGGTGAACTGACGTGAACTAAATGTCGCAGAGCACAGGAGCAATGCAGGAACCAATGCATATCAACTGCCGTTGAACACACACATCGTTGTTAAAAGACATAAAAGTAGACTTTATATAAAATTCAAACAAAACTACAAAAGTGTCATTAGACATGCCCACTAGATTCTGAAAATCTACTGGGCTGTTACGGTCCACGCAATCCCTAACAGAGGTACACATTTCCTGTTGAGGCACTGAGAAAAAGAAATCAATCACGCCTAAAGAAAAAACGTATGCGATAGAGTGTTTCCTTTCAGGAATTGAATTACATCTCTAGAGCTTTTAGTCATAAAAAGATCATCCACTTGCAATAATTTCAAATTCTTTAAAAGACACTGGCTAACTAACTTCTGCCAAGAACCTTTCTTGCTTACGATGGCACGGAATGGAATTCCTTTCTTGTGCAATTTTGCTCTTAAAAACACTCTTAATGAAACACCTTTACATTCACGTAGTTCCTTGACTAACTTCAAAAGGTTAAGCTCTCTGCAGAGTACTATTGCTTATTTCTTGTTGCCTTTTCTTTGACTGGGACACAGTTCTTTGCTAGAGCTTGTTGTGCCTTGTTGTTAAACACACCTCCTGAGAAAACTGCAAAACGTCCTCCTTGCCAGACTGAAGAAGCTGAAGGTAATTTTCTTTGAAAAAAGTTTTGACGATCCATGTAGGATCTCTGGACTTGCCGGACTCTGTTCCTGTGCTCTGTGACATTTTCTTGGTGTCAATTGACCATGATCTGCATGGTTCCTTTGATGATAGGGTCTTCCTTAAGGCTTTTAGATACGCTGATGATATTTAATTTTTTTTTTAAAGTAGCCATGATTTTACTGTTGACCAGTGCGTTAACAAGGTCTTACACAATTTGAGGCCACATGGGAAGGGCACGCTATTTACACATGACATCCCTTCCCATTGTACTCTTCAGTTTTTAGATCTGTCTTTAGTTTTTGAAACAACCACATCTGTTAGCAGTATAGCCCAGGTGCCCAGAAGGAATTGCCACCGTATGATTCAGCACATTCAAAGTTGGTTAAAAGAACAATAGCAACCCTTTGCCTTGAGTCTGCTCTCATGAAGTCGTGCCCTCCCGCAATGCAGGCTAGCTTTGACAACCAATTGCTGAGGCTACATGCAGCCAGCTACCTGAGCTTGGTCATAGGGGCAGTCTCAAAAACATTGCTCCAGAAGGTGAAGGGAAAGAAACACATGCCTTGCCCTGACAAAAAGAATGCAAACCCGGAGTTGTACCATACATCCGCAAACTTCCCCACAATTTGAAGTCGCAAACAGGTTTGGTGTGCCTGTGCCCACGCATAAGCCACACTGACGAAAAGTCAGGATGCCAGAAAAATCACACCAGGTCGTATGTGCAATGAGTGACGGCGTTATTATACGAGGGTCTTGAGATAACGCTGAAATGTGGGAAGTTGTACATGGGCCGAACGGGGAGATGTGGCAATGACTGGGCACAGGAACATGAATTGTCTACAGTGAACAAAGGTAATGCGCACTTACCTGCGCATTGCCTCGTTTGCTTGGCAGACAGATGTCAGCCACTACTGCACGAAATTAAGATAATTGGCAGTAGTGGTGAACCGTTAGCAAGAGAACTTTTGGAGGCATATCACACAAAAGGGAGAGTCACGAGTTGCATTTGTTTTCCTGCTTGACAACAAGATGTTGCTGTTAAAAACATCACAGTAATCACTCTAGATGATACTGATGTACACATGCGCATTTGTTGATTCTCCCTGCTCTGCTGTAAGAATAAAAACAGTTGAAGTTCAGCGCTCGAACTTTCGTTTCCTACTTTTCTTCCTAAGTTTTTATTTTCCTGTTAGCGCAACTATGTATTTATAACATCTCAACCCACCCGCCCAGCAACAAGTTGTACTCAACTCAATATCAATCAGCCATAAAAAAATTCTGGAAATTCTGAATGTTTTTGAAAAAAGAAAAGTTGGCATACAAAGGGTTAGGGCTGCGGGAAAGGCCTAAAGTATGCGAGTGCCTTGTTTATCACCGCGTGTTCGAGGTATGTCGCTTGTGACCCACTGGTTAGTGATGAGACACATCATGGTTAAAATAGGAGAAGGGGGAGGGCGAGTGATAGTGAATGTGTCGAGTATATTCCTTCATAATCAGCTGTCAAGATTATTTTTCTACATTAACTAATTGATCCTTACAGCATGCACCACTGGTCCCATGGCTTCAATTTGACGGACTCTTCCAACACTCAAAGCAGAAGCCAAAAGATGTTACATATATTGAATACGCAGTGTCTTCAGAGCTGTGCACGCAAATGCAACTTTCATGCACACATGGGGAGACACAGCAGATCAAGCATTCGATCAGTACGACAAGACTATGATGCAACTAGATAAATTGTTAAAGGTACATGTTATTGTCATCATTACTCCATAAACATTATGAGGCTTAAGGCACTGAAATGCATAAACGAAAAAAAAAGTTATACCTGCCGGGTATGGTTTGCAACACTCAGTGAACCAGACCATTACTTTTTAACCAGCAATAAACAATGTGATGAAATGAACATTGCAATAGTTTGTTAAATAGGCTTTTAGATTAAACTTCATTAACAAACTTAATTTACACCTTCTGTGCTCCTTTGTGACTATATGGTCACTGAGAACTTAGTCATGTTGACTGTCAAGATGGGGAAATTACAACTCTAAGAGAGTTGCTGGTGAATGCAGTAGAGAGGCGCACTCACCGACTGCTGCAGGGACTTCCTCAAGTCAAACAAGCGGCAAGTCTCATACTTTTCTGCAGTGCCAGGAAACTTGTACTCGAGCAATGAAAAGTCGAAGCCATGCACATCTGAAACACCAATATTTAAAAAAGCAAAAGGTCATTTGAAGATGGCCGACACGCAAAGCAACGTGTTAATTCAAAGGGTGTTGACATGGACATTCCCCCACCCTCAACCCCCCTTCAGTGAAAGTCTATTCACTTAGTAGCCATACCAGTGAACATGCTCGACTCAAGAGCATTGCAGGTAATATTAATTCTGGTGACAGAAACTTGCTGATGTTATGAATACTAGACTGTGAACATAGATATATACAAGTTCAATAACTGGGTACTTATGATATGAAAAATATTCTATATCTGATTCGCTTCTTACACTATTCGATTTGTATTTGATTTGGTTGCAAAAGTTACTATTTGCACACCTCTCCTTTTCAAAAAAACAAGCAATAATGTTTTTGTCACTTGTACATTGGATAACACCTCAATGCCCTGCTCCTCTAGCCATATTAGGGCAGGTAGATCAAACAGAACCTCTCATATGAATTGATTTCTCAGCCTGTTTCAAATAGCCAGAGTATCATTTTAAAGTTAAACTCTCGTTAAAATGGATTTCCATACTTTTTCAACTTAAATAACTTTATATGTCCTGTTAGCTAAGCACTGCAAATGAGTGGAAAATACTCTTAATAAGGCTAGTTGTTATCCTTAAATAACAGCAAAGGTCTAAGAAATGGAATAATGCAAAAGAAAGGTGGAAGACAAAGACTGTGCATGTATCATTGACCTTTAATGTGTGCTGTCCAGCTTTCGCACCTGTTTTCTGTTAAGCAACCAAGTGCCTTCAAATAAGAGTGACAGAAACTCAGGTGAACAGTGATCCAATCAACATGGTCAGAGAAAAATTTGATGTGGCAACAGCAGCGTTTTCAAATGCATGGGTGCGCATGTTTGCAAGGGGCATCAGAAGTGATTGGCCGATGGGACACTGAGGCCATGGGCAACAGTCCCTCGCTCACCATCCCACTGTCCAGACAAAGTGCTTGCAGAGAACATCACTCCCAAGAATGGCTGTGCAAGACTATCATTGTGAATTTACTAAAACCTATTTAGATGACGTGCAGCTAAAGCTCTTCACACCTAATTCACCCACTTTTCCTTACCGTCCAACGAATTTTAGAACAGACGCTGTCACACTTTATTTGTTAAAAGAAAGTGCCATTTTTATAGTACAAAAGCAGCACTACAAAAGAACCAAATTCAAGTTCTGTTCCTCCGTGAAGAATATGTATGCTCCCATCTGGATTGTGGCCAGTGGTGTGCCAGTTAATCTCCGGAAACTTCAGTCACATGTCATATGCAACTGACGGCTGATAAACGAATGCATTTGCTACCTATACCCAGTTATAGGGAAAGGTTTCAGTGCACTCAAATATAAGCAACATTCTTCATGCCTCAAGCTCATGCATGAAATCCTTTCTTGTGCACTCTGCAGTATTATTGATTTGTACAACTATGATAGGCTGCAGTCCAAAAGTAGTTGCAGCTGGAGGATTGTAGTTCAGCCGGCTAATGGGGCCTCCCACACTGTTTCTTGCCTGCTAAATTTAACGGGTTTCTGGGAGCAGGTGATAGCATGGGGGGCCAGCTGTTTAAGGGAAGGACATGGGTCTTCGCGACCAAACAACTGCAAAAAAAAAAAATTTGATTTTTTGAAAATGGTATTTGGGTAGCTGTAAGCAGACTGATTATATCCATGGTGGCTACTAACCATCTAGCAATGCAAACATCTCTATATTTCTTGCTGTATTCAATTAAAAATGTTATTTCCTTGTTCTGTTCTGCATTTTCTCAAACCACAAATTTTAGGCTCCTTGCAACCTCTTGGGAGCAATGTGTCAGCCATCAGGGCACCCAGAATCATGCTTTTTGTTACGGCATGAAGCTAAATGCATAATGCACACAATGGTAGGAGGAGATTCTAAAATATCGGTCCAAATTATTTCTTTTAGCTGTATATTAAATAATGAATTTGCCACATCTTGAACACAACACTTCGAATTTAACTAATTAAATTCTGGGGATTCACATGCCAAAACCACAAGACGATTATGAGCCATGCTAGTGGAGGACTCCAGATTAATTTTGACTAACTGGGTTTCTTTAAAGGGCCCCTCACTAAGCCACATAGCAAATTTCGGTTATACACTGGAAGTTCTTACGTGTCCTCTAGAGAGCACTCTGTCGCAAAATATTTTCAAATTGGCTCATTAATAGCCAAGATAAAAATATTTCAGTGGTGTGAACCCATAATTTCAGGAGGCCAGCTTCACCGCAAACATAGACCCTCTCTCCACTTGGCCCGTCTAGCCTTCCTTCCTGTGTTCTCCCACTCCTGAGCTCGAGGATCGCGTGACACATATGTCAGGGGCCCCGCCTTAATTTTTTTTTCTTGCTCCTTGCTTTTTTGCAGCGTGGCGCACTTCTGCTGGCGGCGTAGCACGTGAGCTGTTGTGATTGTCTCGTTTCGCGCAGCGCATGATTTTGCACGTTGTGCACGAGGGCACCTTACTAACAGTATAAGTCAGTGCTACACAAACACTGAGGCAGACACAAGCGGATCATACAGCACAATCACGTGCTGGAACACGGTAGAAAATGAGATAGTTTCGGTGTCTGCGTGTGCGACTGCACGACCCAGGAACAAGCAGACGAAATGGTAGTACATCTCTCTTGCTGCTGTGCGAAGAAAAACAAAAAACATGCAAACAGTCGCTTTGTGTGTTTTATTATTTCTCTAAACTTTAGTTTGTCTATTAAAGCAACATACAGGGTGTGTCCGGAAAGTAATGTAATTTTATCCGTAGAAAAATGTTTATTCAAGATATCATTACAAATGTTCAGAATTCTTCGAAGTAGTCTCCTCTGGCATCTGCACATTTTTGCCAGCAACTCTGCCATGCACTGTACGCATCCTGGAAGGCGTAGATGGGAACCTCTTTTAGAGCCTTTGTCACGGCGGTTTGGATGGCTTCGATGGTCCCAAAACAGACTCCTTTCAGGGCGCTCTTTATTTCTCGGGAAGAGAAACAAGTCCGTTGGAGCAAGGTTAGGGCTATAAGGGGGCTGGGGCAGTGTCACCAAGTTGTGCTTGGCCAGGAACTCCCGTACGCGCAGAGAAGTGTGGCTGGGAGCGTCGTCATGGTGCAACTGCCAGGTATCGGCGATATCCTTTCGCGCTTGGAGGACCCTTTTTCTCAATCTCTCGAGCACATCCACGTAGTAGGCAGCGTTGACTGTCTGCCCTTGGGGTGCAAATTCTTTGTGAACCACACCCTTGGCATCAAAAAAGACAATTAGCATTGTTTTCAGTTTCAACTTGCTCATTCTTGCCTTCTTGGGGAGAGGGAACTCTTAGGTATGCCATTCGGAACTTTGGCGCTTCGTCTCAGGATCGTACTCAAATACCCGTGTTTTGTCACTGGTAATGACACTGAAAAAAATAAGGTTCAATTTGCACGCGCTCCAAAAGTTCGCTGACGATCACTACTCAGCTGTTCTTGTGGTCGTCAGTGAATAGTTTGGGGACCAGCCTGGCGCACACTTTCCGCATGTTCAAATTGTCGCTTACGACGTTGTGCACGGTGGGTTTCGGAATACTAAGAGTCTGTGCTATCATCCGCACACTCATTCGACGGTTGGTGTTTAAAAGATCGTGAACACGAGACACATTTTCGTCACTTTTGCTCGTTGATGGCCGTCCAGAGCGGGATTCATGATCCATGCCTTCTTGGCCTCCTTTAAATGCCTTCAACCACCTTGAAACTTGAGAATATGACAAAGCAGAATTCTCATAGGCTTGCTGAATCATTTGGTAGGTATCGGCAAGACTCTTGTCAAGTTTAGACAGAACTTGATCGCATACCACTGTTCGCGTGCAGATGCCATCGCACATCGTGACAGCGCACTATCAGGAAGTTCAGGGAAACAGCGATCCTGATGCTCCCAGAGCTTCGAGCAGACAGCTCTAGGCAATGATGAAAGGCTAAGAGTTACCCCACCTAACCCAACCAATCCGATCGTGGTATGTCCAATAGCAGCGTCGGAAAAAAAAATAATTGCATTACTTTCCGGACGCACCCTGTACTACACAAACAACAGATGTTGCCTTTAATAATTCTTGAAGTCATGTGTCACCACGGGCGACGTCACCGCACAAACACACGTACGTAGGTGCACTAGCATGTGTAGGTCATCCTCCAGCTTGGAGGGCAGCGGTCGTGGGGAAAAGGGCAAACAGCATTCCGTTTGAAATTTTAGAACTTTCCTCGGCGCGTAGCAATGTAATACTTTGCAGACACGATTGTTATCGCGCATTGTATGCTTTGCGCTTGTCAGGTAAAAACGGCCAGACCTGGTGAGGGGCTGTTAGAGGGACACTATAAAAAGTCAAGCTAGATTGACAAAGTATTTGCCTAGAAGTGTACCATTGTTTTCTGAATGACAATATATAAATTTTTTGTCAAGGAAATCGCCGTCAAAGGTGCTGCTGCTTCTCAATTTGAACCGCCTGCACGAACATGGAGGACTTGATGTCATCTCCATGTGACTGCCCTCTGTGTCATTGTTATGTCTTTTGAAGACTTTTTCTTTAGCTCTATATACGAAGCGTACTGCTTGGCACGTGTAAGTGTTCCGCTTGCGTGAGTCACTCTGTTGCTCTGCTTGGGTCCAGGTTACCAGATACGGTCACTTGAGCCTCCGCTGCCGTAGCCAGTAGTGTGGCCAATTGCCCTATGTTGCCACCTCAGCCGGCCATTGTAAACAGAAACAAGTGTTGTGCTTACAGTGGCGGGTCGCAGGCGCTGCAGCCGGGATTCGGTCCCGCACCCTTGAGCTTAGCAGCACAACACCATAGCTGTTACGCCACCACAGTATGTGCAACACTTTTAAGCGCTGTGTGATTCTTAATACCTGTCATACAAAAAAATATCCCTACCATTGTTTGTAAACTTTTTGCTTCCTAGTATTTAATTATGTGCCTTAACCAGCATTTTGGTGAGTAGTCACTGCTCCATTGTTCCCACTAACTGTAATTAATATTAGCTATCCTTGGAACTAATTGGCCAATTATAAGAATGACTTAACGAAGTTGTGCAGTTTCATTAAATTTGGTAAAGAAGGCCTTAAAGAAGGCCTCAATTCCCATTTCCCTCATCAATTGGGTGAAGCGAAGTTCACCACTGGAACTATGTGGTGCCTTCTGTGACTAAAGTGTTGCGCAACAACTTTCATTTAAGTCAGTCAAGACTGCATCTGGGTCCTTTCTCAGCGTCTTGTGAATCCGAGGGTGACTGCAACTTTTTCATATGTACACTGTAGTAGTGCTGTTGAACCAACAATTGTCAGCATTGACTTATCAAAGCAGTATCATTTCTTGTTCTGTTTGTTTCTACAGTTTTGTTTACGTCGAGTGTGATGCATTGTATGCAATACAACATAATCACTGTAATTTTCCTTATAGATGCCATTATTGTATGCATGAGTACAGGTCAACAAACATCTTTTTCTAGCCAAACCAGAAGGCTCCAAAGGTCACTACTTTGTAACCACTGATGAGCTTTATAACCTCTGTTCTCCAATATTTAATCGTAATTTTTGTGTTTGGCACCACAATGTATCCAAAGTTGCAAAATCTCGCAGCTCAGCTTGCCAAACAAATTGAGCGTACCTTTCGATGTGGTCTCAAAGGAAACATTTAGTGCAACTTCTTTGGAATAGGAGTATGTTGACAGGTAAATGTGGTAGTCCAGGTCCTCTAATGAAGTGACTACTTGCTCTTCATTCAGGTCCCAGGAAGAATAGTCATAAATCCGGCAACCTGGAAACGGCAAAAATATGCAAAACAGTTCCATAAGTGGTGCAAGCACACCATACACAGAGACTTAACTGAAGGTGCGCTAATTTAATGAGCAGTGAATAAATGTGCAGCAGCTTGTTTCGCGTCAAACTCTTTGACATCAGGAAGAGGCATCATCAACAACAAAACAAAACGAAGGTAAGCTCACGAATAATAAAATGGTAGTGAATATTCTAATCTACAGTACAGTTGATATTTCCTGCATTCGCAAAATCCACAGCCCTTTAACTTTTTTTGTACCGCGCCCATTGGGCATCGTTAGACTGTTAACGATGGTTTGAAACGCTGGTTTCGAGACTTTCCACTCCGCCCACGGAGACAATGCACATCAGACACAAAGGAGGAGAGCTATTCTCATGTTTCCTAAGCAGTTCACTTTCTCCCCCCAGGTGGCGATTTTTGAGCATGCTCTGAAATTTTAACAATTGTCAAAGTAGAAAGTGAGACTTCCTGCCCACTATCAATGGCTTGAAACGCCGCTTTTGAGACCTTCCGCGCGGCTCACAGATATTCTGCGCCACAGGACGTGAGGGGGCAGAAATATATTTTTGTTTTCTATGTAGTTCGCTTTTTCGTCACAAGGCATTAATTTTTTTAATGCACTCCAAAGTTTCGTGATCGTCAAAGTTGAAAGCAAAATGACTGCCTCCGAGAACGGCATGGCGTGCGCGCTTCGAAAGATTACAGATCTCACGATTACGCTGTGTTTGCGGCTAATTTTATCAATGGATCGAGCATCAGCAAGTCTGAGGGTGCCCCCTTTTCGTCTGACTTTGACTTTGAGAGCGATGACGACGCAAGCCAGCCCGGAACATCGGTGGCCGCAGCCTGCATGCAAAACAGTAGTGTTTGCACTTAAATGTTTGTAGTGGAATACCTGTTCAATTAAAAAATTACGATTTTTTTCGGAGATAGTGCCTATCAGGCAGCAGTAGATTTTGTATACCTCATAATTTTGTAAAATTTTTTTTCTGAGTAGATACAAGCATGTCTTTACAAACTTTGTTAAATTTTATCCCACAATCTTAATTCTGGAAATATAGATCTTTTTTATAAACTTTTATGCATGAAAATTGCATTCATTGTGCTTTTTGTTTATGTATTACATAAAATATTGAGTGCAGTAGTTCTTTCAGAAAAATGATCTGGCATAACCTACTAAAAAAGAACTATTTTCAACCATGGTAGGGAAAGAGTTGAAAACCGCTGCCTTGCTCATAGCAAGTTACTAAGTCAGCTAGTTGTGTTGATGGCCAATCTCTTCAGAGTAAGTTACTAGGTCATCTAGTTGTGTTGATGGCCAGTATCTTCAGAGTTTCTCTTTTTGGCAAGCCAAGTGTAATGTTACAGGATTTTGTAAGCTGTCCATGATAAATTACACGTTTTTAGTGGTTACATTGGTAGTTAAAGAAAAGAAGGGTCAACCAAGTTTTGATACTAAAGAATTGTGACAAGGTCGAGCTACATGGCGATTCAAATGATTAAATGTTCATTAAATGTCTCTTTCCTTATCTTTTTTTATGTTTATTATTTCACGCACAATTATGTTGACCTTGTCTTGCTTAGTGTCGACAATCGGTTGACGATTTCTTTCTTCAGCATTTGACACTCTGCAATGCTCCTCACCTTGGTTTTCGTGTTGCTCTTTAATGCAACTGTGAGGTACAGGGTCTATTTGCCCGGAGTGTTTACGGCTTCTGCAAAACACATGCTTAAGGCTCGGGTGATGCTGTTGCGGAGCCAGAGGCTCTCTGCTTGCCCTGATTCGCTCACCCAACTCTCCACCGTCCTGAACTCGGGCATTTGTGACATCTAGCGAAGGGCGGCCGCGACACAGACACCCATATCCCACCCCATTGATAACATGCATGCAGCTAATTATACTCCTTTTTTGATTACATCCTTAGTTGCTGACTATTGCTGTGTTCTTGACATGAAGAGGTGTCATTTGATGCCCGTTTCAAGTTCATACATCTACAAGTCACCTAACTGACCATATTCTTCTGGAAGTGGTTACAAAATAGCCAGATCCCAGATATGCCAACCCCATATGAAGTTAACTAAGAAGACCTTGCCTTCAAGAATATAGAATTCTGCCAATTGGCGGCCTCTCCCTGAGATGCACATTACACCTGTCCTTTATCAGACGAGCCCATCCCACGCATGCAAATGAATTAATTTCATCTTCCATCTCAGTTCTCTGCCAATTGACTGTATTTTCCATCCCTTGGCTACACCTCCAGTTGCTTTAACAGATCACTAGTTATTTGTTCTACACTTTACATAACTTCAAGGTGCATCTGATCTCATATCCATACTGCCACCCATCTATCTCTCAATTTTCTGACTACTGTCTTACTTTCTATCACCGTTTGTAGCACAGCCCTTAGCTCCCTCTTGTACTTCCTTGTTAGCCTCCAAGTGTTGGCCCCAATGTTTTGTCAGAGCAGAGAACAGTGATCATACGGTGTTCTTTACAACAACATCAGTAAACTGCCATTGATGGCTTGGGAACATCTTCCTAATATGCGCCAACATTTTTCTATTTGTGCAGCTGCCCACATGACCACTTCCAATTATTGAAGGTATTGAATTCAGGCTTGCCATTATTGCTGGAGGAGTAGTGGAATTCTTTAGGTACTTGTTGCAATTTTCAGCTTGAGCTTCCAAGGTATTGGCCACAGTGCAGCCCTAGCCAAGAGCAGTGATTACCATATTTTCTGGACCATTAGTCACACCGTTCTACAAGTTGCACCTCCCCACTTGACGCAAATTTCGAAGAAAATATTAGTAGACAAGTGCCACCAGTTTATAAAACGCGTCTATTTTCACTCAGTTGGCACGATGAAATGCGATAGTGCAAGCTTGCGCACTCATTGAAAAATGTTGTACACACCCATTTCAGGGCACTAAATTACCTTCATTTTGTTTTGTTGTTGTTGATGCCTCTTCCTGATGTAAAAGAGTTTGTTTGACACAAAATAAGCTGCTGCACATTTGTTCACTGTTTATTAGATTAGCACAGCTTCAGTTCAGTCTAGTCACAAACATACAAACACACACAAACACATGTAAACACACACACGCTTGTGTGTGCGTGTGCAAAGCATTTTGCATGTGGCTGGCCACCTAGCTTGGATTGAGGTTATGACAAGCGTTATGTCGTAATATGCGTGTCCGTGTAAAGCACGCACACACACACACACACACACACAATATACATATATATATATATCCTTTTTTTCATGTCCATCAATATTTCAGCTGAATTATGATGCGGTTACCGCGGCCGGGAGTCGAGCGACCTTGTGCAGCAAGCATTCATAACTATACTTACAGAAAACAAAGCGCAGGAACAGGAATACAAAATGAGAGCAAATAGAAAGGTGCGCTCTGAACTAACTACGGATGTATAGTTCGAAGTCCTGTTCTTCCGCGAACACAGCTGCAAACATGGATGTCAACAAGGCCGACGGCAAAGAGAACAGAAAGTATGACAGCAGTTACCAGCGTAAGGAGGCGGGAATGCGCACGTTGAATGAGTTCTGACATCTGTGGGCACTTTTGGGAAAATTATTATTTTTTGTGCCTCAGACATAAACACAAATTATTTTACCAACCTTGCAGCTCGAAGAGCACGATCGCACATATTTGTTTTCAGAGACATCATATAATTTAAAAACGAGTGACATCTATCAGTCAATCGGCTATATAATTTTTGCAGGATAGAGGAAAGTTTTGATCAAACGCCTCTAAGCAAGTGTTTTCACGAGAAACTGATAACATGTGACAAGGATTAACTGCGTCACTCACTGTTTGTATGATGTAGGATGCATGATCCAAGTGGCTCATGTAGCTGGAAAAGGAGAGGAAATAAAAATTGATTGGCGAACAGATATTTGCAGTAGCGAGGTTTAGTAAAGGTAAAGTTTCTATGAGATCAACGTAGTTAGCAAGTTCGACAGGAAGCAACAATTGTCATTGGTACGTCTCGGATAACACGAGCACGAGAGCAAGTATCAACGGGAAGATGGCGAAGTAACAGCACAAAATGGAAAATGGCTTTTGTGCACGTGTAGTTGCCTTTAAACAGGTCATACGGCTTGTCACGGTAGACCAACTGATAATGAATATGTTTACCATGAATGAGCAATCCGTTTGCACAGAGGCGATGCTCTGATTGCAAAACACCGGATTGACAGGGTCACAGCTGGTGACATCGGGAAACGAGCACAACAGGATCAGCGCGAGTAACTTCGTAAAGCAGCAGCCCCAAACGATGAACATGTTGGTCTAAGATCACATTACACAACAAACACTCCCCGAAGTAGTATCGTAGTACCGACGAAAGTCATGACGAAAGTGAAAGCGCCGTCCTCGGATGGACGGATCGATGGATGAATGAGGCTCAACACTTTGAATCCAGTGGCGGCGGCGCGCGCCACCTAGCCTTGAGTGCACGAGGCGTACTTTAGGCAAAGTTACACCCTTTGGCTTGCCCCTTCTGCCACACAACAATAATCGTTATCTGCCTTGATGCGTTTCCTTTCTTTATCGCTGCGAGCCCGGAACTTTCCAGTAACGAACGGCACGCGCGTTATCAGCATAGAACAGTTTACACCCTTTGGAGTGCCCCTTCTGATAACGCGCGTGCCGTTCGTCACTGGAAAGTTCCGGGCTTGCAGCGATAAAGAAAGGAAACGCATCAAGGCAGATGACGATTATTTTTGTGTGGCAGAAGGGGCACACTCTTAGAAAAATGTACACCCTTTGGGGCGTATCTTGTCCCACAACGATAATCGTCATCCGTGCTGCCCGCGTTTCCTTTCTTTAACGCTGCGAGCCCGGTACTTTCCAGTCACGAACGGCATGCGCCTCATCAGTGTGACGCAGCGTTCTCGACAGGAAAGTAGCGAGCGCCGAGTTTTCAGGAAAGGAAACGCAAGCAAGGCAGATGACGATTATTGTTTCACTCTTAGAAAAATTTACACCCTTTGGGGCGTATCTTGTCCCACAACAATAATCGTCATCCGTGCTGCCCGCGTTTCCTTTCTTTAACGCTGCGAGCCCGGTACTTTCCAGTCACGAACGGCATGCGCCGTATCAGTGTGACGCAGCGTTCTCGACAGGAAAGTAGCGAGCGCCGAGTTTTCAGGAAAGGAAACGCAAGCAAGGCAGATGACGATTATTGTTGTGGGACAAATATACACCCCAAAGGGTGCAACTGTTTTAAGAGCGTGTGGGACAAATATACACCCCAAAAGGTGCAACTGTTTAAGAGTGCAAGCCAAAGGGTGTAAACTGTTCTTACACTCTTAAAACGCTTGCGCCCTTTGGGGTGTATATTTGTCCCACAACAATAATCGTCATCTGCCTTGCTTGCGTTTCCTTTCTTGAAACTCGGCGCTCGCTACTTTCCTGTCGAGAATGCTGCGTCACACTGATAACGCGCATGTAGTTCGTGACTGGGAAGTACCGGGCTCGCAGCGTTAAAGAAAGGAAACGCGGACAAGACAGATGACGATTATTGTTGTGGGACAAGATACGCCCCAAAGGGTGTAAATTTTTCTAAGAGTGTAGAGTGTAGTCTCCTACACTCTTAGGCAAAGTTACACCCTTTGGCTTGCCCCTTCTGCCACACAACAATAATCGTTATCTGCCTTGATGCGTTTCCTTTCTTTAACGCTGCGAGCCCGGAACTTTCCAGTAACGAACGGCACGCGCGTTATCAGAAGGGGCACTCCAAAGGGTGTAAACTGTTCTATGCTGATAACGCGCGTGCCGTTCGTTCCTGGAAAGTACCGGGCTCGCAGCGTTAAAGAAAGGAAACGCATCAAGGCAGATAACGATTATCGTTGTGTGGCAGAAGGGGCAAGCCAAAGGGTGTAACTTTGCCTACACTCGTAGAAAAATTTGCACCCTTTGGGGCGTATCTTGTCCCACAACAATAATCGTCATCTGCCTTGCCCGCGTTTCCTTTCTTTAACGCTGCGAGCCCGGTACTTCCCAGTCACGAACGGCATGCGCGTTATAAGTGTGACGCAGCATTCTCGACAGGAAAGTAGCGAGCGCCGAGTTTCAAGAAAGGAAACGCAAGCAAGGCAGATGACGGTTATTGTTGTGGGACAAATATACACCCCAAAGGGTGCAACCGTTTTAAGAGTGTACACTCTTACACTCTTAGAAATATTTACACCCTTTGAGGCGTATCTTGTCCCACAACAATAATCGTAATCTGTCTGGCCCGCGTTTCCTTTCTTTAACGCTGCGAGCCTGGTACTTCCCAGTCACGAACGACATGCGCGTTATCAGTGTGACGCAGCTTCTCGGCAGGAAAGTAGCGAACGCCGAGCTTTCAAGAAAGGAAACGCAAGCAAGGCAGATGACGATTATCGTTGTGGGACAAATATACACCCCAAAGGGTGCAACCGTTTTAAGAGTGTAAGAGTGTATGCTTCCGGAACCCATTTTGTAGCTCTCCAAGCACCCCCTCGTTCTCTACGCATGCCTGCAGCATAGAATAAACCAGTCTGTCCTTTAAATCTGCATAACCACCCAGTGGTGTAGCAACGGGGGATGAGGGGGGAGATGGCCGGGGGGCCGTGGGCCCCGGGTGCAAGGGGCCAGCGGTGGAAGGGGGGGGGGGGGGGGTGTCATACGTCTAAAGACACCCCTCTTCCCGCCGGCTACACCCGGGGGGGGGGGGGGGGTGACAGAAGACCTATGGGCCCCAGGTGCCAGAGGACCTAGCTACGCCACTGTAACCACCCCATAGACCTCCCTCCATGAGCGCAGCCAGCGCCTTCTAGATAAATTTTGAACAACTCATTTGGTGTAGAAGATAACTTAAAATACGTAAAGCGAAGTTATGAAAACACATACAATGAAGTTATTTATTATTGCAAGAGTTTGTTTCTTGTTCTTTTAAAGAATGATCTTCGCGGGAAATCAAAGTGACATCGAGATAAGCACTTTTTATTGCGGTTTTGTTTGTACGCACATGGCAGCGCACAGTGCGTGTGAATTTTTTGCCTGGTGTTGACGTGCACATGCTTAATGTAGTTTCGTGAAATGCCGGTGTCTCAGGAAGTTCATTTCGCTCATCACTTGGCAGCGAACGAGAAAGTTACCAGAGACCGGGCACTACGAAAGTTGACAAGATGGATACGCGCAAAATCTGGCCGCCAAGGCATGGGTAAGGAGTCGTAGTGCTGGATTTCTGTGTAAAATGTTTGCGGTTAATTCTGCCACTTGCCACATCTCCAGCGGTAAGTTGCGCTACAAAGGTCTTTTCTCGCCTCTTTAGAATTCACCGAGGAGGCATTAATGAAGCTTTGGAAGGGCTTGTTCTTCTGCATGTGGATGTCCGACAAGCCGTTTGTTCAGGTAAATTTAACGCACTACTTTTTTACATGCAGCCTCCAAAGGAACTCTTCTACAGGTACATGTCTTGGTGTTTATTGCGTTATGCTCTCACTGCGTTGTGTTCACAGCAAGAGCTGGCGAACAGCATAGCTGGCCTGGTGCATTGCTTCGCCCGTCGGGACCAGTCGTTGCTGTTCCTGGAAGCGTTCTTCAAGACCATGGCCCGCGAATGGTTTGCGATCGACAGGTTTCGCCTGGAGAAGTTCATGATGGTAAGCTACATCAAAATGACGTGTTATTGGTGGTTTTGTTATTTTTCCCTGTGACGGCTGTAGTGATGACAAATACGTTTTCGCATCGTCGGTTATGGCTTGAATATGTAAAGATCTGCTCGGATGTGCTGGCAGACTTGGCTATCTGTCAGAAGTAAAATGACAGGCATAAAGCAATTTCAACTGCTTGTCACAATTGGTGGCTGATGCAGCCGTTGTTTGCAGCAGGGCTTTCAACATAGAAATAATTCTCAACGTCCGTGACTCAAGAAATATTTTATACAGGTGTCACACTGCTTTTTCGATCGCAGCCGAGCCCGACTGGGATCGAATTTCTTGATTTCGATTGGCTCCCTTTCGCAGCTTGTGCAAAGGATCCTATCGTGATTGAGTACTGCGATCCCGGTCGAGCTCGATCGCAATATCTAATACCCCGCGTGACCAGGGTATTAGATATTGCGATCGAGCTCGACCGGGATCGCAGTACTCAATCACGATAGGATCCTTTGCACAAGCTGCGAAAGGGAGCCAATATATCAGTAAATGAAGTGTCAAGTTGTGGCTAACTTTTTGATAGGCAAACCATTGATGCAACTGCCATTAAAGAAATGTTTACCGTATTGTCATGTTGAAAGTATAGCAAATTACTTGAAACATTCGAAGATGTTGCAACAACCTGCCATATGGTGTAACCCACCGTTTCAATGTAAGATAGATAGAGGCAGCTGAAACACATAAAGCGATGTCACTGTGATCAGAAGGTACATGAACACTTTTAAATTTGTGTATCCTTTTGCCTACATGTAGCTGTTAGACTTTGCCCTTAAAGGCGTCCTGAACCAACCCTCGAGCTTGGTGAAAAAAATACAGTCCACGTCCAGCATACACTTATGTGAGTATCTCAGCCAAATTTTGCAGTCATGAACGGTGCATGGAGCTCACAAGTGGAGCCCGAAGTCACATTTTTCTCAAACACACTCTTTTCAAACACAGCTTTTTTCTCCTTATTCATTTTGAAGCTGCCGGCACCTTGCATTTGTCATCATATGCAAAATTACTATGGACGGCTGCTACTGGCTAATAGCTGGCACTAACCAGGAAAAGTGGATCATAAAGTTGGGCTTCTTCCAACCGTTTTGTGCATATGGTTTGATGCAGTTTATTAAGCAGGCTGAATTAAGCGAGATTCACTGTTTTGAGTTTGGATAATAATTACATATTTTCGTAAGAATCTGACTCTGCCTGTTCACGCTCACGTCTACCACATAGGAATGAAACTGAAAGGGTTGTAGCCAAAACTCCTCTTCTACTGAATGCATTCAAGTACTTTTTACTGCTAAGTAATTCTGAAATACTGTGTTTTAACATCAAATGCATTTCTAAACTTCAGTAAAGATTGTTGCAGGCTGACTTTAATGCTTACAAGGTGTTCCCCTGTCAACACAGTGTATCCATGTGCATCTGTAAATGTCATTTTAATTGAAGTCTTTTCAGGAAAAAGACAACGATACTGTGGTACAGTCATGAATAATTATTTCTGTGAAGTTTCTTTGATATATTCTGTTAAATATATCTATTCAAAGACCATTTGGTTTTTAATGCACCGCATGCAAATCATTCATGCCTTTCCAACTGAAACTGGCGGATTGAGTGTGCACATGGGTGTAGGATTTTTGGGAATTTTTAGAAAGCTGAAGCAAAATTCAGTGCAAAAACAGACAACAGATGAATTGAAACAAGACAGAGTACTACTTTGTGTCTGCTTTGTCTGTTTCCTTTTAATGTGGCATGCTTAATTTTGTCTCAACCTTAGAAAATGCACCCACTAGCCCAGTTATCTTAATTGCCTATTTTAAATAGTCACATTACTTGGGACATATTCAATTAGCTTACTAGTGTATCAGTGTGCTCCCTGTTCACCCTCTCCTAGAAGGATCAAAATTTTCATGTTGTATTTTTGCTTTCATTTATGCCCAGTTGGTGCGGCGATGCTTCCGTCAAGGCGTTGCCTTTGCCTACGGAGACACATGGAATGATGAAAACATCACTGCCTTCTGCAACACTCTTAAGATAACAGCCCTGTGCCCAAACAGCGAAGCAATTCCCCTTGGCTTCAGGTTGCATGTGGTTGACGTGTTCCTCCAGGAGCTAGCCAGAATGCATGGTGGAGAGGTGAGAAAGTCTTGCCAGTTTTGTCTTTCAGTATGAAGCATTCTTAGCCTTTTACCAGGCAGGTAGGCAGGCTACTGTAAGCCTTGTTTGTTCTTAGCTCAAGAGCGTAGTAACCTTACCACACTGCTTCCTATGGGGAAGCTAGCGCTTCGATGCGGTCTACTCAAGTGTAGCATAGCAACAGTTACTTCCCTAAAGCAAGAGAGTGCCTGTTGCCCCATTTTTCCCTCATGGCAACTAGCACTGAGGTGTTATGGGACATTACTGACTTCAGGATGGGCCTAGGTTGTAATGGAACAGGTTGTAATGTTTCTTTGCCAAAATACAATAAATCAGCCATGCCATCGTTGTCTTCGTCATCATGCCATCACCTTGCTGTTGTCATTACACACGCGATTTGCTTGCCCTGCATGGTCATGCAGGCCATTTGGAAACATTTCACAGAACCCTCAATAATGCTTCGCAGCCAGCTACCTGCAAAATGCTTCGCACAGCATTGATTCCAGCAATGCATGGAATCTGGTTAATTTTTGAGGAAGCCGACAAATGTGAGAGTAGAAATTCAGTGATCCATGCTCGTTCCAGTTGCTTATCACATTAAACTGAGTTAATCGCAGACCAGTTCCTTGCACCTACTTCCTAGGAAAATGTCAACAACAAATAGTGGGTGCCATACCATGTCTTGATCGATTTGAGACAGAATCTGTCCGTGCATGCCACAAACATGGTGAACAAAGTTGCTGCCATTAGAGTTGTTGCCCATACCCTTGCATTCATTGGCAACGTTATTTCTCAGCTTCCGACTGCTGTATAGACCTTTTCATCAGGCAAGGAGGATAGGGTGCGCGGCGAGCCTTTCCTCCTTCTCTGGCTTTAGCGGTCCGGCGCGGCGCTGCTTGAAATTATTGCTGTCGTGTGCTGCAGAATAATTTCGGAAAGTTTTAGATCATACTTTGGGAAATTTACGCCATGTCCGTTCATATAAGGTCGTCAGGTAAGCCTTTCGGTGCATCGGTAACTACACTAGGCGGAAATTTGTCTTGGGGGCGAAAAAATGTAGCGTGTTTAATCAGCCGCAGCGTATGTGCATTATCAATCGTGGTGTGTGTACGTGTTGTGAACTATGTTGCTTATATCAGCTTTAATTCAACAAAGAAAACAGGTGTAACTGTATTACCAGCATTAAATGGTGAATCAGCTCACTGTCTGATCGTTTAGCGTAGGGAGTAAAACATAAAACATAAGAGCGCATCCTCATGCATGGCCAACCTAAGGCAACCACGAAACATCTTAAGCGGCAGGCGCTATCAAATATTTGTGATACACCGGCATCTTTCTCACGCATTTCAAGTTTAGTAGGCTTGAATTTACTATATTTCTATGCTAGGCTTCCTGCATGAGGCTGATGGCGCTGCTCAACACAGTGATCACTGCGGTTGGTGAAACAGCATGATACATGTACATATATAAACTGTGTGCTTTGACTTTGCCTTTTTGGCCTGTATACAGCCATAATATATGAAAGGGATCGCATAAAAAGAATGCGATGGCTGTTTTTGAGGACGAAAGTTCCGTAATACGTGTGAGTAGAGAACGGAACGAACACAACCGAAAAAGAATTCAGTTATCATCCTCTCTCTAGAAAAAAACAAGAGAACACGGGCTAATTCCACAATACGACTTCACATAGTTACGCCGCACAACGTTTATAGATACATAACCGCTGATGCCATATGCTTGCACCATGCGCTATATAGAACAAGTATATCTGTAATCGGGTACCTACCACTGCTTAGGATGCTCGCGCAGTTCGTAAATAGTCGCTTTGCTGGACAAGCTTAATTCAGACTATAAGGTATGCTGCTATTACTAGCCAAAACTATTTTATTCATGGATGGAAACCCCATCCATTGAACCAAGTAGTCACTCAATGTAACCTGCAGCGAACAGTTTGAACGCTTGTCAAAGTATAACCGCACAGCTCCTTTCGTAGCAGAACGGTAACCACGCTGTTACGATTGTCGCATATGTTTCATTTCTCCTAAGCCGCAGCTTAGAACTAGAGGATAATACTGCAATAAGGTCACATTAGTGAATGCAACAGTCAGAAATACACAATTGATCTCCGAGGCAGATTTTAGGCACAAATACATGCGCGCACACATCGCGCTGCGTGCTCCATCCGCATCAATGCCAGCAAAAAGTCCCGCCATACTGGCTTAAACCACTTCAGTATGTCTCACACAACTGCTTAGCGCATAGAAGATGCACGTCATGTTAAATAGACCACGCGAGCGCGAAAACAAACACCAGAAACTCTCGTTGAACATATACCTGCCGTGCAAAACGGAGCGCTCGCCCAAGCATGCCGACTGCCCATAGATGGCGCCACTGCGTAGCAATATGGTGGCACCCATTAAAAAAACAGTGTATAGCTGCTAAGAAGAGAGTGGCTTGCAAAGGCTCAAGGAAGTGCCCAGTTAGGCTGAAATTAGAAGGCGTAAATAAAATGGCATGGTCAGTTGTGTATGCATGAGCAGGTTGCATACGGGTTGCAGAATGGTTTTGAACGACCAGCAAGCCAGACATCTTTTCCTGGTGGACCACCCTTAAAAAGATCTTTGTGTTTGGGAACAGTGGAGTCTCAATGAAGCAGCGCTCGTTAGACCTAGCAGCCTAGGCTGTGGCCATGATGAAAGTATACCTCCAGCCGGCATGATGGTGGTGGCATTCATACAGGCAGCCGTCATTGCCATTCGGGCCTGAAACCCTGCGCACGATCTAGACTGATGGCCGTAGGAGTTGTTTCCGGGCTCGTCTTATCAGCTGGTAGCTACAGCGTGCGCCTGTAAAGTTTGTACACTCTGACATGGAATGGTGAAAACTTGCAGTCAAACCAAAAGCTCTAAGTTGGACTGGCTGAACGCAGCCGAATTAGCCAACATCACATGGTCAATGTTGCAATTGATATCTCCAAATCTCAGCTCCGTGACAATGCTGAACGCATTGGAGTGAGTGCTGGGCAAATGTAGAACACCTTGGTTTGCTTGACCATCAGCGAATTTCAAGGAGACATTCTTTTGCTGAACTACAGAACTGAGCAAATGTTGTTAAATGGACTTTGTGTACTGCTGGCATTGTTAAACAGAACAAAGTAGATTTTTTCATTGAAATCAATGTTTTCTGACTGCATGGTTGCTTTCATGCATTTTTGTGGCCCCTTTCATGTCAGAAAAGTCATAGTCTCAAAATGTGCCGCGTGTGCTGTTGCAACTGGTTCCTTTTGGGTTTTGTAGGGTTACAGCTCTTGAAGAATATTTTTAGCATTATTGTGTTATGGAATATCATTAGCCTTTCTTGGGGCTTGCTTAACTTTCTTTTTACATTTTTGCTATTACTGTCAATGTTGTTTTGGGAAAGATGGTTATGTAGAGGTTTTGTTGTGATCATTTGCTCACTAAAGCTGCATGCTGCCTGCAAGAAGATTGCATTGGAGTTGTTCTACTCCCTGGAAATTTTTTTTATGGCTATAGCTGTTATGGGCTCACTTCCGTAGTTGTTTTAATGCCCACTGGTGTCGTCGCTGGAATCCTAAAATTCCTCGCAGTAAATTTACAAAGAAAGAAGAGGTCTGATTGCCCTGCAAGGATTTGAACTGATGACCAACGGACTGGCAGTGTAGGATTATACCTCCTAGCCACTCTGCTAATGCTACAGCAGTGGAAAATACTGATTCTAGAGAGCGCAATCATGCCATCAGCTCCCATAATTGGCTAACGCCCGCTGAACATTTGTGTATTGGATCGAGCTGGTGTCTGCGCCTTCTCATGTTCTAGCACGTTGCCTTCTCAGTTATGGAGGCCATAGAGTTTCATACAATTACT
This sequence comes from Dermacentor andersoni, assembly GCF_023375885.2. Classification (NCBI taxonomy): domain Eukaryota; kingdom Metazoa; phylum Arthropoda; class Arachnida; order Ixodida; family Ixodidae; genus Dermacentor; species Dermacentor andersoni. The sequence continues at coordinate 140,129,875 of NC_092818.1, read as the reverse complement.
AGAGGGAACTGTGACGTTGATGTCTATGGGAGCTGCAAGCATGGGGGTTCAGCCAGCATAGGAATGATGGTTAGCTCATGGGTTTCCCTAAATTTCGTCTTCTGGCTTTAAACGGCTTTGTGACTTTGGATACTTACCATTTTGAACAATGTACTGCATTATAAATGATTAAGTAAACTTTATTAAAATCATCCAATTGTAGGATTCGAACACAAGACCTCTAGCACAGAAGCCTGATATTGAAACCATTACGCCACGGACGCATAGACAAGCGTTACCACTGCAATTAGACTCTGCATGTTCACAGTCTTATTGCCTTCTGCATTTAAAAAATATATATAAATTAATTTGAAATTTAGGCCTATGAAGGCAGATAAAGCATAATGCATGAAGCCACAGGCACGAAGATCAGAAAAATTCATGTACTATCATTCCCATGGTGACTGAACGGTCATAGCGCCAGAGTTTCTTCTAGTAATTATTGTGGAAACTGTATGGTGGAGACAGGTTTAAATTAAGTTTTCTTCTTTTACATGCACCCTCTACTTTGTCTCATTAACTTTATTCTTGTAGCACTTGGTTTCTTCTAATGTAAACTGTATGGGGATGACATTGTCTGATTTTCTTCAAGGGTAGTGTGAGGCCTACTAATGGAGTAGCCAAAAAATAAGTTAGAGATGAGCTGAACAAATTCAGCAGAAAGAAGCTAAAGGCTTGTTTTAGTTGAGACGAATGAAGACAAGTCTTTCTACTTAACCACTTGGAGTTGCAACGTCAAGAAACGAATAAGACTCTTACTTTTACTTCTCGAAGGAAGATTGCTCGCTCACACCTGCAAATGTTTGCTCTAATGAACAGTGCATGAAACAGTCTGAGGCTTGCTGCGCATTATAGTATTTTGCCAGCTATCATGTCAAAGGTTCACGTTGCTTGCAAAAGTAATTATCCTTCTGCCATAATGCTTATTTATCATTATCAGGGTGAACATCTTAAATGTTGAGTGGTGCAGCACCTTCTTCACGTCCTGGGACAACTTTTGTTTGCAACAATGTAGGCAAAGCGTAGAAATGAAAATACATTTCTTGATGTGTGCCTAAAGAAGCATATTTGCAAACAGTGCAAATAATCTTTAAGCTTTATGACTGCTTTGATGAAAACAGTCGTTTCATCCCATTTAGCCTCATCTTAGTGTACTGAAATGATGCTTTGACTTCAATGCATGAAGCTTCTCTCTGCGCAAAGTAATGTTATGATCCTTGTGAAATTCTAAAGTTTTTTTCCACTTACAGTTGACACCAGAACAAGCCATACTGTTCCTGCAACCTTTCTTTGACATTCTGATGCACTCAAATGAGTAAGTCAAGCTCAAGCTGCTACTGCTTTGCAGCATATATTGGGGGAGGGGGAGGAAGGGGTCGGGGGGGGGTGACAGTACCTTGGACACAATTTTAGAGTGAAAGCTCTACTACGCCACGTCTCTCAAGGTCATTCATTGTGTTTCATGACCTCTTGTCCATAGAACACCATGTAATTAGAACCTCAATATAATGAGGTGTGTTTGTATGCGATTTCAATATATTGAAATTTCGCTTCCGCAGAAAAGGAATGCCGATACAATAAATGGAAACTTCGCTGACGTAGATGGTCAAATGATTGAATTACAAGCAGCTGTTTGTAAATGCAGCTCTCAAATCGCGCGCAGTGCAACAAGAGCTACCGCAACTTCATCATGTTGAGTATAAAGTCCAAGTGCGATAAGGTGCGAGTGAAAGTGTGCGAGGGTGAGAACGAAAGACGGCGGCTTCACGAACGAGTGCCTCCTCCCCGCATGAGCTCGGTTAAAGAGGAGGAGGGGAGCAGCTCGTGATAAAGCAATCAAGTGCACGCGAAGGGCGGAGGAAGGGGAAGTGTGTAAGGTGGCACTCGTCGCGATTCCTGGCGCGCATATTGGCCGTGGCTGCGGATGGCTGTAAGCGTGGCTGAGCGCATACGCAACCGCGCACCCTGCTTTGGAGGTAATCTGCTGCATGTGCAAAGAGAGGGCAGGCCGAGACGGCATGGCATCATGCGACCTGTCTTGCCGCACGTTTTGTATTAGAGGTTGTGTAATCTCGAATTTCGGTGACCCGCTAAAGTGAGAGGCAAAGGATTTGCTTCTTGCTGCGGGTGCTTTTCATGATAGCATCGTCCCAGTGCAGGTGCGCTATCAGCCACGTGGGCGGAGGGCACGTGAAAGAGTGGCTGGCTTCGCTTAATTCGTACTGCCTATGTGAAGATATCGTCGACATGGCTTGAAACCGTATCATTCATCCCTGACTCCCAAATTTATCAAAATAAATTGTTTTCTCATTCAGATTTACTTTTTTCGATTGTTAGATAATTTGGAAAATTCTGCGGCCCCTTTCCATGTAAGAAAAATCGATCAGCGACTGTACTTTTTTGCATAAAAGGTTGAATTTCAATACAACGAAATTTTGATATAACGAAGCAAACTGCCGATTTTAGCTACTTCGTTATATTGAGGTTTAACTGTACTGCCTAGCCGAAATAGCTTGAGATCACCCACTTACCTGCCAAAACGGAACTCGGAGAGAGTGAGGCAAAAAACATGCAGTAACTATTCACTTTGCGCGACAAAAGTCTGTTATTTTTGTTTGATGCCGTGGGCAGCGTAGCACCGAAGACAGCGACCTCAAACTCGTGCTGTGAGCCAGCTTTTCCACCAGCCCCCTTTTCTCAGCAAACACCCACTTGAGGCTGACATAACGCGCAGCTTTTGCCACTGTCGGGCCTCTGCCACTGTCGGACTTGAATCACCTGTGCTTTCGCTTTCCGTGTTGTCCTTATCACTGCCGTTAGGCGACACTTTCGCAATAACAGAGGCGACGATGGTGAAAAGTTGAACCTCGTAGCTGAGATCTTTTTGCAGTCACAGCAGCACTGCCAAGCAACTTCTCCTTCGCATTCCAAATGTCATGCACCGTAGTCAACAGTAGATCCCCTCTCACATGCCAGCACCAACTTCTTTGTGCCACGTTCGATATCACGAGCAATGTTCAAGTTTTCTTCTATGCTGAGCACCCAGGTTTTTTCCAAGCTTCGGCATGATGCGAGTCCTAGCTTGTATGACGCTATAACACAGGCCACAACATTCTCTGGCATCACACTGAAATGATTTTGATGTTTATGTGGCTTTACCCTTCCAAGCGCCCTCTGCATTTGTGCTTGGAAGCTTTTATGATCTAAGGTTAGTTCTGCTGGGTCGACCTACCACTATGATTGCCCAACAAAAAGTGGAAACACTACGTGTTAGCCGATACGTACGCAATAATCTGGTGCAATTTATGCGGATACAAAATGCATTATGTTGAGTGGCTGCTGAGTCGTGGATTTGACCTTACTACTTTTGAAACAAAACCACTGTTTAATGGGTATGGTTTAACAAGGTTTTACTATAGTACCTGATAGCCATATACACTACCTGCATAAAGGGAAAATTGTAGAAAGTGGGATAAAATGGGCAACAGCTCAGCCACAACACGATTGCTGAACAATGGACTAAGCGCAGTTGCTCTTGTGGAACTGCTCGCTGGACTTTGTGCCCTGCGAGTCTCCATTCAGCTGCTTCTAGAGGAGTTTCTGGTGCCGCCACAAGGTGCCTAGACCTCCTTACATACATTTAACAAAGAAAGAAAAAGTAAAAGAATATAACAAACACGCTGCACATGTTGCTATATGAGAGTGAAGGTGTTCAAACAGAGCAAAAATGATTGGGTTCAAGTGTGGCTTAGAAGACTCTGTATGCCCGTGACTGGTTTGTGGTGTTGGTACTAGTATATAGCCATGATGGGGTGCAAGGTATACTGATTGCAATACTGACACTTGCCGCTCACTGAGTGCCACGTAGCGCCACAGTACAAAAACACCTTTACATAGCACTGCCATTGCATTGCAGCTCCTTTCATAAATATTATCTGCCACTCTTTGCTTAGCAGTATGATCCCATAGCTGCTAAAAAAAACCTTGTTCAGCATTTTTGATTTTATTGAGTGGTCAAGTAACCCTTCTTTTCTTCTTTCTGTCATGTCTGCAGTCGAACCCTCCTGGATGCGGTGCGGAAGAACATCTTTTTCCTGCTGTTGGACTTGGATCGGGAAGCTGCCGAGCTGGGTGTGGATCCCAGCACTGTGAAACTCAAAGGCAGCAATGGGACTACAGGGGATGGTGACTCTGCAGGAGATGATGAGGCGGAGGAGGAGGACATGTATGACGAGCATGGAAGGGTGCTTGAGAAAGGAGAGTCCTGCCAAGACCTTCCTGCCATTCCCGTGAGTCGGAAAATAGCACCATCCTGTTGTCCCCCATAATTCTTGCTTTTGTTGGAGTCATGGTTTCCTGGTTTTCCAGAAGCCTTGCAGGCTGTACAGCCGCTGCGATTAGGTTTTCGTTGGCTTGTTACAAAAGTTAGAAAACTGTAACTTCCGTGGCCAACACTTGGCAAAGCAGTACTGATTAGGTTTAGCAGTCAGTGTGGTGATGTCGTGACTACTGCGTTTACTCAATTCTAACGTGCCCTCGATTGTAACGCGCACCCGTTTTCCGTGACCCCCCCCCCCAAAAAAAAACCAAGAAAAGAGAAAGAGTACAATATTGCGCACCTCACGCTTTCATATAGAAATACTATTTTCTCTCATTTGGAAAAAACAGATTTATGTCCAATAAACTAAAGTTGTGATGAATAAAAACATATATGGAAGCAGCGTACCTTGCCGCGAAGAGTTTCGCTACGCTGGTACGAGTCGCGTGGGGCAATAAATATCACTTATTGTCGCTACGTATCAGACAACTCCTTATCGCTATCAACAGACCAAAGCATTTCATTCTCGGTGCCGTCCATGGCATTCAAAATACTGCACTTTTTAAAGGCCTTGTTGACCATGACAGACGGGATCATGCACCATGCATCTTTCACCCATCCTGCAAAGTCCTGCAGCAAAACATGCTTCATTTTATTGGCGGGCGTAATTTCATGGCAGCCACTGACAAGCCATTCGGTGTAGAGTGCCCGAATTCTATCTTTCACTGGCTTGTTCAAACATTGAGCAGCTGAAGCTGTGATTTCATGCTGCCGGGTATCACAACATGGTCGGCGTCGCATGCAGCCAGCTTGTCCTTGATGCGCTGGTCAAGGTGGCACCTGTATGCGTCGAGCAAAAGCATCCCCCGCAGACCCAAACTGCCGCCGGGTCTCTTCCACCCAACGTTATCAATCCAGTCAGCAACCAAGTCCGTGGTCATCCAAACTGTTTCATTTGCGCACATAATCACGCCACTCGGAAACACGATTCTTTTCGGGAGCATCTTCCATCTGAAGATAAGATACGGGGGCAGCTTGTGCCCATCTGCAGTGCAACAAAGCATTGTGGTGACTCTAGCTTTTTTGTGGGCGGAAAAAAAAAATGCGCACTTGCTTCGCCTCCTTTTCAACGGTTGTGGTGGCAGGTATGTCAAAGTAGAGCAGTGTCTGATTGGTATTTCCAATCTGTCCGAAGTGGTAGCCTTTTCTAAGGCACAACTTCAATACGTACCGCTGAAAACTGTGCAATTTTTCATATTCTTCAGGCAATTTTTGCCATATCCCTGTCCGCCTTTGAAGAGGAAAGCCTTTTCTTTTCATAAAACTTGATAGCCAGCACCTGCTTGCTTTGAAGTCACTCTGCATTATCCCTTTCTGTTGGGCTAACTGCATCGCCTGCACTTTGAGCACATTGGTCGTCACAGGTCGCTGTGCCGCTCACTGCTCTTGCACGTATTCCGCAAGCAGCTCTTCTATTTTGGCAAAGCGGCCTTGCTTCGGTCCACTGAAACCCTTCCTTTTGCTTTGCTGATGAAAATATTCTCCTTCTGTTTAGGCCAGTCCTGCACGCAAGCTTCAAGAACTCCGAATGCCCGTGATGCGGCCCGATTTCCGTTTGTCTCCGAGCACATGATAACTTTCCTTTTAAATGTGGCATCATGTTGGACTCGGCGTGTCTTTGCAGTCGGCGCTTCCATGATGATTGAATAAACGCAGAAAACGGGAAGACAGGCGGTAGACTAGGTTAGACCAGCGCCTGGTTACACATACAACATGGAGGTATGCACATGGAGGAAGCTACGGCAACTAGGCTAGAAGCGCATACAAGACGGTCATTTTTCAAATGCTGATGGCGATATGGTAATGTGGATTTAAGTTCGTACTCGATTCTAACGCGCATGCAATTTTTGGACCCGTTTTATTGGAAAAAACGTGTGCATTAGATTCAAGTCAATACGGTAAATAAGCAGAGGACTGGGTCCAGCAACTCCTCCTGGCTGATGCAGAGGATTTGCTTGCACTTTTATTTTTGCACATCTCCAAGCCATTATTTCTCACTGCCTTGCACTTCATGTTAACTAATAAAACTATACCAACAACACTACAGCAGTATCAACCATCAACCAGGCTTAAGTGTCCCTTTCAAGCCGTCTCAGATGTAGGAAGCTTAACTGAGGAGTTTAGTAGCTCAGCAAGGTGAAGCTTTTTGTCTTGACTTTTTTGTTTCTATGTAATAAAGTCTTGCTATAACTCTGCTTTATTTTTATTTTTCTGCAGTTTGATTACAGCGTTATTGCAGACGGGCTTTTCGACATGCTCAAAGCCACCACATTGAAGCCATTCAACCGTGCCCTGATCACCAGAATGGTGAAAAAGTGAGTTTATTCTCGATTTATGATTTTGTAATATTCATTGCAGTATTCTTTTTGCTCACATACTGTGCTGTAAGCTCACGGCAACAAAATATATTGTAACAATTTTTTTAGGTGAGACTTTCTTTGCCTGAAGAAGGATTGCCGCTTTTTCCATCTCCTCCTCTTACTTCTACTGTTGATTTTGACTTTGTGCCACACATCCTTCTTATGGGCCAGCTAGCCAAAAATGGTACTCTTCTAATCTTTTTTTTTGTTTTTTTGCCTACTTTCCTGGGGTGTTTGGCGTGGCTGCTGGGTGCTCAGTTTCTTGCTTGATAGACTCGGAGGCTGGTCATTTCACCTCTATAGCCACCACTTTACCAGCTAGTTATGGCTTTGCTCGTTGACAGAGAAGGTTCTGCACCTGAAAAAGAAGCCTGTGCAGGTTCACTGTTGTTCATTCTCAACCATATTTGCTGGAACCTAATTCTACAGTTTCACTGGGATAAATCTTACTGTGGTTCAGAGACCACGTTTTCTTTGTGGCATATGTAGCTTCAGTTGTTGGTGGCACTCCCGCAGAGGGTAATTGCAAAACCTGTTTGTACAGTGAAACCTCAATCATTCAGCTTTCACGGGACTGAAAAAAAAAAAAAATTATATTAAGCAAATGTCGAATTATAGAGGGTGCCGAAATAACAATAAACATATGCTACTGCATCAACATGTTCATTTACTGAATGAATCGGCAAATCCTGTTTCTATCGATCACAAAAGCAGCGTAGAAGATGCAGTGCTCGTCATCTTCTGGCTGATTAGCACTCGCAGCGGCGAAGGCCACAATGAGACCGTAGCCCAAGACCTGCTTCTTCATTTGAGAGGTGCCTTTCACTACCATGCACACATTCTGATTGTTTTTTCAACTGTAAACTGGTCGGCAACACCATTGCGACATAGCCAGCAGGTTTGATACGTACCAGCATGTGGGCTGCGATAAAATTACTCTTCATCCCTTCAGGATCAAGAGGATAAAAAAGAAAAAATTACTCTTCATCCCTTCAGGATGAAGAGTAATTTTATCCTCTTCTTTTTTTTCTCTTCATCCTGAAGGGATGAAGAGAAAACTGTTTGTTATTTATGGGACTAACTTGATCAACTTCGGTGTGTGAATGTAATTTATTATGCTGATATCAGATCTGAGATCAGTACCGTGCTGTTTTCTCTAGTTCTGCTGTATATTTTGTTCAATTATATGGACACTCCAGTCACATCTCCGCCATTGACGTTGCCATGATGTATGGTAACACCATGGCCATGCTCTGTATGCTGTAGATGCGAATGAAAGCAAACGAGGGTGAGCCGAGGATGGTGGCTTGTTATTTCCGATGCAAGCGAGGCAGCATACCATCTTCCACTGCGTGCAAGTGGTCGAGGGAGGAGGAGGGGTTCACCTTGGGGGTGGCTGCATATGGCGTGACTGTGCCCAGCCACGCAGGCTTTATCTTGAAAGCAATCTGCGACGAGTAGAGAGTCTTGGTGCGCCGAGGGCTCATAGCTTCGTTTGCGCTGTGTTCTCACCACTTAGTTTGCATTGAAACGAGAGACGGCATGAACACAAATTAGCTCGCTGCTGCTGCTGCTCTTCCTCGCGCCAGAATTTTGGCAGCGAGTGCCTGCGCGTGTCAAGTGAGAGGTGTTTGCCTGTCCATGTGTGACACCATGCTTCTTAATTTAGTTAGTAAGCGAATGTTTACAAGTTTATGCAACCAATAAAACTGCTTACTGCGTACTTCTTATAGCTGTATGATAATTTACTATCGCAATTGATGCTTCGCCTTTCGAGCAAAACTGCAACTTTTTGTGTGTGTGTTCTCTACTAGCCCATAACAAATATCGCTGTTTTCAGTTGCCCGCTGCACTGCCTGCAAGTGTATACAGCCTAGAAAGAACAATAAATTTTAGATGTTTGCTGCCAGCGAAATTCTTTAATGAATTTTGCACAGTTTAAGCTGCTCATAAGTATCAGGAAAAATACTTTGCAATTGTATGTGAGAATCTATAGCAACAATAGCATTGTTGTAGCATGCTGGAGTAGGGCACTTTAGCTCCCAATTCCTGATTTCGCAGGATTATGGAAGTTTTTCATTACGTTGCAGAAGATTATTCCTAATGCATAAGAGATAGCCTCTTAGCTATAACATGTGTTCATATCTCTGAGTCTTTTATTAGTGTTTGTTTCTTTCATTGTTACTTTGTGTTCACTTCTTTCTCTATGCTGTACTTGCTTGATTCTCTGTTGTGTCACATCTGTATATCCCTCCTAACATGCACTGTTCTACATTAGGTTCCGTGCTGTTCTCGAGGAAGGTTTGGTCAGGCCTAAAGTGGTGGAACCTGGTGTTGAGGAGCCCATCACAGAGGATGAAATCGAGGCTGCTGCCAACAAGCTGGAGGAAGAGCTTGAGGAAGAGCTAGAGGAGGACCGTGATGAAGTGCTTAAGCTCAAAGAGAAGAAGCAGAAGGTAAAACCTAAATTTGGCTTTGACACCACCAGTGGTGCATATGAGTACATTGTCAGTGGCGATGGTGACTCCGAAGAGGATGAGGGGTTAGGAAATGGAACAGCTCGAAATAAAAAGCAATCAAAGGCAAAGCAACTGAGAAAAAAAGTGCAAGCCCTCTCTGATGAGGAGGCAACGGATACATTAAGTGATCTTGAAGATTCTGAAGATAAAGTTTTTGATGTAAAAGCTGCAAGCAAAAAACGAAAGCGTTGTGCAGCGCTGTCTCAAAAAGCTGAAGAAGTCCCAAAGGCTGAAGGTACTTTTGATGGAGCTGAAGATGGTGTGCCTCCCAAGAAGAAACAACGAAGACGGAAGCCTAAAAAGCCCAAAGGCAGTTCAGTCGACGATGCAGCTGGGATAGTGCAGAAAACAAGGAAATTGAATGGCTTCGATAAGGATACAAGTGTGACAGAAAGAGAATTTCAGAAAGGCTCAAACTCTGTTGGAAAAGTTCCCATTGTAGAAGAAAAGAAAGGTCTCTTCACTGCCAAGAAGGCCGACCGGCCGATACTGGGAAAAACACCACAAAAAAAGTTGCTAAGTGCAAAGAAAAAGGCGGGCAGCATGGGTGTCATAGTGCAGCAGCAGGTTTCAAAGCCTATTTTGAACAGAGAATCATCAACTGAAGGCCCTGCTTTTGTTTCTCTGGAAGGAAAGCAGCAGAGGAAGGTCGAGAAGCTGCTTCGGCAGCGGCAAGCAAGAAAGGAAAAGAAGGAGCGAGGACTTGCTGCGCTTACTAGAGGTTGGCAAGTGACACCACTCCCTTCAAGTGCCAACAAAGCTAAGCAGTCAGATGTGCCAGTTACACCTGTGAGTCTGGCAACCTGCGCTGACAAGACAACAGAGTCAACAAAGTTGCCTCATTCATCACTGCTACAACAAAACAGCTCAGCATCTGCACCAAGTGAACGTGTCATCACAAAAACTGAAAAATCACCTGACACATCATTCAAAAGTCACAAAATTGTGGTCGCAGGTGAGGTCAAAGCAGGCAGTTCAATATCGCCTCCTACAACACTACAAGCCAGTGGAGGAACGATCAGGCAAACAATCTCACCATTACAGGGTAACAAGGGAGCATCAACGGGACCCCACTCAGCTGGAAAAAACAGCATTGGAGTAACGAAAGCACCTCATTCGCCACTGAAGAACCACCTTAGAGCAGAGAAGTCGCCTCATACACCTGTACAGAATAATAGTGGTTCAGTAGCGCTGCTGAAAGGTCTGCAGCCATCGAGCAAAGGAATGTTCACATCAACCCTGTCAGCATCACTAGATGGCACAGAAGCGAAGGCATCAAGTGACAACACACCAGTCGCCAAGTTGCCTTGTACCCCTAAAGCAAGCAACCCAGTGGTACCTGCCCTTCGCAAGTGCTTTACTGCAAGAAAACCTGAGACATTTAAGGTACGTATGCTGATGGTTGTATTTCTTTATTCCTTTATGTTTTACTCTTTTATGTCCTTTGCTTGGAGTAGCACGACGTTTGTTATAAATATGTAGCAGATCATTGTTCATTTTGCCTTAATTTAAGTGGCACAAAGATGTGTTATCACAGCCCTTGGTGCAGTGCACCATGTCGAATGTAACTGCTATAAACCTCACAATTTGTGGTACGTTTTCTAGGGTACTGAGCATGCAGCAATGCCAAACAATGAGATTGTATGTCTGCTGTTGTTAGACACTGACCTTTAAACACTGCTTTCAGCTTACAAAATTTTCAACACCACCTGTAAAGCCGTCTTCAATTCCTCAGGAAGAAAAGAAAGTGATCTTCGCGTTATCGAAAAACAAAGCACAAGGTGAGTGTCTCTTGAGATAGTATTTTATTAATTTACCATGCAGTTACATTAATTGTGGGAAACATGCCTGATTATCCTTTTTCTTGTGCTCAGGTTACAATAATATGGTTTAATATGGTTCAAATTCAGCTACACCAAGGACTCTCTCTTTTGGAACATTCACTGTGTTAGCTTTTATTTATTTCTAATTATTTTTTTTCTTGTGAGCATATTTTTTCTGAAATCAAGGTTTTGACGAAAAATTGTCTGATCGAAGTTGTTCATAATAAAGTGGGGCACCAACCACAGAATTAAAACATCAAAAGAAAACAAACAAGATGTTTGTTTTCTTTTACTTTTAATGCTGTGGTCTGTGTCTGCTTGTCTTTACCATATTTTTCCTGTACCATATCTTTCCTGTCATAACCTGCCCTGCTTGTAGTCAGTGCCCCCTAACCAACTACATACAACTCTCGCAAAAAGAAATGAGACATCCATGCAAATAACCACAAAACGCAATGTTCAAAGCTTCATCGATACAGAGCAAAATTGTGTAAGCAGTATTGCTCTGCCTTTCCATTTGTTGGCGCTATCACTGCTGCTCAAAAATAGAGGTGCAGTGCAGCTTTGTCAGCGCTGCCTGTGGCTTAAAGGTGTCATGACGATGCAACAAAGGTTCGACAAAGCCGCTTCGCAAGGTGAAGTTGATGTATGAGACCTCATTTACACTACACCTCATTTACACCGCTGTTGTACACTCTGTCACAAGCATAGAATGAGAAATGTGCCGGAGGCTTGACGAAGCAATGTTCAAGCAAGGGGCATCCAGTGCATAAGATGCTGCAGTTTTGATCAACTGAACCTTGTTTTGGCTGAAACCAATCAGTATGGTGTAGTGATCTATCAAATATCGCCAATAAACTGTGAAATGTGTGAATGAAATGTGAAATAATCTGTGAAAAATTACTGTGACGATTCTAATGATGCATATGTGCCACTAAAGATTCACTCTCTTTGAGTGAAATAAATTTCTGTAATGTTGATTTGTATCTAGTGCACAAGAGTCCTTATGATGCTGGGGCTCTAGACGAGAATAGGCAGTGCTTGAGAGTTTCCTGACAGGGTGGAGCTTTGGAATCGGAGCAGCAACGAAAACTTAAAGCATCAGCCTACGTCGCCAGCAGCTGGTTTTCTGGTTATGTGGCTGTGTGTATGATGCCGTAACCTGTATCTTTAGCTCATGTTTAAATATCTCGAATTTTGGTGCTGGTCATATTGTGGAGTCTCGATGAATGGAAATCGCTTGAACGGAACTGCCTCTTGAACAGAACCCCATCCTCATGGTTGGTTGGTTTTGTATTCATGGAGTTGTATTTAGCTTTGTCTCTCAGTAAATGGAACTGCTAATGAACGACGCAAGTTTTCCTGGTTCCTTGAGGTTCTGTTTAAAGCGAGTCCACTGTACCTGTAAGATGAGGTAAATGTTTTTTAAAAGAGCGCCAAAAAGAAATAGTTGACATAGATTGATGGGTAACACTTCTGGAATTGTTAATGGTCTGTTCTTAGCCTGAGCGAGAACTTGGTAAGAAGAATGGAAAAACAAAAGTGTGGGGCGTGATGCTCCTTTGCAATTAATGCACCAGCTTAATTATTCTGATGTCATATGTTTTGAGGGCATCTGCTCACTTTTAACTGTTTAGTTACAAAAGACAACTGTACGTGATATTCGAGAGCAAGCAGATGTTTAACTTGGCAAATTATGGAAAGTTTTCATTTATAGAATTGGCCTAGACATGTGAAAAGACTGAAGTCAGTGATGTCGGCTTGATGTCACTGGTGCTGAAGTACAGGTGCAACATTAGAAAATGTAAACTTCATCTTCTCTGATAACCAACCTTTTTCTACTGATGAAATATGAACAGAGTTTTGATTGTAAATTCTACCAGTTTAGGTTAGCGTACTGTTTCTCTCCTTAATGTCTCTTTGGTGCACTCCTGAGCTCACCCTTCTGCACACATTCCTTTAAAGGGACCCTGACACTGTCGTACAACTATATTCTCAGTTTGTCATTGTAACTGAGAGTGCAAAGGACAGTAGGTTACACACAAAAAACCGTGGCAAGCCAAGGCACATTTGTACCACTTGTGCCTGCATGCTCTGCAGCGAGCGCAGACAAGAGGAATTTCACTTTGAAATTTCTATTTCTAAGCCCCTCACACCAACAGTAACCGCCAGTTTGGCATGAATTGTATGACGTCAGAATTTGCGCTGTGGTGTTGTACTATGCTTCCGAACAGCTTGAAACATCATTGGACGACTTGCTTTGCATGCTGTGGCACCCAACGGCACTGCAAAGACGTGCTTGCAATTTGCGAGTGCGATAAAAACGGCACACATCAAAGAATACCTGAAAACTATCTCGGGCTAACAGTCAAAATGTACATGCAGATACAAAACCATCCATGGCAACCCTGACATGCTTCCGCCTTTGTAATTGCTTCCGGCACCTGCAGATAAGAAAGCATGACCTTTGAGAAATCAGCTTCCGATACTTAGAGGTTACTTTGTTTGTTACTTTGCAGGTGGTGCAATTTAATTTCGTCATCCATTAGTGTTACCAGACTGCTGTACATTATAACTGTGATATAAAAAAAATATTCAAATACAAATTTTAACGACATTGAATGCGCTCAATTTTTGCCAGCTTGGTGTGGCAAGCCTATGGCTGAACATGCAATGTGTACTTCAACTTCAAAAATTTGGTGTCATGGGCTCTGTGATGCATTATTTCAATGTATAAAAATGCATACCCACACTTAAAGGCCAACTGCAACGAAATTTCACTTGGGCTCAATTGACTATAAATGCCGAGCGTATACTCTCAAAGTAATCTTGGAAAAGGCTCGCTCATTTGTGAGTTGATGGGCTTATCTCTTTGCGTGCGTCATGTGCATTCTCCCTGTTGCAATCGTGATTTGAGCTGCTGCAAGAATGCCGATGCGTTGCTTGGCCGTCGGGTGTTCGAATACGTACTCGAACATGAGCAATGGCTGTGCAGTAAGCAACGCTGAGCAGAGGAAGGCCGAACACATCTTTCCTGTCCCAGCTTTCAGAGCGAAAGCCTGCACCACTGCGCAGCAGGCAAGTGTGACATGGATCAGCCAATGTGCACACAGCATGCAAACTGCAGTTGATGAAGCTGTACAAGTTACATTTCAACAGCGCATTCACTTATCCGTCAAGATATGCTTGGCAAACGCTTTCTCAGGTTGACTATAAGTACTATATATATATATATATATATATATATATATATATATATATATATATATATATATATATATATATATATATATATATATGCCACGATGGCACACGAAAACCAAAGGTAAAGTTCAAAGGTAAGCTGTATTCAAGGGTGATATTATTGAGCAATCATTTCTGATAGTGTATCATCTTCAAGATATTTTGTGCGTCTCTACATCGGATGCATCGAAGTAGACGAACGAAATCTTTTCTGACACTGCGTCAGAAATGAGCAGGAACCGCATGCTGCACTTGTCACGAAGGAGAACGCAACGTGGCGGCCATGTTGTTGATGCGGTGGCAAGCCGTGCAGGAATGCAATGCCGTCAGACCGAAATAGGCAAAGCTTTATCATGACAGCAGTCCAGCCTGTCTGGCCGTGAGTTGACGCACACTCAGCACCGAGCCCCTCTAGCCGGGCCGTACCAAGCCGCATCTACTTATCATCCTTTACTGCAGATAGCAGTAGTTATCTAATCAGTCGACAAGTCCAGCGTGCCAGACAGCGGCTGGTGAAGTCGGATGCGCCATGCCGGAGAGGCTAAGATCGCTGAAATTTTACCTTGCACTTTAAGTGTGACCCACAGCAGTGTGGCGGTCAGTTGTTGCTGCAGCGCTAGCGGACAAGTGTGCGGCAAGCGAGTGCTTCTTTGCTTGTTGAAGGCGCAAACACAACACGCTCGCTTTAGTGAGCCCAAACAGCATGTTGCTGGTCAGCCAAGCTAGCCCGCAATGCACACTATTTGAGCTGCTCTGGAATGCAGTGGGACTTGTTCTATTATCGCCACAGCCACACTAGACTAGAGCATCCAATGTTCGCTGATTTAGCGTAACTGCGCCACGGATGGATTGCGTCCACATTAAGCCGTACTATACCGCACCTTTAGCTGGGCCACCCCGATGCGCTCTTCTTTGGGCAGAGGTACAATGCATCAAGGCCGTGCTGTTGAATGTAGACAACCAGATAAAGAAAACTGGCTGGATTTGGAGAATATTTTGCATTAAAAGATTGTTGCGGTCGTGCAGACGTGCAGGACCTGTTTCGCAGATACACCGGAATGGAGTAATACAAGAAAAGCCGTAGCCTTCTCTCAAGGAGGCGTTGGGAAAGCAGACAGCGTGGGCACTGGTGGGCACATTCTTCACTGTATGTCACTTCCAGCGAACAATAAAGTTTTTTTTTTTTTTTTTTTTTTTTTTTTCAGTTTCGGTATGAAAAACGGTGATTTTCATGAGCTCTATGTGATGCATTGACCTTTATTTCAAGCGTAAGATTTTCTACAGAGGTGAACACTTGTCTAAATTACCTGAAGCTGAGCTTTCTACATGGTCGAAAATTTCATTGCAGTTGGCCTTTAAGTGATAAAATGCAGCACATCGCTGAAGCTATGTATCCATAATTAAGTTTCCTCTGTGTTAAACATGTAACTTTCTAATTCCTTCTTTGCACTGACACTGCATTCTTATTATGTTGCGCAGATCCAAGGGAGTATTTTGAGACATTGAAGAACAGCCCTGAGATACCATTTGATGCGTCTAAGAAGCCAGCGCAGGGTGTACTCAAGGCACGGCTCTCACTACCATCTAGCACTCCTGTCACGTTGTCTGCAAAGAGGCGTGTCAGGATGTCTGATGTGTTTCAGTCTAATGCTAATCAATTGTTCCCCAAAAAACGGCCCAGTGCATCAGATTTCTTCTAGGGTGCCAGAAGGAACTCACCCAGTCAGTTTGTGTCACACATCATGTTCCACTTGGCATCAAATAAATGTTCAGCTGTATATTGACAAACAACTTGGCCCCTTTCTCGCTCTTGGAGTGCAAGGGGATGCAGTCTATTTTTCACTTAGCTGCTTGTAGTAGTGATTGCTGGGCGAGCTTTGAGTAGCTGATGAAGCAGTGATGTGCATAGCACCATTACTGTGTGGACTCATTCTTCTCTGCTTGCTCGGTGCTGAGTGACAGGAAATGTCTTCGTCTTAGGTGCATTACAAAGTAGTGTGTGTCGGTTTTGTATGATCATAAAAGGGGCATCTGTCAAGAACAAGTGAGCCAATTAAATTGTTCACAGCAATAATTTAAATGCACCCTGTAGGATAATGATATGTCAGATGGGAATAGAATAGATAGAAACCCTTGCTAACCCTTGCAGGTGCTGCATATGTAAGTTCAACTGTGTACACAGAAGTAACACTTTGAAAATTCGTATCACTAATGAAAGTAGTGATGTCTCGGGTATGTTGCATAGATCTCAAGACATTTCTGATAGCTTTCCTGCAAGACTGAATATGTCTGAATTGGTGTTAGAGATAAAGGTTCATATGTGCACCTTTTTAAGAAGTTCGTTTTCTTTAATGATTTTTTTTACAGCAATGATTTATATCTGGCAACTTTCTGAAATGCCTTGGCGTTTTCCAAGTGCACTAGGTTCAAGATAGTTGATTTTGTTTCTGTGCTGTAAGAGTTCAGTCGGCCGCTGGAGTGTGTTGCAAATAAAGAAGGTGCGCCGAGCACGAGCGGTGGCCAAGCTGCTTGCGCATTTGCTGCCACGATGACGAACAAGTCCGACGTCCTGGTCCAATCCCCGTCGGTTGTTTGCTACATGGAGTCTGCACTTGTTTAAGCAACAAAACTCTTAATAAACATTCCAGAACCAGTATATTCTGCTGCTGTGTATTTTTAGTAATGTGTATTGTGCAGAACATACATAATTTCGGCAGAGACACTTAAGACTGCTTACGTGCGGGAACGTGAAAGCATCATAGTCCCTTTGGTGAAGTGTCTTTTTTCATGTGTTCCTTGTCTGCATAAGCTCTTGCCTGCGTTCTAACTGCACCTCGGTGAGGCCAAATCAGAATGCACTCTCTTGCCCGCGAGGAGTTCATATCTTTGAGGACCGCTCAGTACTGTTCGATTGGACATTAATTCTTTTTATTTTGTACACACATGACATGGCGCCACCTCCTCCCCATTGGCTGCAATGATGCACACACTAGGCACACCTTAATTCAACGAGAACCATAGAGCTGCCGTGGCGTCGGGGAACTGTGCTCATCTTGCATCGCACAGGCCCAGGTTCAATTCCCATGCCATGTAGACCGAGATTTACGAAATTTTCTTTGCAAAGTGAATAATTTACTTCGTTTAAAGGAACCTCCTTGAGAAATTTGACGTCAGTTCAAGCATATTGTGATGCGTTTTTACTCTTTGTGCTGTCAGCAATTTTTGCCGCCATCTTTCAGTCAGGCCGACTAGGCCGACTGATCTTTATTTATTTTATTTTAAATACTTTCAAGGTCAGTAGGCTCTACAGAAAGGAGTGGTACATACTGTATACACAGAAAAGAATGCAGATCAATGAATAAAATATTTGTTAGATGGCATGGAGAACAGCAGCCTTGAACCTCGATGAGTCTATAATAGTAGCGAATGATGCGGGGAGGTGGTTCCAGTCATTGCAGGTGCGTGGTAAAAAAGAGTAATAGTACGCGTTCGTGCGACAAGATGGCACGAAAACTTTATGAAGGTGATCGCTGCAGGATGAAAAGTAGGAAGGAGGAGTAAGAAGTTTTTCTTTTAATACCGGGTTGTGGTAAATCTTGTGGAAAAGGCAGAGGCGACTGTATGCACGATGTACTGAAAGTTCCGGTATGTTAAGGGTTTGCTTCATGAGTGTTACGCTAGCATGACGAGAGTAATTAGATAGAATAAAGCGGGACGCGCGGTTCTGAATGGCTTCGAGGGAGAGGGTTAGTGATACTTGAGGGGGATCCCAGATGGCCGAGCCATATTCTAATATTGATCGAACAAGTGTTTTGTAGAGCGTCAGTTTTAAAGATGCAGGAACGGTGTAAAAGTTTCTGCGTAGATAGCCTAACGTGCGATTAGCGTTAATAAATTCCACATGCTTGTGCTATGGTAGATCGTGAGTGATGTAAAGGCCGAGATACTTGTAAAAATTAACTTGACAGAAAGGAGCGCTATTCAGAAAATACATGCGTGTGTCAGTAGTGTTAGAGCGGCGTGATATGCGCATATATTTACATTTATTTACGTTTAGTTTCATGTTCCACGCATTGCACCATATAGATAAACCTGAAAGGGCTTAACCTGCAGCAGTGCTGTCGATACTTACCTATCTACTGGCTTGAAGCTGTCCTGTAAAATAAAGCCCTGCTTTTCTGCTGTGGAAAGAATTTTGGTTCATTGCACATTTGATTCCATGTTTTGCTTCAACACCTGGACCATCAATCGGCTACTTAACCAGCTTTGTTATAAGAAGCGCAAATATTTGGACACCTTTGCTCAGCATAAAACAACATTGCCTTTTGCACATTTACCATTATGTTCCAGATGTGTGCTGCACATTTTCCGCATTTTTGATTGTTTGCTATTCACATGTTTATATTATGAGTTTTTTTTTAGCAAAGTGCATGTTTGTAGTGTTCTTGAGGAATTGAGGCTCCATATTGTAAATTTTATGTTGACGGCTACTGCAGCACTTTTTGTAGTCTGTAGTTGACGCATTAGATCAGAAGGAACAAGAATTTTTTCTCTGCATTGATTTCTAGGAAAGATGTCGTTTGCATTGCACACTGCAAGAAAGCCCTGCACAGCTGCACAGAGGCAATAACTGCCGTGACCCACGCCGCAGTAAATTTGTTAAAGCACAAGAAAAGTGGGACACAAAATTTTTCTTTAAAAAAGGGTAAAAGGGGATGAAAGCTACAGGAAAAATAATGTGTTTCAAAAGGCAAGCAGTTCTTGCCTGCAGTGGATACTCTTTATATATATATATATATATATATATATATATATATATATATATATATATGTAGCACTTGAAACAGTGCCACCAAGCAGTACCAATGCGCAGATAGGCATAGGGAGATGTCCTTTATCCCTCTGCATTTAGGGAGATTTAGGGAGATTGATCATAGTGGAAGTGTATGGGGCTGCCTTGCTAGCTTTCATGGGGAGGGGAAAGAAGTCATTGCAGTGGTGGTATGCCAGTGCGCACCAGATGTATGTGGAGCCCACTGTCCACCTGCACAGTGTCTACTACCACGGAAAACCTGGAATGTTGAGGGGATTTGTCAGTACAGAAAACTCGGAGGGTAGACGAGGAATTTTCATCCTGTTTTTCGTCCTGGTTGCTTTTTGAATCGGGGGAAAATTGGGATCACACTGTTTATTGTGAAGCTAGAGGTGTGCCAGGAGGAAGCAGAGTTTTCAACTGAACCTACGCAATCTGCAAATAATAGTACTGTTTACTGGTTTTGTGATTGTTAGCTCGACTGGATGCTTGCAATATTGTTAAACACATGATTGAGTCAAATATGATAGTGCGGTCGAGCTGACTTATACCTTACTCTTGGTACTTGTTTGGAAATTATGGGCAGGAATGGTAGCTTGGCAAGCTATAAACCACAAATTTTTCCTTGCACCTGAAATTCCAAGGTGGACTGCCAATTCATAAAAGTAGTTAAGGAAAACTAGGAAAAATCTGGAGATTTGGAGATAACGTAGTATGCACCCTGACCAACCTTCGTACTAATAAGCCAGTGCTGCATGTAACCTTTGTCTCCATTTTATTATTGCAGTAACAATTGTATGGACACTCCAGGCAATGTTTGCCGTCGGCGAGAAGTTCGGTACAAAAGCTTAACTGCAATAACATTGTGTGCCCTTTACTGCGGGTGCGAGGGCGAGTGAGCGAGCGTGAGCCGAGAACACAATGTAATAGTTACCAAGAAGGATGGTGGCTTAATGCACGCCATCCTCCTGCGTGTCCAGTGTTGGACATCACGTGATCAAATGGGCAGGGGGCAGCAGGTGAGCACACCTCTCCTACATTGGCCATGATTGCGCACAGTTGTTCATGTGGCTGAGTGCATATGCGGGCCATGCACCATGTCTGGGAGGTCATCTATAGTGTCTGCAAACGCAGGGTGTGCCAAAATGGCTGGTCACTTCACATGCACGGTCTTTCCAAGTGCTTAATGTTGGAGGTCACAGAATCTCAAGTGTCAAACACAGGATGAAGCAAGAGGCAGGCCGAAGCATGTGGTCCCTGAAGCTGTCACTCTTCATTTTGCCAGAATTCTTACAGCGAATATTCGGGCTCATCAAGTGAGGTTTATTCATGTTTGCCTGTTCACACGGGATGCCATCCTTGTTAATTACGAAGTGAATTTGTGCTGCAGTTTATGTGGCCGATAAAACTAGGAACCTTATTTCGTGGAGTTAACTAACACTTTGCAATCACTATCAATGCTTGTTTTTTTTAGCCGAACTAGGATGACCTCGGAAATTTTTTTTGACGGAGAAGCTGACACATGGGCGCTGCAAAGAGTGCAGTGGTCAATGTGCTCTGTCCCGATCTGTAATGTCGAAGGGGAATAAATTTTCAATGATCTTCACAATGACAGGCAGGCAATTTATTCTGTTGAGAAGCTTCTGCTACAAGCTTTTATTTGAAATTTTTTTGGGCTTCATTGGGTCCATAGCTGTAACACAGCAGAGGTGGTGGTGAATGTCCTACCTATACACCGGTCCTTTTTCTTTTCCGTTTTTCACTGCCTTGCTGCAGATGTTGCTTGTAAAAGATGTGCGGCGTCTTCTCAATGCCATTGTAGGTGCATTCTCAGGCCTTCAATAAAAAGTACAAACACCTTTGTTCGTGGATGTGTTGCAAAGAAATTTGATTGCTATGAATGTTGATAATAATACTTTTATTAAAGAATGAAGACATTCTTCTTTTTATCATACTTAGCACATATATCATCATTGTTGCCACACACACATTCAAATGTTCGTACTCCCTGTAACATGTCACCTCAGGTGTTGAGGTTCTTTCCGAACACTGAGCCAATGGATGGGAATGTGAATGTGAGGCGTCCAAGAAGAAAAAAAAAAAAAACACTAGTGCAAAGGCAGAGTGGGGCCTGCATTCCTACGAAGGCTACAACCAACCATTCAGTCAACAACATCTGCCCGCCCACCCATTTAGCTAGTGCACTCCCCTTTGACTTCACTTGCTAACATCACAGCAATGTTTTCAAGCATGTTTCAACAAGTGCATGCAAGCTTTACAAGGAACACTAAAGCCAAGTCGCCAGCTGCTTTGCAAAAGGCAAAGTCAGTAAGGTTGTAGAGTAAAGTACAGGTTCTTAGGTTGGTTATGATTAAGTACTTGCATTGTATGTGCTAACATAGTCATTTCTTTGCAATCTGTTGTGATGTATCTGATTTGTCCAAGAGGGAAAGGTTGACATTGCAGGAAAAATAGTCTGTATTTGGCTTGAGATATTTTATAGCCAATTCATGTCAACTTTTGTGCTTTTGTTATGTTTTTGTGGTTTGGGACTATATGAAATTGAACATAAAATGAGCCAGGACAAAACTGTGATACTGTTACACAAACTATTATGCATATACATAGCCTGTTTCAACAGTGAAATGCAGAGTAAATTGGGTTCGTGCTGATAAGAGTAATGGAAGTTCTGCTGGAAGCTGGAAATCAGCTTTTTGTAATTGATTTGCCTTTAGCTGTTTACGTGGTCTGTGAAAATTATGTTTAAATATTGAGTCACAGTTTGAATAATTGCTTCATAAACTTGTTAATTTATTGTATGTTTAATTTGCTTTTATCGACAGGAGCCAAATTATATGCACATATGCTAATGTGCGTGTTAAGTAACCAGAAACTGCATTTGAATTGAGTGGCTTAAACATGTGCAGGAAACATGCAGCATATAAGTTGGGGTCATCTGTCTTTGGAGGCCACAGTTAAAGGCATGCTGGGGGCTGTGGACAGAATTTTTTTTTTTAGGCTTGATGCATACAGGGGTGCTAGAAGGTTGTCCTATATGGATTTAAATAAGCCCTGAAACACTTCTTTACCTATTCATAGAATGACCTCAGTATTAAAGTATGTTGCGTCATGAACCTCATGCCACAAAAGTTTTTCAAATCCTTCGAGTATTAGTGGAGTTATTGCACCAGTACATGGCTTTCTCTCTCTTTTCGTCTCCGCTTACGCAATGGAAGCTCTACAGGGGAGAAGCCAAGAGGGTTCTCGCAGGGGCCAGGAGGAAAGCATTCAGGCACCCTACAGCGAAATACGGTGGAAGGGCTCATCTCCGCACCCCTAGGCTGCCACGGTAGACTAAGCTACGCAGCAGGTGCAGCTGGCAGGGCAAGGATGGAATAATTTTTCTGTGTTTTTCATATTGCAGACATATGTTTAATTCATTTAACTCAAAACTAGCAATTATGTGATTCTGAGAATGTTCTTGCAATCCGATCAGGAAATCAACCAATAGCATTGGTCTACCAGCTGCTTTCAATGACAGCACATGACAACAATGTGGAAGTGAGAGCAAGTGATTTTTCGGCGTTTTTGGCACGAGACTGAATTTCCTGCTGCAAGCAGTGCAATAACATTTGGCTCACACGTTCGTAGCAGCCTTTATGACAGATCAGCAATGTTTTCTTACTATATTCAAAAAGTGTTTCAGGGCCCTTTTAAGGATTTAAAGTGTAGATTAGGGACAATGTTGACAGCTATAGGATTTAGATCATAATATGAAAGCCTTACTCGAATGTCCCTGAAGCCAGAACAGTTAGTGCAGAAAATGATTTCTGGACGTGCTCCAACCCCTTAGCCCTCTTTTGGTTACAATCCAGGAGTTGTCCTGCACGTGACCTTAGTGTTGATTATTTGCAGATAGCTCAGCCTTGAAGTCTCGTGGATGTCCTCGTAGAATGCCTGCATTAATATATTTCACTACCAAGCAAAGTACCCTTGCATTTAGGTCATGCCATAAACTGTTGGCATATGCTGCCCAAATTTAGCAAAAACAATAACAAGGCCAACTGATTTGGCTAACTATTCCACTGCTGTGATGATTTGCAGCAAAAAAATAGCTGACAGATGCTGCTTGAGAATAAAGAATGTACTGAGCCAGAAGAGGCGTAATACTGTATTTCTTTACTGTGCTCTGAGTGGTACGACTTTCATATTTCATGCTTGTCTGAAATTAGCTCATTCCCTCATTTTACTTCACGCCACTTTGGGCATTTTATTTTGTTTTGTCTACGAGAACAACACAAGCGTGCAACGCATTGGTGGACTGTGTTGTAACAAACTGTTCCATCCTTGTAGTAAATAGACTTCGGTTGAAGATGAGGCGCCCCTAAGTAAGTTGTAGCAAAGGTGGACACATTTAGCATCTAGAAAGCCGAGTATGATATGGTTCATTTACGAGGAGCTCATGCCACAGTTTTTCACATCCATGACATTGTGTGAATCCGTACGCTGTCGTAGCCTTCACATCAGACACTGTCAGAGCAGCATATGCCTTTTGAAAGCTGTCATTTCGAACGGTGGATAAAGACGCCCATATTGACAAATGCACCTCGACTTTATGCTCCTCCTCAATCCTCGTAGAATGGAAGCAGCACTGTCCCTCAACTGACGCCACTATGCTAGCCATGGCATCCGAGATCCCAGCCAACACACATGCTGAAAATCCCGGAGATCATGCACTATGCTTTTCAGGAGTTGCTGGGAAACATATCTTCGTTGAGCTGCAGATCTAGGACGTCATTTCCTCACTTCCTCTGGGATATTTTGGGGGGGGCGGGGGGAGCAGGGGAGATACCCTTCAAGAACTGTGTGTTGAGCACCTTGCATACTTGTATTAAGGATTGCTTGTTCCTTGTATTAGGCATTGTTTACAAAGCATTTATTCGCTCCAGCACGCTGAAAATCTTGGATGCCATTGACTGATGCTTCTAGAAATTTCCTGGATGAAGAGTTTGAAACACTTCTCTACTCTGCTGCTTTCCAGAAGATCCTAGAAGTACCTGATTATGATGGCTTTGTTATGACGCAGTGACTGTCACTCGGCAGAGCCAGAGAGGAGTGCTGAGACGAGCTGCATTTGTAAAGATGGCAAAGACATGGCATAAAATAGTTTTAAAATCATCTACCTTGCACAGGTGTGAAACTCGCATCCAAAACGCAGGTTAGATTGTGGTCTTGAGCCTTAGAATGTTGCAGATGCATATGCGCCTACGAGAGGTTGTTTAATGCGTGCTCATACAAAAAAACCGACTGTAGAGAAATGTGGCATGGGAATTCCACCTGTGCAATGAATATATCATGAAGTTTGTTTTGCTAAGTGTTTACATGCAAGCTGGCGCCAGGCTGGAATTTCTTCTTTAGTGTAACTAATATTCAGAATGCACCAGGGTCACCGAACCACCGGCGAAATTTGAAATATGAAGCGTGTCATGGAGGAAGTGGGAAGTGCAGTACGATACGCAGACCATGCAGGGTTGCAGAAATTTTTCTTCTTTTGGGGGCCAGCTTCTCCACGCTGCCTTTGTTGCGTGCATTGGAGTTAGATGAAGTCGAACATTGTAGAGTTGCATGCTATGTCACAAATAATTCATGTATGGGCAGGCTTCCTCGAAGGCTTCACAATGGTCTTCAGCCTAAGTAGGGGGGGGGGTGAAAGCAAATAGAAAAGAACATTAGTATTCATCTGTGTGCTGTGAATGCTTTTTCATGACATATGGTGCCGACAGCGTTAGTGGCCGGCCCATTCATAACATGCAATTGCTCGATGAGAAAACAAGACTGGTTTATCTGGAGCTGTTTCAGCAACAAATGAATAGATGCAGTGCACCCCATGAACAAACGCTACTGTGGGAAAAAGGAGAAGAGTGGTGTGGTCACACTTCAGTGATTCTGTTCGTCAATGATTGTAACCACATCATTGTTCTTACGTTCGAAAAAAAGCCCAGTGTTGAGTCATGCTTTTCTACAGTTCCATTCGATGAAAACTATAGCCGCATTAATTAAAATACTCGTAGGGCAAATATTTTAGTTTTATCTCCAGCTCGAATCATCCAGTATTCAGCGAATAAAACCTGTTTCATACAAAAAGTAATTTTATTGTATGAAAATATTGTGGGCATTATGACTTGCCCCGTCGCCTTCGTGCGGGCGTTTGCTGATTACGTCACTTTTGCACTTGGGTCATTGCACACGAAATGTCCCAGAACCCAAAAGCGACCATTGCTGATTTTTCTGGAAAAAAAATTGGCTATAGTTGGCAATTGTGTGAATGAGTTTTCACAAACATATTTTTCTCGATTTTTTTTTTTGTCATTAAAGCATTTTTCCAAGTGTCTGTGAAGAAGGAAAAGTTCCTTGGATGGAATGTATTTTTTTTCATAATTTGGGAAACTACATACAATCATAAATCTTATTTTAGAATATTCTACTTGCCTTGATCTTTCATGCGATGTCATAAGTGTATGCATGTAAGAATTTTCCGT
Source organism: Dermacentor andersoni (assembly GCF_023375885.2). Lineage (NCBI taxonomy): Eukaryota > Metazoa > Arthropoda > Arachnida > Ixodida > Ixodidae > Dermacentor > Dermacentor andersoni. The sequence continues at coordinate 140,104,161 of NC_092818.1, read as the reverse complement.
TTCTAAGGGGCTCGGTTAAAAAAAAGATCACTTTCAGAATTTTTTTGCATAAACGTTGTTAATGTTTCCGTCGCATTAAGTTTTTTCCTGCATTTGCCTGTTGGTATTGTTCATGGTAAATATAATGTGAAATTATTAAAAAAAGCTAGTTTTCCAAAATATTGCTTTCAGAGTTGACAAAATGACTTTCACGACAATCAGATCTAGATTAAGCATCCAGACTTAAGCATCCAAACTTCCAGATAAAGATACGCCAGTTGGCTGATTATGTGCACCAAACTCTTAACTTTCTGATCTAGAAATATTAATTCGAGAAAATTTTGTTTGAGGGAAGAATTTTTTTTAAAATTCCATAACCAATCTCGCCGGTTGGGCAGAGTTTCCTACAATTACTAAAAGGAATTATGGCTCTGCAATCGCTGAGCTCGTGCTCCGAATGCCTGGGATAAGGGCGCTTTTGCAGTTTCTGTTTCGAGAAGCAACAAGATGGGCCCGAGAAGCTGGGCACGCGATCGTAAAAACCTCTGACGTATGCACTGACGCGCACGCCAACGCGCACGCTGGGGTCCGGGCTTTGTGCTGCTAGTTCGTCTGCTACACCTGCATGCGCTCTGCGATGTCCTCGCTACCATCTTCGTCGTTTTCGTCGTGGAGGGCGATTTCCTGCAGGCGGGCCAAATTAGATGTGGCCAACCACTTTCGATTCGGCCGACAAGAAAGCAGCGACTCGAATATTGCGACCGGCAACAGCGAGGTGAACCTCAAGACCCTCGCGTCGGCCACGTTCAATGGTAAGACACGACAAATCGGCGTCGAACGTCATGGCCTGCACGGCATTTAACACGACAGAAACTGCCGTTTAATTGTGCAGTTGCAGCGACACGGAGAGCGTCCCACTACAAACAACAAACTGAAAAGAAGAGCAGACGCAAGCAGCATGGCAGCCAATGAAAATTCGTGACGTGCGTTTTTTTTGTTGTTGTTGTTGTTTACAATACCTCCTTGATGTCGATGTTGCGAGGTGCTGCGTATTGCGGTTGCCTGCGCGCACGTACGTTAAAATTGATTTTAATTATGTTCTAAGCTATATTCGCCGTTGATATTTTGCAGGCGATGTGTATGTGCCCACATAAATAGATCTTACGCGCTATCTCCACTTCAAATTTTGTGTCAGTACTCCTTTAAATACATTCGCGGATGCAAAATATTGCCAGCTATCTGCGAAAATGAAAGTCGTATGCCTGCTCCTCTGAGAGTGAGGGCTATAGTTCCGGTTAAACATACTTCTATAAGAAAAAAAAAAATGTTGCAGTTTCTCCCGAAAGGCGAAGCATTGATTGCAACAGCACATCTTTAGAAAGCTATACGAACTAAGGTCAGTAGTTTTATGATCTGACAGGCTGGTGTAAACATTGGCTTACTAAATAAATATGTTATCGCGCGCGCGAATACATCTCACTCGATGACCGCCGACACTCGCTGTCAGAACGTTGGCGGAATGAAGCGGTAGCAGCGGCGAGAGAATTCCCCTTCGTGCTGCCTCTCGCTTCCATGCGAACTAGGTGACTAGGAGCGCGAGAATATAGCGCACACGAACCCATCAGCCATTTCGGGTAGCCTAGCCTTTCAACCCACGTCAGATTACCTTCAAGATAGGGTGCACGCGGCCGCGTTCATCCGCCGAAGTAGACATGAAGATGCGCTGCGCTGCGGGGAAAGGTCGTTCACCTGCCCCTTCCCCCCACCCCCTCCCTCCCCCCTTGCGCGCGTGACAGGACGCCGCCGCTTAAGCCACCATCCTTCTCGGTTCATCATCGTAAGCTTTCCCTCGTAGCTACAGCATGCGGTGCACAACCGCGATCTTATCGCACTTAGACTTTATACGGTACATCACGGCGACGGCGATGGCGAAAATTCGTCGGAGTGACCATGTCATCGCGATCGCAATAAAATGAGGAAACTGACATAGGCTGTGCTCTCCGCTCATTTTTGTTTTCTCTCTCTCGCTCGAGCGATGTTTACTCTCCCCCTGTATGTTGCGCCAGAAACCGTGAAATCATGTAGACGTCTCAAATTATGCACAACTTTTACGTACCGTAAAAGCCAAGTAGATACCAAGTCATATTTTCGTATATATTCGAGTGTAGGTGTTTTTTGTTTTTTTTCCTTTTTTTTATCCTTCTTTCTTTCTCACCTATTGCATCCCCTTGCCCCTCCCCCAGTACAGGGTAGCCAACCGGAGATAATATCTGGTTAACCTCCCTGTCTTTCCTCTGCCTTTCTCTTTCTCTCTCTCTCAACAGTTAACTAGCCTCGGCCGGGCGTTACTGCGATCTGTGACCTCGCCGAAGATATTTACGTGAGAACTTCAAGGTAGTGTCGTACCACATGTCTCCTTTGTTTTCTGGCGTGCAACTACCCTGAACCTGCGCTCTCGATGAAAGTTCACCTACGTCTTTGGTATTGAATTCCGCAATGTGCTTATATATATATATATATATATATATATATATATATATATATATATATATATATATATATATATATATATTGTTTTTTTTAGCTGCACCAAATTTTTAAAATTAGAAAACTGTAAATCACGGCAACGTTTACCATTCGACTGTACGGTGATACAGATGAATTTCCGCAATTACGGTAATTAACTTTTTAATTATAAACTATAGGTGGCTAAGGTAAGTGAGCACTTTGAAGCCCGTCTTCGACACTACCTATCCCAATTATTAAATCTTGAATAGCGTATTTCATGTGGGAGCTACGCGAACAATTAGTTCCCCTTGGCAGGTTCCTTGAAACCGAAACTGGCGGGAAAAAGAGCGTCTGTGCCATCGATGTCGCCCCCTTCGCCCCGCCTTTCGTCACGGCTCCGAGGTCACCACCGGTCCAGCCCCGCGAGCAGCTTGCGTTATATCCTTACTGTGTGCGGCGTTGGCCTAGGGCTTCAATTCCGGCGGGCTTCCAAATGTACTTCGTCATTCCGTTGGGCGCCACGTGTTCACTTCCACCGATGAAACGCCGTTTCGGGGGCACAAGGGGATGACGAAGTAAATTTGGCGGCCTGCCGGCACTGAAGCGCTAGGCCAACGCCGCACACAGCAAGGAGATAACGCAAGCTGCTTGCGGGGCCGGACCAGTGGTGACCTAGGAGACGGCACCCCGAAAGGGGCGGGGGGGGGGGGGGGGGAGGCGGCGACATCGACGGCTGCGATTCAAGATTTAATCATTGGTATAGGTAGTGTCGAGGACGGCCTTCAAAGTACTCATTTGCTGTAGCCATCATTAGTTGACAATTAAAAAGTTAATTACCGTAACTTCGCTAATTACGCACGTGACTGCGGAAATTGCTCTGTATCTAGAGGCTGCCAATCCGTACACTCGAATGGTAAACATAACGTTACCGAGATTTATATTTTTCTAGTTTTAAAAATTTGGTGCAGCTAAAGAAAAAGAAGAAACACCCTCTGTATTGCCTTTTTTTTTTTTTTCAGCGTGCTTTGCTGTGCAGCATATTAGGTTAACTAAATGCGGGCAGGCTTCTTCCGTGAAGAAGCTCCCTAAAAGGCCCGTGGATCTCATCGTCCATAATTATACCACTTTGGGAGCATGCTGTTATTGCTTTAAGCGTTTTTCTTTAGTGCCCCTTCAATTGCTCTTTCAATCAATTCCGAAACGGCACAACGGGCTATCAGAGATCCCTATAATATAAATGCACGAGCGTCTTTTGCATCATTCTCGCTGCATCTGGAAGGCGGCCGGGACTCGAACCGGAGACCCTGTGTTTAGCTGCAGAGCGTTGCAGTCGCTGAGTCGCCGGGACATGTCTTCAAGTGTTTTTGCGGCTTCAACATTTTCTGTGGGCCACCCGTGTCTTAAAGGGACCCTGAAACGATTTTGACGATTTTCTACAAACGTACTGAGTCGTTAGAGTAGGTCCTTCTGATCATTAATTGACACATCTAAGTGCTCCGCGTAAAGCGTGTAATTTATTATAAGGTTTTAAAAATGCACATCGCTGCCGATCGGAGCACGCTGCTCGGCGGAATTTTAAGCCGCCCCTACCCATATGACGAAAATCACCCATATGACGTCAGTGGGGCGAGCTATCCGATTGGCTGACCAGGGCGCGTGATCAATAATTTTTCCAACTTTATGGTAAACAAATGATCTTTGTAATAGTTGGAATGTTAGTTCATTTGTTTTTATAAACAGAAAGTAACATAAAGAGAATGCACAAGAACGATTTTTCAATACAATTCAGCACTTCCGGCACACAGCAAGTGTCGTCTCCTTGTGTTACAACGTACTCCATTTTGACGAGAGCTCCGCGGTCAGAGTCGGTCTCAGTCTTTTCGCGAGCACTATGATTCGACTGTTGCTTTGTGGACTGCAAACGTAGCGACTGGCAATATGTCAAGCTGCGACATCGTGTCCCTCTGCAAGGCAGCATGCGAGCGAGCTGGCTGCTGCACATCGGACTGCCGCTATCCGATCGGCGCCAGGGTTTGCGCGTTTGTGGCCGTCACTTTACACCGGAAGATTACTAACGCAATAGCGTTTCGCGAGTCCGGTATTAGGGTAAATGCAAGCGCAAGGGGACAGGGTCTGGCCGCTTGACTGTGCCGTAACGGGATGAGCCATGGGATGAGCAGAATCGCAAATGCGAATGGTCTGCACGGTGCAGCCACCTGGTGGCACAGAGCTCAACCATACACAGTAGCAGTAACGAAGTGTATTCTTCTTTGGCTGCTGGTGTGTATTTTTCGCAGGAGTGTAATCATCAACACTTTGTTTTTATACATGTTTAAAATGTTTTACATTTGGTTAGAGCAATATTAGCGCTTTGTTTGGCTGGTTAAGCGCTGCGCCAACAAGTGGCTGGACCGTGCAGACCGATCAGGCCGCACGTACGTCTACGCTAAAGTTCCTTCATCAGCTTGAGTTTATGCCTCCAGTCATTTGCCGAAATGACCAGCTTGCCTGTGGTTACCGGAATACCAGACACGTTCGGCGCTACGACAGAATGCTCGCAACGCACGCTGCTTCGATAGCTCTCGCTTGGGGTCGACGGCCAAGCGGCTAGCGGAGAGGTTTCACGCGGGCGGGGGCGGGCTCCAAAACAACCGGAAGTGGACGATGTGACGTCGCATCGTGACGCGAAACCAGTGAAGGCGGAGCTTAGCCCCGATCGCTCGGCGAACGAGTTGAGGAGGAAAAGCATGACTAGGGAGGAGGGTAACTTCTAATCGCTTGTAGCTCCATTAATACGTAACGCTTCACTTAAATTGTGGTGTGAATGTTCTACTTAAGCTGTACCCTACGCGTCTACAAAATTTGTCCAAACCGTTTCAGGGGCCCTTTAAGGTTCGCTTGACAATCCTCTGCAGGCAAGACCTCGTGTACTATATATTTCTTATTGTGCCATATCTCGAACTCTACAGGTGTACAAACGCGCGCGCGCCTGGACGCACACACGCACTGTCCTGAATCTGTGGCACCAACGTAGTATGACGTATCCAGAAGGTCACAAGGCGTGAGTGAGCGATTTGAAGCTTCTCATTTTTTTACAGCGATGCTGTATATGGCTAGCCGATTCGTCCGTCCGTTCGTCGGTCCATCTGCCGGTCGCCTGTACGCCGAAAACTCCTCCGGAGCAACCCCATGTGCATGCGCAAAAAAAGAAAAAAAAAAAAAGAGAGGCGTGCGATTAGCCAACACCACCTAGATAGCGCAAGGCCTTTTTACTCCGATTCATGACGTCACGCTACCTGGTCCGAAATTTCGATTGACAAGGCTGGCGTGATGAAAGCGGTGACGTCAAAATACCTGTTGCCTACTCGGGAGCATCCCCATTAGATTCTATGGCAGTCGAGCCAGGTAACATGACGTCATGGATCGAAGTAAAAAGGCCTTGTGCTATCTAGGTAGTGTTGGATTAGCTGCGCCAGTACCGACGTCATTGCTCTCCGTCGCAGCCGAGCGCGCGCACAGCAGTTTCTCTCCGGCTCCGAAATGGGTAAGCCACGCGTCGTACGTACTCCTGAGGAGCAGGCGGCTTTCGATCAGCAACGCCGCGAGCAGAACTGGGAACGAGCTCGTCTTCGCCGTGCCGATGCTGCAGCCCGGGCACAAGAACAGGATCGTGGAGCCGAGCACAAGCAGCAACTGCGTACTGAGGATCCGGTAGCCTACCAAGCCGTCGTTTAATGAACCGTCGGCATTAGCCCAGTGATAAGCACCGGGGCCGCACGTTTCAGCTTCGCTGTTGGAGTAGGGAGTGCGTGGGAAGTGATTTTTTTTCTCAGCGTTCTTTGCCCCCTTGCGCCACTAAACACTATTCATCATCAAGCTCCTAATTTTCTTAACCCTTTCAGCGTCGTTTCTTATTTTGTCTAATATAATAAAACAAACAGAGCGGTTTATTTTTCGTTAAATTATAGATTCTTGGGTTTTTGCGTACCAAAACCGCAATCTGTTTCTGAGGCACGCCGTTGTGGGGGCCTCCGAATTATTTTAACCACCTGCGGTTCTTTACCGTGCATCCAGTACAGGTGCACCCTTGTTATGGTCCTCACATTCCTATCTTCGCTTCCTATATCCTTCCTACAGCTTCGTTTTATGGCGTATGTACATGCTGAAAAACTAACCGGCACGTCGTGACGCTTAAAGCAACCCCCGGAAGGCGAATGCTATAGTTTCGGTTTCAAGGAACATGCTCGCTCCAAGTGGTTGCCGGATATCCTAACTTATTTTTTTTATTTCTATTTTGGGGAATTCTAAATCGGGCGAAGTGCGATAAGTGGTTGTCTTCGTGCGTCCGTCGAGCTTACCTCCGCTCACCCTTGCCACTCGCTCAGCGATATCAAAAGTCGGATCGCGCTTGGTCATCCGCTTCGGTTGTCGTCCCAAGTATGAAGATGGGAAAGATAAGACAGAGAAGCTCGATCAAGCGTGCAACGAACGGAAGACGCAGGGAATCAGGTCAACCGTGATCAACCAAGCATTAGACGAAGATGGCTAAAGCGGACATATCATGTATTGCGCGGCTCTGTGGTGGTGTCGTCTTCTCGTCTCGTGTCCCGTCTACGTTTTGCACTGTTGACACCAGAACGGAAAACCAACAAGCCCAAGCTGCTATTCTAGCGGCTCTGCGCTGTTCTAACACCGGGAATTCCAATTCTGCGAAGTTTTTCAGGTTTCATAATGACAGCTGGTAAGCACAATGATTTCTGTTCTGCGCAGGTATTCATATTGCATGAGTAAACCAATTCTGTGCAAGCCTCAGTGGACTGACATAGAACCAGCGTCGCTCAACCAATTCGTCATGACGGCAGCCCATCTGCATGCTGTCGGGGAAATACTTGTACTGAAGGGCTTGAGTGCGTGTTTGTTGGGCTACACATTTTTTTACTTGATCCACTTCACAACTCGCGAACAAAATTAACGATTGATGGTGCCAGAAAGTTAGTTTATTTTTACTACCCCCATTATATCTGTGGACTAGTTGAAGTGCAGTCATAAACTTAACCACAAGTTAGGAATTTCAAAGCGGCTACTTTCACGAAATGACGAAATGTAATATATTACCCGCGAATATTGGTAGTTAACGATGGTTTGCTATATAATTATTTTTCATTATGATTGCTTGGCACTGGTGTGTACGAGCGCTGTCCCAGAGCTTTAAAAAATGAATAGAAGCTTCTAATGTAAACGCGGCAGAAAAAAAAGCGCTTCGTAAACATCGCCGCGCGGCCAGCGGACCTGCAAGCGGGCATGAGCTCAGCCAGCTTGCATGCGAAGTGGTGAAGGGCTTCGCGGCAAGCCTCCTCCTCTTGGTGGCGTGCCCTCTCCCTCTACCCTCCGACCTCATCAGTGACGTCACGGAAGTATTGTTTAGTTTGTAAATTATTTCCAATTGGATATCCGGCAACCGCCAATGGTGGAAGCGGCGCTGCCGCCGCGTATCGGCATGGGACCGATGGTCCCAAAAGGAGGTATAGAGACTTTCCGCACCCTGCTTAAAGGATTAATATCTGAATATCAAACGTGCTAATATGTTCATATGTTCATTTTCCTATGAATAAGTTTTTTTTTTCACTCAGCTTTGGCCGCGCTTATTTTTTTTTTTTAATATGCTTTGCGTTATACTCTGCCGAAAGCTCGAATTATTGAAATGCCTTGTTTGAGTTACGCGGTTTCCGAATGCGTCAGGTGCATAACGGATCAAACGAAATCGCGAGTTTTGTTTCAATTGACCGGAGTTTTGAGTTTTCGAGATTCCATTATGGGACTCAACGCTACCTAACTTGCGTAAGGTTGGTGCGTAAGGGGCGGCGGAGTTTCGCAATCGTATTATTGCCCCATGGCGCGATCTGGCTATGATTGTGCCTAGGGGACTTATCGATCAAAACAGTACCGGAATTGTGCGATGAAGCGCTTCGAGGCTCTTAATTTGGCGAAGAAAACAAAAGAAAACAAAAGGAAGCGAACAAGAGTTCCTCTCTTACGTACGTCGTTCACCTTTTGAAGATGGACGCTCCAGAAAGCAGATGAAAATTCAATCGAAGAAGACAGCCGCAATCTCTCTTGCTCTCCAGATTTCCCCTCCGCGATTCTTTTTTTCCTTGAATTCGATGAAACATTTTGTACTGAGCTCACGTCGCCTATATAGTGCGGGGAGCGCATGGCAACAAAGGCACGTAATGAAAAGGACTCTCGAGCCCGAAAATCGATCCGACACAGAGTGGGCCGCTACTGTGCATCTTCTCGGCGTTCCGTGGGAGAGAATGCATGCATGCTTTCGGCAGTGCTGATAAGAAGGATTGGGCTATGTGATTTGGTGGCCGCGATCTTGCAAAAAAGCTTGATCAGCGTCGCCGAAGAACTGCACCCCCCTCCCCTCCCCACCGTCTCTCGTTTCCCTTGCCTTTTCACTGTTACTCCCACCCTCTTCCGCCATGAGCAGATCCGTCGTTCCCCCGTAACCGGCACGTCCTGTTTTCGTACCAAGAGATCCCGATCTGTGGAAGTACAAGGTAGCCGTGCGGAACATCGAAATTCGTTGAGAAGCAGAACAGACGACGTACGAATGAGACCGGTGTGAAAATAGGTAAGGTGGTGTTGGGCGGAGACCTTCATGACTGTCGGCGGCTTCAAAGGGTGCTCCGGCACCGCTATATAAAGGGCTGAAATACTGCTTTATCAAACTCTATTGCTATATTAAGCGAGCTCTAAAAGTTGCAGTCGAGCATCATAAATTACCTATACTGGAAGTAGCTTCGGCTCGTATAGTACGGTTTAGTTGCTGCAGTAACGTTACGGATGTTTTGTGAAGCGACCAAGTCGTGTATTTCTCAATGTGTAGCACTGTAGTGGAAGCCACGAGGCGTGGTATATCGCTGGTAGTTTGCATAAGAAGCCGTAACACGCAGCCACAAACGGAAAGCGTTGCCTTCTCGCTTGTTGCTAGTTTCGCATATATATGACGGTCATGTCTCTCTTCATGGTCGACGTGGCTTTGTGTCGAAGGTATTTTGGCGGATGATTATGCATTGAAACGAATTCGGTCAAAGAGCAGAAAAACGACCAACCGAATGAATATTTGGGCTGTCAAAGCCGATTCTTTTACAGCCTATCGAGTACCGATAGAAAAGGCCGTCCTGAACGGCAGCTTATACAGTTATCCTAGAAATCTATACAGTAAGTGCATCGTACCAATGCTAATCTATGGGACTAAAACTTGCAGGATAATGAAGGAACTTGAGAAGACACTAAGTATCACGCAATGAGCGATGGAACAGGAGGTGGTAGGGACATGAAGATGGCAGTAGGGATTAGACGGATAACGGCTGTAACTGATATTATGGTTGAAACTCTGATGATGGAAGATAATTGCTCAGGTGGTGTGATGAGATTAGGAAATTTACACAGGCTTGCGTAGCCAATTGAGCGGGAAGACGAACGGGTAATTGGAGATCTTTCGGAGAGGCCTTAGTAAAACTAGGCGGACCATCGATGGTGGTGTTGATGATGGCTATGATGGTGACATACATATGGTGAGTAACCTGTTGGTGATAGTGTATTTCACGTATTCTTTACGCCCTCGAAACAATCATCTCATCCCAGAATCATTCGCTTGCATGGTTTAGAGGTGCACGTATACTTTACACGCATCTTACTCCCCCGAAACAATCATCTCATCCCAGAATCATTAGCTTGCATGGTTTAGGGGTGCACGTATACTTTACACGCATCTATTAGATCCATCAAAGCGTGTGGATTACGACGCATGCGCATAACCTCTCAGTCGGTAAAGGTAGAAAGCTCGCACATGTCGTCGCCCCTGTCATCTTGACAGGGGCGACGACATGTGCACAACGACGACGGCACAACTTCTGCCGTGAGCTTAGAGTTGTTATTTTACGCTCAAGGAGTTGCGCCTCTTTTTGCCTCCTTTAAGTACATTTGTGGCGCGAACTGGAACCACGTAAAATAATCTGTACATTCATGCGGCATGTCTCCTGAAGTTGAACAAGCGATCGCTGTTGCTACGTCGTACTTTGGAAACCTCAGTTCTTTGGACACCGACGCGGAACCATGAAGACACTTTTCATGCATTTCACGAATACAAGTGGCGCAAAAGGCGTATGCATACGCGTTACCGCAATACGATTCTGGGGAAGCAATGGGCACATGCAAGGCTGGCGTGGTTAGCATCGCAAAGGCAGCGCGTCATGGTTCTCTATGCGGAAACGTTCCAAATACTTGCTACTGCGCTCCGTACATGAACTTGGATCTGTTTGAGAAATTAAGCAATCAAATCGCAGTTTGTGGGTGTAGGCAAGGCTGTGCGTTCACCTGATGTTGGTCATTCTGGCTTAGCGCGCGTCTTGTAGCCGCGGAACGTGGCCTGTATCTTGACAGCTGCCTTCGCCAGATCAGGGTCGTTCAGGTCCATGTCCTTAAGCTCCTGCAGGAAGAGGTAAATACGTGTAGTTACGCATAGTGTGGTGGCAGGAAGCACGCCGTTAGAACCTGGCGACGCGAAAATTGTTAAGCTCGGCCTCGACAAGTCCAAATAAATGTTTTTTTTAAAACTGGCGCTTTGCTAGTGCGGTTAATTTCCCTTTTACTCCTTTGTACACGTATGCACTTTATTCGGCCGTTTTAGGTACGCTTAATATCGTGCTTTGTGTGCAGCTCGACATTCAATAACGTGCACTGCCGGCTTATCAAGCATGTGACTGTCACAAAGGAAAGCACGTCTACGGAGAATGCTTCACATAGGCTTGCTTGATTTCGCTCAACCACTTATATGCCCGCCTACTGTCTGGCAAGATCTGTGTATAACTTCTTGAAAGTTATACTTATTTTCGAACTAAAAAAAGACCTATCTTCGTGGTATACCGTATCTCCCAGCTGACATTATCCAAGCTGTTCAACGAAAAAAAAAAGAAAAACAGGATTAAAATAAGCCTGGTGCAAGATAAGCTCTCAAGACCTACGGTGTTCCGTCGTCATACTTCTGACGACCAAACACTGTAGGTATTAAGATCGTATCTTGCACCACGTTTTTCCGTTAATATTTCTTTTTCCTTGAACAGCTTGACTAGCGTCATTTGCGACACCCCATAAAGCTACTTGCATTATTCAAGCAGCACCCATCGTTCGACACCAGCTCCGGACCTTCTCCGGACTCGAGGACGCACACCGGTGACATGCGAGCGCGGTGCTCACACAACACACGCACGCACGTACATCATATGAAATAAATTATGCGACTATCCAACAACCTAACTGCACGTTATATGCAAGGGCACATACATGTACTAGTATACACGCACGTGTGTCTAATGTCCTTGATATAATTGAAGAAGTTTACCGGCTTTCGCTGTGGGCAAAACCTTGGGAGACACTATCGTGACTTGAATATATAGTTCTTTCACCATATCACTGAGATGTTCGCACGCAATTACGATTATTTTGTCAGCATTGCATAGAACACTGAAACGTTTTATCTGGTCATATCCTATATTTATCGCCTACTGAATTTCTTTCGTAAATTATGAATCACCGATTTGCATTGAATCGTGTTTTCCCCACTCTGGCGATCCCGCTTCGGGGCTGCAGTGTGCTGTTGTAAATAAGATAAATAAGTGGAAAAATGTTTAGTAACGTCAAAGATTATGCTAGTTCGTTTTGCGTGATTCGTAATGTAACAGTGTGACTTTGGCGCTGGAACGCACATCACTCGTAAACAAACGATCTGTCGATATATCGCAGCAAAAGAAGTGTCCCTTATGAAGGAACTCGGGCATGCCATATAGGCTATAGCAAGTCTCGTTTTCATTTGTATTTGATGCTCTTCTTGCTTATTCGTTCGTACCTTGTTTTCATTCCGCGACACTTATACATATTCCTCGTGTGTCCTCATTGAAAGTAACGCTGCTATACAGTTTGAATCATGGAGAAGTACGCCAAATTAGCTTTAGATGTTTGCCAGTTTTCGCTCTGCAGAAATCATTTCGGAGCTTCGTCCGCATAGCCACGTGACCAAGGGGGAGCGAGCAAGAGGGGCCGGACGCTGGCGCTCACGTCGGGCAGTTCCTTGTCGGCGTCGTCATCCTGGTCCTTGGATTCGCCTTCCTGCTGTTGGCCCTCGTGTTTCTTGGGTTCGTGCAACGGGCTCTTGCGAACCCGGTGGCCCCGGAACGTGGCCTGGATCTTGCTGGCCGCCTGGTTTAGGCTCGGGTCGGTCAGGTCGATGTCGGCCAGCTGCTTTCGCCAACGCCGTCATGCAAAGCAAAGGAGAGAAAGAAAACCAGCTGAAAATGCGCCCTGTTGAATGGTTAGGAAAACTCGGCGTACGAAACGGAAATGCATCGGCAGGCGCTGTTAGAGCGTCACACACACACGCACACACACACACGCACACAAACACACGCACGCACACACATACACGCGCACACACACACACACACACACGCACACTGCTGAGTCATCGTATTCAATGAGGAGGGGAAATCGCCATAGGCTTCTGCACCCATCTCCATCCATATGACACGCTGAAGGAAAAGGAGTATTTGCTACTCTGTCAGGCACAGATGCACTACGCAGCAACGCCACACGACAGCACGTCGTTTACGACCGCGAAAGCGGCTTTTTCGGGGGCATGTGACATGTACTCCAAACGCTGCTTATCTAGTGCACTTTACTCAAGCGCTTCATGCCCTGCCAAATAAATAAATAAATAAATAAATAAATAAATAAATAAATTGGAGGACGCTTAAGCTTCGCCTTCAAGAGTGGAACGCGAAAGCGTTCCCGTCGACCCGCCAAGGGGTGTAAGACAATGGGCTACGGCGCAGCGATCACTTACGAGGCGCCCCGCATCGGACGCGGTGAGCGTCGAGCAACGCAGCGTTCGGCGCGGCAACGAAACGTGCGCCTGAGCAAGCGGAACAAACGCAACACCGCATTCACTAGAGGCGCTTTTGTACCGCTTTGAAGCATCGCACTCGTGGCTGAGTGGTAGCGCCTCCGTCTCACACTACGGAGACCCTGGTTCGATTCCCACCCAGCCCATCTTGAAAGTTGTTTTTTATTCATGAAGTGCCTGCCAGGATTTATCGCTCACGGCCAACGCCGCCGACGCCGACGACACCGGCTTTTCTGCGACACGAGCTCCTTAACGCTATCGCGTCAAATAAATAAATAAATAGATTCGACTTTACAGCAACAAGTAATGAAAAAATACGCAGAGCATTCAACTAACATTAGGATGTAAAGTTGGAATTTGACTCTTCCTGATTCAAAACACTCGATTTGATGCGGTCCTAGTCCGAGAACTTTGTTGAAAACGGCTTTGAATAACAGTCCGTTGTTATTTCTGTAGAAAAGCCATTAGAACATTGGTAATTAGGGTCACTGCTGTGCTTCACTGGGAATAATATTTGGAGGGAAATAATTCGTAAAGGCTACTCAACAATAGACCATACTCACACTATCAATCAGGTGATATAGAAATATGCGGAATATAACCAACCGTTATATATAGATTTCATTGATTACGAGAAAGCGTTTGATTCAGTCGAAACCTCAGCAGTCATGCATTACGGAATCAGGGTGTAGACGAGCCGTGTGTAAAAATACTGAAATATATCTATAACGACTCCACAGCCACCGTAGTCCTCCATAAAGAAAGCAACAAAATGCCAATAAAGAAGGGCGTGTCAGGCAGGGAGATACGCTCTCTCCAATGCTATTCACAGCGTGTTTACAGGAGGTATTCAGAGACATGGATTGGCAAGAATTGGGGATAAGAGTTAATGGAGAATACCTTAGTAACTTGCGATTCGCTGATGATATTGCCTTGCTTAGTAACTCAGGGGACCAACTGCAATGCATGCTCACTGACCTGGAGAGGCAAAGCCGAAGGGTGGGTCTAAAAATTAATCTGCAGAAAACTAAAGTAATGTTTAACAGCCTCGGAAGAGAACAGCAGTTTACGATAGGTAGCGAGGCACTGGAAGTGGTAAGGGAATACATCTATTTAGGACAGGTAGTGACTGCGGATCCGGACCATGAGACTGAAATAATCAGAAGAATAAGAATGGGCTGGGGTGCGTTTGGCAGGCATTCTCAGATCATGAACAGCAGGTTGCCGTTATCCCTCAAGAGAAAAGTGTATAACAGCTGTGTCTTACCAGTACTCACCTACAGGGCAGAAACCTGGAGGCTTACGAAAAGGTTTTTACTTAAATTGAGGACGATGCAACGAGCTATGGAAAGAAGAATGATAAGTGTAACGTTAAGGGGGGATAAGGAGAGTGCAGATTGGGTGAGGGAACAAACGCGAGTTAATGACATCATAGTTGAAATCAAGAAGAAGAAATGGGCATGGGCAGGGCATGTAATGAGAAGGGAAGATAACCGATGGTCATAAAAGGGTGACGGATTGGACTCCAAGAGAAGGGAAGCGTAGAAGGGAGCGGCAGAAAGTTAGGTGGGTGGTGGAGATTAAGTTTGTAGGGACAACATGGCCACAATTAGCATATGACCGGGGTAGTTGGAGAAGTATGGGAAGGGCCTTTGCCCTGCAGTGGGCGTATCCAGGTTGATGATGATGATGATGGTGAATCCATCTGCTTGAAAGCATAGGGCGCCTGGTTTGTAATCTCTTACAATATCTTTTTCTTGAGCAGCATTGAAGGTTGTGACAAAGTAACAAGCACAGCTTGCCAGGAGACTGCCATATTGCTTCGATCGCATTGTGTGGAAAGCGCTCTCCCATTGAGCGAGTGGATTTGGCTAATTTTGATCCGTACACCAAGAGGATCTGGCTCAATCTGGCTCGTACTTGATCCACAATACGATCTTCTTACACGGTTCGCTTGCCTTATTTTATCCATTTGGTTGTTATACTTTTTCTAGAGGAAAGGTGGCTCGTTTTCCTTGTCATTGCAGCTCTATCTAGCATATTTTCGGTTTTTGGACTTGGCGGCTCACTTTTAAACACACACACACATACACACACACGCACATGCACACGCACAAAATGTCTAAATGCTAATGATACAGAATTTGTGGTTTTCATTCAATTTCGCCAGAATGGTACACGATGCGTATGGCTGGCGTTTTCAGGGGTGGAGTAAATAAGTCGTGCGCAACGTTACGCGGCAGCCATCAACGTTACCGTCAGCGTCGTTAGCCGCATTGACGAGAAGAGAGCGGAGAGCGGCAGAGAGCATTGCGAGGAGAGCAACGTTAGCTGGATGAAGATGAGGGCCTGGAAAGTGACATTAACGGCTCTCGAGACCGGCCCACTACAGTTTTTTTTTTCCCCAGCCTCCAATAAGTGAGCCTTATTGCCATAACATGTGCCATGATGAAAATGACGCACAAGAGCAAACGAGGGCCTAAGAGAAGCAAGGCGGGTTAGCGTAAACACCGACTATAACTGCTGGGCGCTTACTAAGACATGCAAGGGCTTGCATAAGCTTAGCGATCATTACACCAGGAGGCGGTACGCGAGCGAAATTTAACGATTTGATGACCTTCTTCGTCCTTCCGTGCGGTGAAGCGAGTACTGGCAGTTCATGAGAAACGGAGTCAGTTAACTGAGGTTTATGAAACGAAGCACGACGCTGAGACTAGGGACCATTAACAAAATAAGACTCTTAGTCGTAGAAAAAAGGGGAAAAAAAGGAAAAGGTTTGTGTGTGTGTGTGTGTGTGAGAGAGAGAGAGAGAGAGAGAGAGAGAGAGAGAGAGAGAGGTTATACTAGACGAGATGCGCGAGTTGCCTTGCTTTTCAACTCTGCAAGTTCTCTCTCTCTCTCTCTCTCTTTGAGAAGCGGGCGCAAACCAGTTCCGAGCCAACATGGCAGCGGAAGGGGGAGGCACATCAGTCTTTGGCGGTGCAACATCGACGAACAGTGAAACGAAGAGAAGACACTAAAAGGAACGATCAAGTTGGACTCGTTGTGTAGATCCCATCCGCTCGTTTTCTCTCAAACATTGCGCGAGTCTCCTTTTTGCTCGCTTTTATGCCGCGAGCGCCTAAATATAGGCGCCCGCGAAAGCAAAACGACCGCACCGTATCGTTTCGACGTCAGGCGCAGTCGGGGCCTGCGGGCACCACCTCATTCTTCTCGGACGTAATTTGGCGTGCGCCGCACGCAGTTCCGCCCGCGTCGCCACCACGTGACTTTCGCTTTTGTTTGTTTGTGTTGTCTGTTGGTTCGTTTCATGCGTCACGCTCGTTGTCCGCCTCTGACAGTGCGCCTTTGTTCATTCATTTCCGCATCCTTGTTTATTCTCCACCAGAATGTCCCACGTACGACCAGAGACCGCCGCTGCATAGGGCGCATACTGAACCGCGAAACGCATCTGTCTGAATTCCTCACGCTCAGCTAGTGAGCCCAGGATGGGTATAGATGATACCGGAGTTAAATAATTCTTTGTCTGTTACGCTGCCTCCCTCCTGCCGTGTTTTTTTGTGGAGCATTTTCATGCCATGAGAACGAGTCATGTACTCACCGACACGTTAGCCGTGGGTTCAAAGCTGCCCAGGCCGGCGCAAGGGCATTCATTGTCAGTAGCATATAATAAACATGCACGACAAGCGTTGTTCGTTTTCTCGGCATTGATTGCCGACATAGAGCTGCTGCCTTGCATACGACGCGAAAGCGAATGGCTTTGTTTCCGCCAGCCGCTCCAACTGGAATCAATAAAGTTCACCCCCCCCCCCCCCCAAATTTTTTTTGTGTATATGCATACTCTTTCTTCAAAGTATATTTTGTCGTTGTTGTTGTTTCTTGCGTTCTGCATGATCTCTGTCATAGTTAGATTTTTTTTTTTGGTTCTGTCATTTCGTGTGCTACTGAGGGCGTGTTGCGACGAGCCTGCCTGTTCTGTGTTTGCAACCGCAAAATTTCAACAGTGTTTTCCGCGCTCATGCGCGTTATAGTAGAGAAAATATTTTATTTTTCTGCGGAAGTTCTTGACGGTCGATGATATGCAATAGCCGCATTTAGATGTTCGTGCTGATGAAACAGTAGAGCAGTGTCTCATGATTTGTTTCTCGCCTGTTCGCACCGTTACATTTAGTGAAGTTAACATTCAAGGTTCAAGGAAGGAATTTCTTTCAACAGGTTGTCGGTGTTGAAGGGACGCCAGAATGAAAGAAAAATTGTGGTGGGAACAGCTTTTCGGCTACTCTGCTGCGGTTTTCGACTTTGCAAGTCTTAAAAGATTTTCCTGCACCAATATCGCCCAAATCCATGAAAACGCTTGGAAATTATTGACGTCACTCTTTTTTTTTACCTTTTGTTACTTTAAAGTAAACCCTCCGTGATTGCTTATATAGTGACTATGGTGTTGGGCGGCTGAGCAGGAGGTCATGGGATCGAATCCTGCCCATGGCGTTCCACATTTCGACGAGGGCGAAATGTGAAAACACCCGTTCACTTAGATTTAGGTGCACGTTAAAGAACCCCAGGTGGTCCAAATTATTCCAGCGTCCCCCACTACGGCGTTCCTTATAATCAGATTGTGGTTTCGACACGCAAAACCCCACATTTAAAAAAAAAAATTCTTTAAAGTCATATTACCATTAATTTTGCGTGGTATACAATCCGTATTCTGTTAATGAATCTATACGGTTTTGAAAGGATACTTACTAGTTCCAAATGATGTGATGTTTTTTGTCAGTATTCATTTAAATAAAGAAAAACAAATGGCTGATGGGGTTTTAACGTCCGATAGCGACACTGCTGCTATGAGGTACGGCATATGGGGAGGTTTCGCAATAATTCAGCCGACTGGCGCTTTTTAACGTGCAAACGAAGCACGATACACAACAGTTCTTGTCTTAAGACCAATCGCAATGCGGGCGGTAGTCGAGATCGCGCCCTTGTGCTCAGGTGCGGAAGGCCGTGGGACGATCACTTTCGGCGATACTATCGTCTCGGCCATCAGGCACGCGTTTATTGGCTGATTGAGCGCTACGTCATGCGAAGGCGATAGTATCGCCGAAAGTGATCGTCCGAGAACACGCCCTCATGTTCTTCGAGGCACCTGGGAGGGGGGGGGGGGGGGGAGAGGGGAGGGGTATTCTGTAAGCGTCCACCTAATGGAGTGTCCATTTCGGCCGCTGCTGATTGGCTAAGGCCGCTCGTCTCCTCCTCGCTCGCACAGCTGCATCCAATCAGCAGCGACCACCAAAATGGACAGTCCACTAGGTGGACCCTTACAGAATAACACCCCTGTACTCCGTTCCATACATAGCGGTCAACGCTGTGGAGGCTAGAGGGACTTCTTGCAGCGGCTTCGTTCGCATCGGGATATAGTTCGATGTTTTTTGAGCGCAATTGTTTTTTTTTTATATAGGCTGAGCATTGAATGAAACAAGTTTTAATCCTTACAAACAAACACACTGTGGTAAACGACTGCTAATGCGTTGTTTTAGATCATTTTAATTTTTGTTGTTCTTTCCGGTTTTTTTTTTATTTGCCACCCGTCGCGAGAAACCTCACGTGCATGCTCGCGCGAGCGAACGCTGTTGGCGGCGCATCGCAGCATGGACGGAACGCGCGGAGTGATAACTTTTCTTGACCGAACTTCTTGCGTAGCTTCCACAGCATTGCCTACTATGTATGGAACGGAGTATAGGCAGTCGAAAAATAAAGTTATATTGTTACGGCTGTCGGACGAGCGACTGCATGGCGCGCAAAAAAGAGTAAAACGAAGAAATGAGATTACTAGAGGAAGAGAGAGTGGAAAAGAGAGACAGAGAGAGCTGAAAAATTTTTAGGGACGACATTTCGGCCTAATTGGATAAGAGAGAGAGAGAGAGTGAAGGAGTGGGATGGATATGCTTTTGCATCTTAAGAAGGGTAAAAAAACGCGCATGGCTTCACGAGACGCCGACATAAGAAGAGGAGGTCCCTGGAAGAACGCCGAGTAGGAGGGCAACTTTCTTATGTATACGTTTCTTATTATGTAATAACGTCGGCCCATTTTTGAGCATCTCTTGAGGGTCATTACAAAAGAAAAGAAGAGGAGGTGGTAAGATGTCTAATATTCAACACTTCGGCACAGAGTCGGTACACATCTGTAATAAATGGCAAAAAAATGTAAAACAGAAAGCAACTTATAAGCTCTTTAGATCCTTCGAAAAAGGGCACCATGTTTGGTCGAATGGTAATCTGAAAGTGCGCTTATACGAAAGAGCTGCGCGGAGCCAGTTCTTGTGAAAAAAAATCGAGGGGGATGGAGCGTGTGGCGGGATTAAATAACAGAACAGCAGCTTTCGCTAGTAGTGCAGTAGGGGCCCATAGGGTCTGGAACAAAATGTAATCCCCCTGTCTCTTGTCGAGCATGGTCGTTGTTCGCGGGCAAAAAAGATTCTGCCATCCCGTCTCCCTAAGTTTTCTTTTCTTTTTCTTGTAACATTTTTTTTTCCGTGATGCCACCGCAGTGCTCCTTCAGCAATATTACTGCATCCCAAGCGCGAAAGGAAACCGTCTCTTCTCAAGCTGATGCAGCAGCTGCGATGGTATGAGGGCGCTGACTTCTATCTTTTACGTAACTTCTAAAAAAAAAAAGAACTGAAAGAAGGGGGTTTAAGGAAACCTGTGATTACTTCCGAGTGCAAGCAGAAGCAACAAAAAAGAAAAAAAAAGAAGAAAAGCGAAAGGAACGTGGATTCTGGAGAGCGTGGGCTTGAAACAGTAAACGAGCTTAGGTCAACGAATAAGGAGCGAAGGGGGCGTTATGATCTCCAGACTTTGATTAACGAAAGAAATGTGAAGATGAAGCTGGCTGAACTTTAAAGGCGAGTGCAACGGTTCACGTCGAAATACGGTGTGGTGATTGCGGAGGAGACGATTACAGTCGTACGACGCAAAAGTCGCGACTTCGACGAATCGCTCAGATTAAGTGGAACAGTCTAATAATTTTATTCGTCGGAGTAACGGGATCATGTCCCACGTATTCTGGTAGCAAAATGTCACTGCTCAAGCAAGAAAGAAATGCCTTCAAAGTGCCTTAAGCAGGTATATTGTAGAGTTCTTCAGACTGAGAAATGAGGCCCGCGTGAGGCTTCAGTACAAAGGTTATTCCAAAAAGGCTGCCGCACTTTTAGGCGTTAACGAGGTCTACGTCCCTTGTTTCGGCAAACGTGACATGGCTGATAGACCGACTCGTCCGACATGCTACTTGAACATTCGGCGCCTGCTTCTAATTATTAAAACCAGAAGATTCGACAATAATGACGATGTTTACTGGCCGCAATCAACAGCAGATGCCGTCATGGGAAAGATTTGGCAGTGTACTTATAGCAAAATAAGAAAACTAACCTAGTTAACGTTCAATTTTCTAAATCCATCCGCTAGGAAGCCCGGCGAGTTTGCACCCAGAGATGTGACTAGTGAATCTCAACTTACCTGAGGGTGGAATCGAAGTTGGCTAAAAACGTGGGGCTGAATTCGCAAAGCTTTGCGTTCGTGAGAGCAATCAGGGTTCGCACACCTCATTGAAATCCTTGAAAACCTTTAGGGCCCTTAACACGCACTAAAAATAAATGTGCTCCTTGAATTCCTCGAAAACTTGGAGTTCATGACGACTTGACATTCAGGGTAATAAACACTGCATAGAAGCTATAAACACTGCGTAGAAGCTATGCCATGTGCATAGTTTATCGGGAAACAATCGTATATATTTTTATTTGAGAGTGTCACTAAATGATTGTGATGTGGCGTGCCTACAGACTCAACGGACAGCCCAGTTTAAATCGCCATTATCATCGCGGAAATTGACAAATCAAGATAAAGCGGCCATGCCGGGCTACTATTATGTTGATTTCCTAGCTGGTTCACATCGCAGCCATCATATCTCCGTTTGCAAGCCCATATGGGGTCTAGCTAATGCATAGCGGAAAGTAAGTTTCAGTCATTTGACTTTAACACAACGAGTATCTTTGGCTGATGTCGGGCACTATATTGACCATCGTGCCAGAAGGTGATCGATACATCATTAAAAGGGGAAAGTCAACTTTGAAAAGCCACCTGTAGAGCTTCAAGACAACTCCAACTCAGCAAACGCTTGGTTGCAAGGAATTGCAAATAAGGAGATTTCACTAATTTTCAGTGTATGCGTACGAATACGGTTTTTCTCCCCCTTCTTGGAATTTTGGCCATCAGCATCCTTGAGTTGTCCTTGAATTGACCTTGAACTGTGTGCCAAATGTTTTGTACCAACCCTACCAGAGCTGCTTGCCCACGGGCCAACCGCCTTCGCTAATTTGTCCATCACGATCGCGTCGCGCCTCCTTCCAGGGCAGTTCTAGCGCAAGAAATTCGTTGTGAACAAGGGTCGTAGTTTTATATCATTCTCAATTCGACGCAAAGACGGTGATAAACGTTACTAACGATTTTTGAGGCCAGTAAATGGTCACACCGGCGTAGATATTATCGAATATATCAGTCCTATTTCTAGTAAACGCACGCGGACAAAACACAACAAGATGTTCCACGAATAACGTTTACCGTTATTGATTGTGTTCGTGTATGTGATTGTGCAATTCCTTCGCACCATGACGGTCAGATTGTTGCATGGTTATTTATTATCGCATGGTCATTTTGTTCACACGCATTGCTGTGCTTCTGTGTTTCATTATGCTCAATGAAAGTTATTTTTATAGACCTGCATAAATTTTAAAAACTTTTTTTCTGGTATGCTGTACTCGAGTTCGCTGTTTATAAATAATCTATTAATGTACAGTGTATGGTTTTGCTGCCTGCCAGGCTCTGCCTCTCAAGCCTTCAAAGGCTTTGGCAGGCCTGTATGAATGTAGTGATTTGATTATTGGCAATAAAGGTGTTATTATTATTATTATTATTATTATTATTATTATTATTATTATTATTATTATTATTATTATTATTATTATTATTATTATTATTATTATTATTATTATACACCTCGCTGTTGGAATGTAAATAGCTCAGATAGGCCGACGCGCATTGCCTTTGTTGATCAACGCAAATTGGATGAGATGATTGGCAGGTTCGACTGGTCTTCACTGATTGTTTCCGGAGTGCCAGTGTTTATTGATGAACAATTTTGTTCGAAAATACGCAGGTTTCAAAAAGCCTGCACTCGAATTGTTCTAACTAAACAGAGAAGAAATCATAACTGGCTTACCGTGGATATAATGAATGCAATCGCCTACCGAGACTTGCCGCGGAAACGGCTTAAACGAACTCCAAGCAATGCTGAGCTTCGCGCTAGCTACAGAATCGCAAGGAATAAAGTTGTCGCCCTTATACGATGCGCAAAACGACGCTACTTTCAACGTCAGTTTCAATTATCTGTTCGAAACCCGGCGAAGACGTGGTCACTGATAAACCACCTACGCGGGAAAGATACTACCAATTCAAAGCTAGCTGACGCTTTCGCATGTGATCTTGCACAGACAGCCACAATCTTCAATCAACATTTCGCGCGCGTTTCGGGAGCAACTTCAACGGTGCCAGCTGCCCGCTCTCGAAAAGAAAAAAGCATATCGGCTTCCGCGTTTTTACCGACGATAACATTCGACACACTCGCAAGAATAGTTGCTGGGTTTAGGCGACATAAGCCAGCTGGTATAGACGGTATATCGGTATCTTTGCTCCAACGAAACTTCAACGCACTATCGCGTGTTCTTGTCATACTTAATGGATTCCTAGAGACAGCTACAATGCCGGCGGAATTAAAAACGGCTATTGTATCTCCATTATTTAAAAGAGGAAAGAAAGGTATTGTGGACGGTTACCGACCGATTTCGATCTTGCCTATCATGTCACAAATAATAGAAAAATTTCTCTTAGAAACTATGACGTCATTTCTAGATAAGTTTTCACTTATATCGAGTCGTCAGTTCGGCTTTGTCGCGGGACGGGGCACCATTGCTCTGCTCGAGGAATTTTCAGACGAATTAAACACAGCTTTAGAACAAAACATGTTTGCATGCGCATTGTTTCTCGATACTTCTAAAACATTCGATACTGTGAACCACGAACTCCTGCTTGAAAAACTATACCTACTCGGTTTCAGGGGGCCATTTTACCAGTTCCTAAAAAACTACTTGTCCGGCCGCTCGCAGGTGATAACTTTAGACAACGAGTTATTCATCAATAACAAGCTACCTTTGAAAGCTGGAGTGCCTCAGGGCTCTATATTGTCTCCTCTTCTTTTTAACATATTTTTTAAATGATTTTTCTTCAGCTGTATCGAAGTGTATGATATTTCAGTATGCAGATGACACTGTCCTTTTAACTAAACATATTTGTTGCTCAAAAGCAATTGCGTTACTTCAAGAGAGTGTGTACGATGCAGTGACCTGGTTTGCTAATAACTGTTTGTCAATAAACAAAGAAAAAAACAAAAATGTTATGTTTTAGAAATCCACTTAAAGCAACGGTTACAAATTTACCCTTGTTTCTACACTGTCGTACTTGCCAATCGTGTCACTGTGTCCCTGTAGAATATGTAAACTCCATTAAATACCTTGGTGTTTTCTTTGACAGTGACCTCTCATGGAATGATCACATGACATATCTTTGCGGCAGGCTCAGAAGTGTTTCCTCGCCGCTTTTTAACATTAAATCCATTGTTCCGATGCCTGTAAAAATCACTATCATGCACGCCTTAGCATACAGTGTGTTACGTTATGGCATTACATTGTTCGGGTTTTGCTCATCTCGATGGCTCTGTCGGATTGACAGAAACCTAAAAAATACGTTGAAGTCCATTGCTTATATCTCTTCCTCGGCCGACAATGTGAACTTGTTTATACATCTGCGTCTTCCGTCATTTAAAACTTTGTTCACTCAAACGGTCGTGGTAAGACATTTTTAGAACCCTGATTTCAAACAGGAATATATTGCTCCCTGTGCACGGCGGAAAACATTGCGTTTTATAGTACCGCACTGCAACACACGATTTGGTAAAGCTAGTAGGTATGCTTACGTCCCAAGAATATTCAATGACCTGCCTGATCATATATTTACTGTGACTTCGAAACGAAACTTGAAAAAAAGATGTTGAAGCCACTGTAAGATATGTAGTACAATACTACATTTCTCTTTTCTTGTTTCTTGTATTTCTTTTGTCACTGATTTCAGCTGAGTTTCTGTTTCATTCTTGTGTGATAAACTTCACGAGCTTTTCCTTTCTGTACATGTTGCCATTTTGTCTTTGTTTGCCGACATGCCGGGCCAAGTCACGCAAGCCACTTCCTTGGCTTTGACGGGCCTGCCTTCTGATGTACGATTATTGTAAGATGGCAACAATTATTATTATTATTATTATTATTATTATTATTATTATTATTATTATTATTATTATGAATTCTTTTACCACAAGGATGTGGTCCAACACCTTTTTTTCATTTTTTTTGTACGACTAGTTGCCGAATCGAATCGACTGCCTGTTGCCGTAGAAAACGCGAGTACTATGGGCGCATATGCTTTGAAAATTGAATGCATTTACTCGAAAGAGTGATTGTCTTGTCACTGTCTTTTTTTCTTTTTAGTTTCTCATCACGGCTTCATTTTTACGCATTATTCTCATTCACGCTGATTCATCACAATGCTCACGTATGATTATCTGTTTCTTAACGATGGCTTTGTATCGGTTCTCGCTTTCTTTAAAACAACATGTTGGTGGCGATTTCTTGGTTTCCTTTTTTTTATGTAACAGCGTGACAGCTGCCTGGGATCCTGCACATACGATCAGCGGTTTATACTCTTAAATAAATAAATAAAAGTGTTTATGTGTTCTCGCCGAACGCATCGTGAATATCCTGAGCTGGAGGTATACCCGCGAGACTGCGAACAAAGATGCGACCCAAGTCGCATATAGCACCCCTACTTTGTATTCAGAACAGCGTCGGTACCTCGCTCGACTGGTCATCTTGTCGACGTAGAGGGGCTGTAGCGTACCGTCTTGTGAAGCTGCAACGCAAGATCATTGCGTTGAAAGGCTTTCCGGTGCCCGCGGTGCTACTTGATTGCTTTTCCCCGCACAGATGGTGCAAAAGAAAGTCTCCCTCATATTGCAAAGGCGGTAGGATCTGCGTGAATGTTTTATGGACCCATTGGGTGACATCGTACGTGGATGGTTTCGCCGCTGCCCAAGCCATAACACGGGCTACCCGTCATCTTAGTCAATACCTCCTACCCCGCTCCACTACCTCAGATAAAGAAATAAAGATTCATAGTTGCCCAAAGGACGATGATGTAAGTGCTTTAAAAAAGGATAATATTATTGCGTGCAATAAAGTTTAGCGTGGTTCACGCAGCATCTATTGTAGACCCCATTCAATGCGATGTTCGAACGAGTAAAAATTTAACTCAGGCTATTGTTTCCGTCTCTTTGATATGGCGCTTTTCACTTTTCGTCGCCGGCTTCTATTAACCCCTTCTAGTTCTTTAGAGCGTTGGATTATACTAGCAGACGTGGTTTGGCCAGGTCACGAGGCGCCGCTGCGTGCTGTCCGGGGTGCAGCGCTTAGGGGCGTGCAGCTGGGCAGTGAAACGGGGTGCGTGAAATAACAAACAAGTATTTGTCAAAGAATGGAGAAGGCGGCCGGCCGTGGCACTATGTGCTGAATACAGAGAGCAAAAAACAAAACAAAAAACAAAAACAAGGAATGAAAATGTGCAGAAGGGTGCCCGTGTAGGCCACCGGGTCCCGAGTGCCGCTGACCCTAGTGACCCTAGTCACGTGGTGACGCCACTGCTCGGAACTCTTTATACGTTTACATGTCGGGAGCCAATGTATTCTCTATAGAGTGCGGTGCAAACTGTTCTAGTCTTTTGTCGTTGTATATTCCGGCGTGTCTAGGACTGTATGTGGACCTAATTTACTTTCTTACTTAACTCATTTTTAGATTCCAGGAACCAGTGCCACTATTTCTTATTTTAAGATATTTTTGTTATCATTATTACTCTTACGCAAAAAGGAGTACAAGTGATTAAATACCTAATTTTCATTTCGAAACAAAAGGGAGATAGGAGCTTCAGAGCGCCGAGTGTGCTGCAGATGCCCCTAACACGGGCCTCGGCATCAAATGTCATCGCGCGTGGAGAGGCCCCGAAACTTTTGACGGAGACTGTACGTGGTGCTTGCGGGGCACCTGAGATCTGTTCACGCCCGCACGTTTGTGTGCGTGTACAATTCCTTAGACAGCAGAACAAACGCAACGGTAATACTCGTCACATCTGGCTTTCCCGCAATAAGCCTGTCTGTGTAAGAAAGCCCGCTTCTCTGGTTTCCTCGTTTTAGTAGCGACAGCTTGCGTATGGGAAGTGTTTGTACGTGATGTGCATGCGCGCTGAGAACATTACAACCGAAAGTGTAAGCGTCGTTATAAATAAAACGCTTCATGCGCTCTTAAATTAGCAAAGGTGCACCAGCATAAATTGAAAAGAGGTCTTGTCGATCTTGACACTGGCGCTCAAGTGATTTCACTATGAGGACACTGCGTGACTGCACAGCCAAAGGTATCTCTCACATCACGAAGCAGTGTAGTGCAGTTCGAATGTGTCTCACGCTTGTCGTTGATAGTAATGACGGCGCATGGCAGCGCGGCAGTTAATTTGCAAGCCTCAATGGAGACAGGTGAGGTGCGTTCGAGGACAAAAACCTCCCGGGACACGCCTTTGTCCTTCAATCGAATGAATTGGCTTGATGACAATGAAGACGACTATGATAACGTGTTAAAGTGAAGAAGGGATCAAAGGGAGCACAGGCGGAAAAGTTAACTCGCACGTTACGATAACGAGACCAGGAGTTTCTTTCTTCCTTTTTTTTTCTTATGGGAGGGGGAGTTGGACAAGAACAAGATTGTTCCCAGACTTGTCCCTCCTCACTTGCCTGCGTGAAGTGGCCGTTGCATAACCACATGAGCTCAAGTTAGGAAGGCGCTACAAAGTGAGTCGCCCATTGTTAACTTCGTGGTTGGAATGAATCTGGGAAGGAGACCAGAAACTTTCTTCCCTAGACGTCGCAGCCCTCGGGGAAAAAGTTTAGCTCGCCTGCAGTATTACGCGGGACGACTGTCATCGTCGCTATTTCGAGCAGACTCGTTCATTGGGAGGCGAGTTCCATATGGTGGGTTAGTTAAAAAAAAAAGCGTTTTACTTTTCTGGTTGAGAACTTGGCTACAGGGGTTACTCTTTTGCGTACAACAAGATTTTGAAACCTGAAAGAAAGTGGTGTGTCTGCTTGACGGCCTTTTTCTCGCATTCAGAAAGCCCCCCCTTTCCCCCCCTCCCCCCACCCCATCTTATAAAAAAGAGTGCGAGCATTTTTCTAGAAAAAAAAATGTAACAAAGAAGGGAAGTCAGGAAATGTGATCCTTTACTATCTCGTGCGCACAAGAATAGTTTAAGACAGTGTGATCTTTTACACTTCTAATATAGTTTGCGGGATGTCTGCAAGGGCGAACCGAGCTCATTGTGGCAGCGCGCCCTGACTATGGAAACCCCCAAAAAAGTCAGGCGCGCACAATGGCTCCATCTATCAGGGGGGGGGGGGGGGGGTCGTTTAGTGGCGCTGAAAGCGCGAGCTGAATGGCCTACTTCCAGCTCATTTCTCCGCGCCGAAGCTGCACTCCTGTAGGTGGCACCCGCGTGCCCTCGAAGAACTTTTCCCAAATGCATTCGTGCATTGCGTGTCTGCACTGGCCCCGCTTTCAGGGTGCGAAGTGGAGGTGCTTGAGTCTCGAATACTGAATTCAGCGTTCTGATTACGTCTCGCACGTAGGGGGAAGACGCCTAACGCGAGTGCGCGCGTTGCAAGCGAGTAGGCATTGCCCCGTAGCGGCATGCGTCTGACAAGCGATTCACGTTTACACAGTTATAGAGCACTGCGGTCGTATTGTGCATACAGCTCTGTACTTCGCTATACAAATGCACACTATTATCGATCTACTCTCCTATTTCCCGCCGGCCGCTTGCTGGATACGCGCGAGTTATACGACTGGCTAGCCATTCTATCACCGAAGATTAGGTTTTAGGCAGGTTCGAGTAAGGTATACAGGAGGCATGGCATTACCGTGTCGCTATGCATTTTGCTAGGCACCTTGAAGCCTTGGTAACGAAACGCGCATATTAGGCGCTGCTTTTCTTTTTCGTGTGCTCTAAACTCCTTTTGTTACGGTTCAATTATAAAGCGCTGTTCTGCATATCGATGTAGAGATGAAATTAGCAGGAGACGGTTTTTAATGGCTCACTGAATTAAGCATGGCCGCGCGTTATGAACAACGTATCGAAAAGCAGCGACAGTGCTAACATGTCGTGGCCGTCCTTCGATGAAGACAAATTCGAGTGACGTCAGCACCATGAAGACGCCGCACTTTGTTGCTGTTGTGATGATGCTTCTAGAGGCTGACATTTGGGCCGGTGTAATGTAACTGCGCCTTTAGATCGGTTCTGTTCATTATTAAAATGTGTTCGGCTAATGTGATCGGCTGTTCCTGGCGATAACGTAAGTGGAGCTCTGCTCGGACGGTTGATGGAGCGCGAAAAGCGACGCGAGGCTTCAGCCGGCCATTGCCATCACCGCCCTCCTCCTGTTCGTAGAATTTACCGCATCAGCACTTCGCGCATAAGACATTCGCCTCCACCCGCCGTGGTTGCTCAATGGCTATAGTGTTAGGCTGCCGAGCACAAGGTCGCGGGATCGAATCCCGGCCACGGCGGCCGTATTTAGATGGGGGCGTAATGCGAAAACATCCGTGTACTTAGATTTAGGTGCACGTTAAAGAGCCCCAGGTGGTCGACATTTCCGGAGTCCTCCACTAAGGCGTGCCTCATAATCAGAAAGTGGTTTTGGTACGTAAAACCCCATAATTTAATTTTTAACATTTGCCTCCTCTCCGGTTCCTACGCTTATGCGTATCCACTTTGTCCCTTTGCTAGTTATCAGTGCTGATTAACCTCACTGCCATTCTCATGTTGTCTCTATGCTCTTGTCTGTGTTCGAATGCGCGGATCCTAACTTTCCAATGTCGAGAACGCAAACAAAGGGAAGGCGTAGGAATACCGCCGCATTTATTCTGAGTGCTGAGCTACGCTCGTGCTTTTGGTGGTGCTTTTCGGCACGCAATTGGGCGAAGAAACTACAAGTACCCAAAACGCATAGCGTTCACGACATGACTAGGGTACTTTAGTGTACGGCTAGCAGTTTCTGGTTGCAGTTCGTCACAATATCCGACAATTTCTTATAGCCTTATTTCGTAGGTGATCGTGTAGTTACGAGCTTTCATTACTTGTGTTGATTCGTATACATATACGCTGAAATCTCCCAGATCACTTCATTCGTTTACGCTCTAACTCCCTATAGGGTGCTTTACGTTCTGCGCCACATTTTCGGATGGAAACGCGCTTGGAATTCAACTCTAGGGAAAATTAACGCATAGGGTTACCGAATATAGTTTTTTTTTGTCATCTATCAGAGTCGCCTTCGTGGAACGTTTCCAGATGAACTTAGTTTAAAGGACGGGGCCTATATCACGTCTGACGCAAGGACATTACACGATTAACCTACCCGCCTTTCCACGTAGTTCTGTATCCTTCGCACGCTTTCAGTTACACAAAAAAATTAGTTTTCGTCGTCTGTGAGGCTGCTCTCTACGAGTGTAGTAAAAAAAAGAAAAGAAAAGGAGCTGCGCGAATGAAGCAACGATTGCACAACTCTGCCCGGGCAGCAAAAACCGTGGCGTTGGAAAAGACGTTGCGCGGGTTGTTGCACTCGCTGGCGTTTGAGGACCGACGGCGCTCAGAGCGCATGGCCCGGTCCACCTGCGACGCGACTCACTGACAAATGACCAAACCGAGAGCGTTCGTCCGGGGGACGCAATCGGTACACGCCCCACGTGCCCAGGCCGTGGTCTCGCGAATGTGACCTGCATTCGCAGCCCGACGCTTAATACCCTACTTCAGTGGCTTGGAAATTCTGCTCGGCGGCGAGCACAGCCGGCAGCTAAGTGGACGTAATTCGAGAGCGGCTTTCGTTTCAATAAAACGACCTTAGCGTAACGGGCCTAGTTGTGGCTGTCACGGATAAATTATTAACCGTTGCCGCGGGCCTATAGGCGTTTATGTTATACAAGAGTGCGAGCTCGTCGACGGTAAACGTCGTTGGTCAGAAATCTTCTCTACAGCCGGGTCGCGGTTGCCGGCCCTCGGATCGCATTACGAAGATTTGTCGCGAGCGTGTCGTACATCCAAATGTCGCTGTTATACGTTCGACTGCACTCAGTGACGCGCGATTCTTTCGTGCCTGCCAGCGTGACGGGAATTAAACTCACCACCTCTCCACTTCACGCGACTGAACTGTAAACGTGTTAGTAGACTTAAAGTGCGGAACCAGTAGAGGGAGGTATTGCACACTTGGACACGGCAGTTTTCGAATGGATGCGACTACGGTGGTCGTGACCTTGCGTTTGGGAAATTTATTTTGGAGCTATGTCGCGGCTTGTTTCTTTGGTTCAGTCATCTCAAGAACTGAAATATTATTACTATAATAATAATAATAATAATAATAATAATAATAATAATAATAATAATAATAATAATAATAATAATAATAATAATAATGATAATAATAATAATAATAATAATAATAATAATAATAATAATAATAATAATATTAGGCCGCGGCGGCGGGGCAACGAGGCTTAATTGAAAGCAGCAGAGCCCCCTATTAAACGAGACGGTTTTAGGACCGGTATAGTTATATTATTATTATTATTATTATTATTATTATTATTATTATTATTATTATTATTATTATTATTATTATTATTGGCTTGAGGGCTACATAGATAAAGAGAGAGAGATAAGCTTGGGTCGCGTGCATGCGTTAGTCGTCAAGCTCTGATATTTTTTGCGATATTTTTTTTAGGCTAAATTGAAAACCACCTACGCAGTCTGCATTGCACAGTTCATCTGATGGCCGAACGCGTAATCAATACACAGCATTAAGCTGTGTCATTATATGGGGACGCAAAAAGCCTGAGCAGGGAAATGTCAGAATGAGCGCTTCACTTTCCTGCAACAGAACGAATGGCATAGCTGCTTCCCACTCAATTTTTTTTAGCTCAATTTAGGGGTTTGTCTAAGAAAGGGATGTGGAACAGCAGCTGAAAGGACGTCAAAAATTATTTTCGATGCGGCATTTCTTGCTTGAGAATTATGTAGTCTCCACGAAACAAAAATATATGCACGTTTTAATTTAATGAACTACGGCGAACAGTCCTGCTAGACGATGTACGTTGGGCTTAATTTCAAAACTATGTTTAACGAGCGTCGAGCTGGTTGCTGAGCCTCTAGGGCACATACAGATGTGTTCACCAACGTACTGAGCTGAGTTGAATGACGCATTTAACAGTGCTTTTGCAGCTGTGCTCATGCTCCAACGTACATGTGCGCATGCGGTGATCTAAAGGGGCGAACGGGAGCCCGAAGATTGCCAGTATACATTTCGTGGGCTAGTTTACCGTGCTCTTCGTCCGCGTGTGTGTGCTTGTGCGTGCGAGTTCACGCTTCGCTCCCCAGGGTGGCGTAGCTCACACATAAATATACACGCATGTTATGGGCAACACCTCCGCCTTCATTCTAGGCCAGCAGAGTTGCCAACCAACAAATAATAAGCACAAGTAAAAGCGCTTCGCTAAACGATTTCGGGAGGTAGCCTGGAGGCCCTTGCAGCGTTCGGCCGTCGTGGTGTTTACCAGAACTGAACAATAGGATGTCACGCATCACGTCGCTTCTCAAGAAGTAAACAGCCCGCTTCTGAAAACAAGAGCAATGCAGAGAGAGCGTCGCTAGCCTGCAGCAATCACGGCACGTTATCTTATCGGTACTGTTGTGATTACTGGCAGCTACACTTCCTGCTATCAAATGCAAATTAACGTAACGAAATTTCATGTTGGCTAGACACTGACAATCACTGTTCTTTTTTTTTTCTTCGGCGATTTCATGTTATTGGCGGTGGTTAACGAGACATAAGCGAAACTACAAACCGGCGATAAGCGTCCCGAGCGGAAGGACATTTGATATTCGGACTAATTTCGAAAGTTGGTGGCAATCTCACAAGCGGCACACGCACTAAAAAAGGAAAAGAAAAGAGAGACTGCAGATGATTGGAACAAAGGTAGCTGTTGCGACGTGAGTTTAGTTTTTGTGGTAGACACTCGATCCGCATAAATTTGACCGTCGCAGAAACGCGGAAAAGGTCATCTGTCGTTATGGTTCGCCCTAGCAATTACCGGTTAAACTTCTTAAACCGAAAGCAGCACGTTGCAACTTTTTTACCCACATTTAATTTATTTCTTTAAATCTTCGGAGGTCTTTGGCTTTAGAACCTCGTATATCATAAGCGCGGTGCTGTCACTTTCTTTTCTCTTACGGTACCCGTAACATTCTTTGTTCTTCTCCGTAGCTGAAATGTCCGTTCTCCAGATGCGCAGTAGTTGGCTACATGTGCCAGGTTCTGGCCCTTTAACATTGGCTACCGAGACTCTTTCATTACCACGCTTTAAGCTCTGCTACAGCAAGCAACATGTACGCTTAATTAAAGAGAAAGCATGCGTACGTTTTACCTGTGTATGCGGCCTTTTGCCCGTGTACTCAGTCCTGCATGCGGCATCATTCGTAGGCGAAATTTGACGTGGCAAACCGCAGCCTAGCCATCTCGCAACCGAAACGGGTGACTTGTGATACGATGCCAGTGTCTTGTGTCGAACGCTCACCAGCGTCTTTACAGGTCGTCCCAGCAACATTTAGCCAAACTCTTGAGAAAAACCCGACCCGCCGCAGTAGCTTAGTGGCTATGGCGTAGCGCTGCTGAGTTCCAGGTAGTCGGTTCGATCCCCGCCGCGGCGGCCACATTTCAAAGGGCAAGAAATGCAAAAAAAAAAAAAAAATCCTTCCACTGCGATTTAAGTGCATGTGAAAGAACCTCGGGTGGTCGAAATTATTCCGCAGTCGCCCACTACGGTGTGCCTTATAATCATATTGTGGCTTTTACACGTACAGTTTTGGCACAAACACAGGAATACAATTTTTCGTCTTTTTTTGTTGCTGTTGAAGTGGAGCAGTACACGATAAGCTGAAGTGTTCGGTTGTCTGTCCTCTTGCGCCACCAGGATATTTTTTTTGTGCGCTTGATATCGTTTGTGCACCTGGGTAACTACAGTATACTAATTAAACAAGTTCAAAAATTTTTTATTAAGGGCGTGACTTCCAATGAAGGAAAGCTGTTATGGCGCCCTAAAAACACCTCATTAAGTCGTTTTCAGCGCGCTATTTCGTGCGCAATTATTTGTCTCGCGTTTTTCCCGTTTCAATCACGACAGTGCCGGGATTCAAACACAGTACTACCCATACACAAGGCGGATACTCTATGCCGCAAGGCCACCTCTGCGTGCGCAACCTGTTTTACACCTCCTTCCACCTCCAAGAAGTCACTTTACTTCCGAATACTCAGTGTGGGAAAGAAAATCTCGTACAAACGCTATAGCACTCACGTGTGCGGAAGGGACCGGCTAGAGTGACGCGCATCAAAGGAATTTTTGAGACTGTCAATATTTCTTTTCCATCTTTACCTCTACACCATGGCGTATAGGATACAGTCGCTACCGCCCGATTCATACTCCCTTTCTCGTTGATTTCTGCTTTTACTACATTTTATTTTATCTTGTTATTTGCTCTTAACCGTCTCTTCTTCATAATCAAGCGCGCGTATACTCTGTTTTGCTGTTTACTCAACATTTCACGTCGGTCGTTTAAATTGTTCGAGAAAGCGAGGCTTCGCTGCGGAACACGCTTTCAACAACGTTTATACGCGAGCGGACAGCGTGTGGCGCGGTGCGATAACGGTAACGCCTCGGCTCCGCATGAGGTTTCAACCTGTCGAAAGCGTCGCCGAGGGGCGGCGAGCTGCAAGCTTTGCGAAATTAATTTCGGCTCGGCGCCACCTCGGACGTTACCGTCTAGGTTGTTTTGGAAAGAGAGGAATGACGGGGTTTTTTTTTTTTCGGGTACGTGGGAAGCTGCGACGACAAAGCGGCGTCATTTGATACGACCAGACTGCATTGGTCGAGGATTTTTTAATTGGAAAAGTTGTTTGGAGGATGCGAGGGGGGAGGGTATTTGAAACCGCACTCTTGCGGTCTGCTTCATTTAGTACCGGTGGCTTTCACCGTCCCACGTATTGATGTGGCCGTATCCGTAGCCGGATGCCGTAAAGGGCCGCGCTCGGACCGTCAAAGATGCACTCGGGAAGGCGTGGATACGAGCTGCTGGTTGACGAGGCACGTTAAAGCTGCAGCGCGCATAGGCGTAATCGGAAAGGTGCAGACAAGGGGCTAGGCTCATCCCCAGCTGAAAGTGTTATTATGCTTGTATTCCTATATATTTGTGTGACAACACCGGAAAGAAATAGGCAACACACAGGTCGACTAAAGTCACCCACGTACTGACAACACCGTTCATTGAAAACGCGTGGGGATTGCAAGTTTCAAATACTTCAACTCCCTATAGGACAACCTCGAAGGACGGCTGACGCAGATTTTTTTTTCATGCCGTTCCACGCGACTGACTTCTATGATTTCGCACATCCGCCTTTCGGAGTTTCTGTCAATAACTGTGTAGCCAATATGCAGTTGACCTCACTGGACTTTATTTTCTTCCTGGTGCACTTTTTTTTTTGACGAAGAAAGACACACATTGCGTGCCGCTTTAAGCCGACTAGATGACAGGGTCTCAAGAGCACTGCCGCACTTTATGAAGACGACTGAGCTCTGCGACCGCCTGCCATTACGCGCTGAACGATTCCATGTGTGCGTGCGTGCGTACGTGCGTCATTTGTTCTTTATTTTATTTTCCCTGATCTTTTTTTTTTCTTTTCGCTACCCCCTCCCCCATTAGTGTGTGCCAACCAAGTGCAACGTGTTTAACCTCCCCGTTTTCCCTTTCTTTCTTTCATTCTCTCTCTTTCTTCTTTGCTGTGTGGTAATGTTACACATTTTTGCGGTCACAAGCATTATCAAACCACTGGTCAACTATGAGCGTTCTCAGCTCGGTCCTGTGGGTCTTTCTGCGCTGCAGCTTTAACGCAAACTCGTCTAGTAAGGACGTGCACCGCAACATCCCGTGAAGGTACGTAAGCCTAACGTACGTAAGGCGACAAACGCTATTATAAAACTAGGCAGTTTCAGTTGGGCATTCGCAACCAGCCACGTACGCAGCGCGCGAGGTCGCGCATACGTAGCAAAGCGCACGCGCGCGAAGCGGCAAAGGAAGTTGGCTGGGCGCAAAAGTTGAGAAGGGGATTGCTGACTTGCACGCGCGAAAGCTGATAGTGTGCTACTCAGCGCCGCCATGAAGGCTTCTGAAACTGTGTAGCCAATATCAGCCGCTTATAATCAAACCCCAGGCTGGAGTCATATCTTCGGCCGGAGAAATATCGAAAAATGCGGTCTCGTGGACACACGAGAACACGCGAGAACGTCCCGCAAAGGCCGCACAGCCCGCAGCGTATACGCTACGGATCTTTTAAAAAAGCTGCGTACGCACGAAAGAGACCGTGCGTGCGCATGCGCACTGTTGCCTCCTCGGGTTTCCTGCGTAC
The DNA here is from genome assembly GCF_023375885.2 of Dermacentor andersoni. Classification (NCBI taxonomy): domain Eukaryota; kingdom Metazoa; phylum Arthropoda; class Arachnida; order Ixodida; family Ixodidae; genus Dermacentor; species Dermacentor andersoni. The sequence continues at coordinate 140,067,955 of NC_092818.1, read as the reverse complement.
GCAGAACTGCTGCGGTCGCGCAGCTAAAACTGTATGCTGTCTAACGTTCGTCCAGAGGAGCGTAACGCTTGCCTTGTCGTATATAACTCAGCACTCGCAGAGTACGCGGGACGGAAATAGTACAACTATTAATAAAGAGAAGTTTAGCCCCGCATGCTCAAATACTTGTCAACATAATGCGGCTCGTACTAGGATAAGCATTTGTTGACGCTTATCGATGTCATCGCTGACTTTGTTACTGCGACGAAATTCTCAACGACGGTTATAGCCTGAAGCAAGGTCTGACTACGGGCTAGTTGGAATTCCATGGTATAACTCGTCACTTACAGCGCAAACATAGACGGAGGACAAAAAGGACGACGTAGACAAGCGCTGTCTGCCAACTGATTTTTATTTTTCAGAACCAAACATATATACCCTAAAACACCAAGACAAAAGCGCCCTCTAGAGGCAACACCCGACATGAGAATGCATTCAGAATTTTACCTAAGATGAACGAGAGCGCATGTGCGATCTCAGGAAACCCAGTTCTTTTTCTGTTAGTGCGATAGATGGCTTACTAACCGAGTCGTCATCGGCAATCGCTGCTGCTTCAATGATAATTCTAGTAGTTTCATTGGGATGCCTAGCCAAGATGGTCGTTTCCTCAAAAATTGGGACGCAGCCGCATTGTGCGCAGTGAACCCCCAGGAAGCCTTCCCGCCCTTTGCGAACTTTATTGCTGTGTTCTTGTAACCTAACGTTGATACATCTACCAGTCTGTCCTATATAAGACCTACCACATTTCAGGGGAATCTTATACACTATACCTTTCGAACACCCTGTAAACTTCTTCCTATGATTAATGCTGCAAATACTACGTTTCTTAGCCGCAGGATTGGTTCTGACGCAAAGCTGGGCCAGTTTTTTTGGAGCAGAGAAGACAACGTCGATACCCGCTCTTTGTCCTATTTTCTTAAGTTTGTGGGATATTCCATGGACATACGGGATAACAGCTGTTTTTTTACTTCGTTCATGTACCTGAGACTCAAAGCTGTGAGGCTCTCTGTTAAACTTATTACGCAAGCTTTCCGAAACTGAGACCAGAAGGTTGCTCGGGTACCCTGCAGCCCTCAACCGAGCTACCTGTGCACTGAAACTGGGATCTATCAAATGATAACATGATTTCGTTAGTGCATTATGTAAGCAGGCCTGAACGATACCTCTCTTAACGATTTTTGAATGGGCAGAAGCATACGATAACAGAGGCTTGTTAGCTCGCGGCTCGTACATCCAGCATACATGTTGCTCGGTAAAAGACAACTTCAAATCTAAAAACCTAAGAGACCCATTATCCTGAAGCTCATGAGTGATTGTGAGGGGAGATAAGCATTCTTCGAACAGGTCTAACACTTGGCGAACAGAGGCGGCTACAAAGCTCTCCTCACAATTAAACAAAACCAAAAAATCATCGACGTAGCGAAAGGCTTTTTTGATTTTTGTAGTGCCCATCCGTGACATGACGTTCCTATCTAGGTAAGCCAAAAATAAATCGCTCAACAAAGGGGCGATGCATGACCCTATACATATCCCACTTTTTTGAAGGAAAACATTTCCATCCCATTCGGCAAAAGTTGAGCTAAGGTAAAGTTGAAGCAACTTGATAAAGTCTGAGACAGACACACCACATTCATTCTGGAACGCAATGTCACCAAAACCACTAATGGCTTCTTCGACAACAACCAGGAGCGCTTGATGCGGAATAGAATAGAACAAGTCTTTTATATCTATGGACATAGCCTTAAATGGGATATCAGCATGTTGTGACAGGTACAGGATCACCTCGTTAGATCCTTTAACCAGAAACGGATCACTAACTTCTAGCTTCTTCAAGTGGCACTGAAGCCAACAGGAAAGAGTGTACTGCCACGTACCCTTTTCAGAAATGATGACACGGAAGGGCGCTTCCGGCTTGTGGGTTTTTGCGGAGAAAAACATGCGAAGGGACAATCCTTCCTTGCTGTCTACAGATTTTGCAAGATTACTCAAATTCAATTCCAATAACGTGCGTTTTGCCTGCGATTTTACCTTCTTCAGATCAACACCAGTTCGCTTAATAAAGAGAGAATCAATGGAAGCATTCGCTTTTTCCATGAAATTACTCCTAGTTGTGACAAAAAACCCACCTTCTTTGTCAGCTGCTGCAAGACAAAGACTATTGTCGGTGAGGTAGGAAAGCACCCTTTCAACAGGAACAGAGCATCTTCGAGGAGAGTACAACCGGAGCACGTCCACACCCTCAGACACGCAACGGTCACCCTCACATTCCGGAGCACGCCTCGACACGTCACGCACCATAGTAAGAAGTTCCGCTGGAGTGTTCCTTCCCACTGTGGCGAACTTTGGCCCAAGAGCGAGAGTTTGTGCGACGAAGTCCGGCAGGGACACACCTACGTCTGTATGAACTTGCTTCGCTACCTTGGGGGAAGAGGCCACAGGCCGGTTGCGAAGACGAAACAACTCCTGTTGCCACCGCTGCTCCAGGACGCTGTCAATAAGTACATTCAGCTCTCGCCATTTCTTGGCCTTGACTTGACGGCTCCCAGGACCTCGATCCACTTGAATTCTTAAAGATTGACGGTAGATCCTTGCCTGCCTCATCCATTCGGAGCGCATGATTTTACACACCCTTTTTCCATGCCCTGCAGACGGAAGAAATCCACCGAAGACCGTCAGAACCTCGGCGGGTAGTTGTCCAGTCCGGCTATGAATGCAGTAAGTCAGGATGCGCGCCTGGCAAAGGGCAAAGGTTGTCAAGGTGACAAGGACGGATGGGTGAAGACAAACAGTGTTAGCGATGCCCGACGAACTAGACGGGCATCTGACGGTCTTCGGTGGATTTCTTCCGTCTGCAGGGCATGGAAAAAGGGTGTGTAAAATCATGCGCTCCGAATGGATGAGGCAGGCAAGGATCTACCGTCAATCTTTAAGAATTCAAGTGGATCGAGGTCCTGGGAGCCGTCAAGTCAAGGCCAAGAAATGGCGAGAGCTGAATGTACTTATTGACAGCGTCCTGGAGCAGCGGTGGCAACAGGAGTTGTTTCGTCTTCGCAACCGGCCTGTGGCCTCTTCCCCCAAGGTAGCGAAGCAAGTTCATACAGACGTAGGTGTGTCCCTGCCGGACTTCGTCGCACAAACTCTCGCTCTTGGGCCAAAGTTCGCCACAGTGGGAAGGAACACTCCAGCGGAACTTCTTACTATGGTGCGTGACGTGTCGAGGCGTGCTCCGGAATGTGAGGGTGACCGTTGCGTGTCTGAGGGTGTGGACGTGCTCCGGTTGTACTCTCCTCGAAGATGCTCTGTTCCTGTTGAAAGGGTGCTTTCCTACCTCACCGACAATAGTCTTTGTCTTGCAGCAGCTGACAAAGAAGGTGGGTTTTTTGTCACAACTAGGAGTAATTTCATGGAAAAAGCGAATGCTTCCATTGATTCTCTCTTTATTAAGCGAACTGGTGTTGATCTGAAGAAGGTAAAATCGCAGGCAAAACGCACGTTATTGGAATTGAATTTGAGTAATCTTGCAAAATCTGTAGACAGCAAGGAAGGATTGTCCCTTCGCATGTTTTTCTCCGCAAAAACCCACAAGCCGGAAGCGCCCTTCCGTGTCATCATTTCTGAAAAGGGTACGTGGCAGTACACTCTTTCCTGTTGGCTTCAGTGCCACTTGAAGAAGCTAGAAGTTAGTGATCCGTTTCTGGTTAAAGGATCTAACGAGGTGATCCTGTACCTGTCACAACATGCTGATATCCCATTTAAGGCTATGTCCATAGATATAAAAGACTTGTTCTATTCTATTCCGCATCAAGCGCTCCTGGTTGTTGTCGAAGAAGCCATTAGTGGTTTTGGTGACATTGCGTTCCAGAATGAATGTGGTGTGTCTGTCTCAGACTTTATCAAGTTGCTTCAACTTTACCTTAGCTCAACTTTTGCCGAATGGGATGGAAATGTTTTCCTTCAAAAAAGTGGGATATGTATAGGGTCATGCATCGCCCCTTTGTTGAGCGATTTATTTTTGGCTTACCTAGATAGGAACGTCATGTCACGGATGGGCACTACAAAAATCAAAAAAGCCTTTCGCTACGTCGATGATTTTTTGGTTTTGTTTAATTGTGAGGAGAGCTTTGTAGCCGCCTCTGTTCGCCAAGTGTTAGACCTGTTCGAAGAATGCTTATCTCCCCTCACAATCACTCATGAGCTTCAGGATAATGGGTCTCTTAGGTTTTTAGATTTGAAGTTGTCTTTTACCGAGCAACATGTATGCTGGATGTACGAGCCGCGAGCTAACAAGCCTCTGTTATCGTATGCTTCTGCCCATTCAAAAATCGTTAAGAGAGGTATCGTTCAGGCCTGCTTACATAATGCACTAACGAAATCATGTTATCATTTGATAGATCCCAGTTTCAGTGCACAGGTAGCTCGGTTGAGGGCTGCAGGGTACCCGAGCAACCTTCTGGTCTCAGTTTCGGAAAGCTTGCGTAATAAGTTTAACAGAGAGCCTCACAGCTTTGAGTCTCAGGTACATGAACGAAGTAAAAAAACAGCTGTTATCCCGTATGTCCATGGAATATCCCACAAACTTAAGAAAATAGGACAAAGAGCGGGTATCGACGTTGTCTTCTCTGCTCCAAAAAAACTGGCCCAGCTTTGCGTCAGAACCAATCCTGCGGCTAAGAAACGTAGTATTTGCAGCATTAATCATAGGAAGAAGTTTACAGGGTGTTCGAAAGGTATAGTGTATAAGATTCCCCTGAAATGTGGTAGGTCTTATATAGGACAGACTGGTAGATGTATCAACGTTAGGTTACAAGAACACAGCAATAAAGTTCGCAAAGGGCGGGAAGGCTTCCTGGGGGTTCACTGCGCACAATGCGGCTGCGTCCCAATTTTTGAGGAAACGACCATCTTGGCTAGGCATCCCAATGAAACTACTAGAATTATCATTGAAGCAGCAGCGATTGCCGATGACGACTCGGTTAGTAAGCCATCTATCGCACTAACAGAAAAAGAACTGGGTTTCCTGAGATCGCACATGCGCTCTCGTTCATCTTAGGTAAAATTCTGAATGCATTCTCATGTCGGGTGTTGCCTCTAGAGGGCGCTTTTGTCTTGGTGTTTTAGGGTATATATGTTTGGTTCTGAAAAATAAAAATCAGTTGGCAGACAGCGCTTGTCTACGTCGTCCTTTTTGTCCTCCGTCTATGTTTGCGCTGTAAGTGACGGGTTATAGCCTCCCTGGTCAGTATCTAGCGCCACCGCTTCCTTACTACTTTGGTCGGCATCATCGCTCTCTTTTGCTCCTTGCTCCAAATTAATGACGCTTGTACGTAATAGGGGATTGACTATAAGAAATCAGAAGTTGCATGATCGATTGTCTGGCTGATTGATTGGTTGATTGACGGATCGATGGTATTTAACGACCGAAAGCTACACAGGAGCTCTTACGAGACCTCAGTGAAGGGCTGAAGAATAATTCTGAATAGCTGGGGTTCTTTAACGCGTACCAATATTCCCGTTGCACGACTATTCTTACGTTCCGTCGAACCGACCCCACCCTTCCCTACCCTTCGTCAAATCTCCTTCCACCTCCTTATCGAAATGTGGTCGCGGTCCCCGGGAATATAATATCGCGTGGTACGCCGGTATGCCATGGCCACGGAGCAACCACGCACGGTAGACGGTAAAGGTGAATCGTAATTAAAATTATAAATAAGAATGCAACTGTTAAATGAAAAGGAATAATACGCAGAGTTTAAAGTGAGGCTTCCAAACGAAAAAGAAGAAAGAGTAGCTGTCATAAAAGGAATTTCCTCTTTTGTGTTCCGTGACAAGTGAACGTATTGCTCCTTACTTTCTCTTCCACATTATGAATTTTCATGCTCCTTTGAAGAGTGTTGCTATTCCGATGGTCTTTCCGCCTGGTGAATCGGCTCTGTACTTTGGATGGCTTTAGTACCATGCTTGATGTCTTGCGTAAGACGCGCACATTAGCGTGCTGATCGTTTCCTGGTTGTATGGTTTGTTTGTGGTGGTTGCGTTGCGTCTCTTGTTTTGTCATATTTTAGTGATTACTCTCTATTACAAATTTAGTTGTATTTGTTCAGTTTCATTATGCATTCCTCAAGCCTCGCTCGACATTTGCAACCGTTTGTACTGCATGTGTATATACAGTGGACCCCATGAGTTCACTTGCGACTAGCCAGCCAACCGAGAAGCGGCGCACGTTTCTCAAGAAGCACTGGGAGCTATTTCGAACGCACCCTGGTGCAGGCGAACTCGCGGCCCATTTGGTTCAGCGCCGGTCCCGGGATCGATCAGTCCTGGTTTGGATTTCTCCTGGTCTGTCCCACCGAGCAGAAGTTTCATCGCTCTCGCTTTTACTTTCTTACCAAATGGCCGGTAATAAACGGTGTTTGACTAGACGTTACGACATCGGAGAGGCTTCGTTCAGGAACCTGATTCACGCAACACCTTCTATGGATGAGAGAAGGCCTGCGCTTTTCGAGCCGTGACGTCAGGCACCAAGGCTAGGAGAACGATAAAGTATACGCCTTAGGAAAAAAAAAAAAAGGGCAAAAGCGCGTTAAGTGCCACTCGCGCCCTCAATAGAAAACCCCGGTGTGGCGTCATGACTCGAAGCCCGCAGATGTTCTGTTACCTAGGAGCTACGTGGTTCACGCAGCTTATAAAGATTTCACGCTTGGTTTATGCTAACGTGGAAAAAGTGCGATAATGGGGATGAAAAAAACGAACGCATGTGTGTTACGTTATTGCGTTATAAACCTCAGGGACGCAAGGATGAAACATCCTCAGCAAATGAGTTTTTTTTTTTTGTGGTGCGAGCTTTCTCCCGCGTGGAGGTACTCTGCGCCCTCTTTTCCAAGCGGAATTTGCGCTAGCTCGCCTGCAAGCTTTTCTGGAAGCCCTCGTGGTCACCAAGGAAAGCGAGGCTCGACGTGTACCGTTAATGGCCGTTCGCTAAATGCGCGAAATTGGGCAACAGGCCACCGCACAAGAAGAGAGACACAAAGATCGAGCGAAGTATTGAGAACGGTGCGTGTACCGCTACTATATGTTCTGTAGCATCCCTGCACTGGGCCCGCTTATTTCAGAAGCGAAGATACTTTGGTAATCCTCGCTGAGATCTCCCGAACGTTCTTCAGAAAGATTTCCTGTGGAACCTGATAGCCAGGCTCTTCAACGAAGCACGTGGGCGTCTTTATCTGCCAATTCGAGTATTACGACCATCGCTCGTCGTCGTTACAAAGAGAAGCTGAGTTCAGAAGCGCGAGGGATTTTTCAATGTGCGGAAGCCATCCTTCCAAAATTGGTATCTGTGGCAACATCTTATGAAATATTTGTGGCACTGCTACTATCAGGCGCTCCCTTCCATTACCTGTGGTGCGGTGGGTGAGTGAGTGAAGCAACTTTATTAGGAGTGCCTGTGGAACGATTAGCCTTCCCCTGTAAGGGAGGCGTCACCGTGACGCGTCTATGACGTCTTTCCGGCGTGTGGCGCCTCTACTCCGGCCGTGGCCGCGCTACTCCCTTTGGTCGGTGAAAAAAAAATTTTTCTTGTTGTGACATCCCGGTCATTAGGCATAACTCAAAGTTTTCGCTGCCCAAGTCCTTGACGTATACGATTCGCTTTGTTTTCCTGCTAGCGGGGAAGTGTTTTATGCCGCTGTGTTCGCACACCTCTTGCGGAGCTTATGGAACAGAATTGATAACAGCGTTGGCGCAGCGCAAATTGGAATAGCTCTCGTTACTTCAACGGGTGCATTTCTAATAGCTCGAGGCTCCCTAAGAGGGCTCGCCGGCCTTGCGCTCGTCTGTATTTTATCAGAAGCGAAGCAGCTAAACTTCATCCCATATATACCGGGTGTTTCAGCGATCACTCTCAATAAAAAAAAAAAAATTGCCTGTGGCCCCGGATGCGGGAGCCGCCGGGGACCTTCTCCGTAGGCGTCGCCGCCGCTGGGAGGCGGCTATCAGAAGTTCAGAGCTGGCAGACCAGCTCTGGGCCGTCCGGCAAGCCAAAGATGCCGCTCGAGTCCAAGAACTTCGAGCCGTCACCTGAGGCCACCACATCAAGAACTGCCGGACTATTCTTTACTAAAGTTTCTTCTTCTTCTTCTTCTGTGGCACAGATAGCACTATTCTAGTTCATGAGCTGCTCTACTCCAAAAGGCGGACATTACTTGCAGAAAAAATTGAAATTCATAATCGACTAAATAACAAAAATTCACTAATTAAGTTTTATATAGCTACCTTGTGGCACATATTGCAATTTGCAAATTCTAGTACGGGTGAGTTCGCAAGGCGGATCCACTTGAAACGATTTCTCAATATGACACCAGTTTCGAGATATTAATTTCCGAACTTTGCGGAGAAATGCAATGGCGTTCAAGTTACCTGTGTGCTTAAATGCCTAAAACGACGCGTTGTTAAGAAAGTGGAATGACAGTACATTTTTACCGCAAGTTTGACGGCACATGTGTCGTAAGTGGAGTTATCCACATAATTATTTTCAAGTGCATATGCCTTGTAGTCTTAAAGGGTGGTCTCTAGGGGTGTATGGGAGCAGTGGTTGTAGCGCGACTTTGTGAGGTGTGAACAAACATTGGGAAATAAATTAAATAATTCAACGGCGATTACGATACCCCCTAACGCGATATCTCAGCACAGCGCCATACGTGTTTTCATTTCGCGATATATTGGCTGGCGCGGACAATCTATCTCGTGCGGCACGTTGCAAACGGAGCGAAGTGTGGCGCAACTGCCTCGCTAATCGGGAGATCGCGAGAGGCAGTGCGTGGGTGACGGGTGGCCGCAATTCGCAGCAACCTCCGCAGATAGACGTCAGACGTGCTTTGTTTCCATATATCGCATCGGTGAACGCGCTCGCCGCATGCCTTATTGATGTCATCATTGGCGAACAGACGACGGCGCGCTACTCTGGCGCCATCTCGTAGCGGCCGTCGCCGCAGAGCCTGTCTTGTGTGGCAGTACGATTTTTTTTTCACGCTTTCGCCATGCCCTCCGCTTTCCGCCTTGTGTTTCCGCTGCACCCTCCTCCTCCGCTTGCCTTCTCGCGCTCTCTTCGCTATCGCTGTCTTTCATCCCCTGCTGCGCTCCGCGTTTGCTCTTTCATGCTTCGCTGTGCTCGTTCACTCGGTTACGCCGACGCTCAACGCAGGAACAGGTGCCTAAGACCTGTACTCAAAAATGTTATTAATTAAAACGAGGCACAGTTTGATTCATTCAATGAAAATGAAATGTCTAGTCAAATTTATATACGTGTGGCGAGAAAAGAAAAGATAACTCTGTCGTACTTTATCGTTATCAATAAATACCTTCTTTCAGCGCCCACCATAAGAGGAGGCGATGATTCCGCTACCACTTGCAATGCAATGCAACTCATCAAGTGCACAGAAAGGCGCTCTCGTAACGTTCACCTGTTACAATACGCCCCCCTCACACGTTGTGTTGTTTGTCGACGCTTGTCTTAATTTGGTGGCGCGGGTAGTTTCATTGTTTCTTAACCTGTTCAGTCAAATGTAATTACGACCGCCAGAATATTGTTCACTTTAGGTGTTTTCACCCGGCTGCGCTGGCCGACGGGCTTGGCGTCTGGCGATGGGACCAGCACTCTACACCCATAGCTTTTGTCGGCCTCTAAAGAAAGTATGTTCTGTGGAAGAGCACGATTTCGACACCCATACGGCTGACCTTCTGTTGCATCGCACTTCCGCGCTGAAAGCTCTAAACGCCCATCAAGTCGAATGGTGGGGCGTTTGAATACACAGCTCTAATGGCAGGCCACCAAAACAAGTTTCGCAACTTTGTGAAGAAGTCACTTCTTATTTTAACGAATACGACGTCACATTATCTTTTCTTCCGCCTGAAGCGTTCCCTTGTACCTCAGACGGCGCTAAGCCTCGTGAACCACCGATGAACCGGCATGTTTTGAACGTATGGACTTCTATGTAAGCTTCGCTACCAGGTATACGCGACTGCTGTTGAGCAGAAGGGTCAGCGTTCCCTTGTACCTCAGACGGCGCTAAGCCTCGTGAACCACCGATGAACCGGCATGTTTTGAACGTATGGACTTCTATGTAAGCTTCGCTACCAGGTATACGCGACTGCTGTTGAGCAGAAGGGTCAGCGTTCCCTTGTACCTCAGACGGCGCTAAGCCTCGTGAACCACCGATGAACCGGCATGTTTTGAACGTATGGACTTCTATGTAAGCTTCGCTACCAGGTATACGCGACTGATGTTGAGCAGAAGGGTCAGCGTTCCCTTGTACCTCAGACGGCGCTAAGCCTCGTGAACCACCGATGAACCGGCATGTTTTGAACGTATGGACTTCTATGTAAGCTTCGCTACCAGGTATACGCGACTGATGTTGAGCAGAAGGGTCAGCGTTCCCTTGTACCTCAGACGGCGCTAAGCCTCGTGAACCACCGATGAACCGGCATGTTTTGAACGTATGGACTTCTATGTAAGCTTCGCTACCAGGTATACGCGACTGCTGTTGAGCAGAAGGGTCAGCGTTCCCTTGTACCTCAGACGGCGCTAAGCCTCGTGAACCACCGATGAACCGGCATGTTTTGAACGTATGGACTTCTATGTAAGCTTCGCTACCAGGTATACGCGACTGATGTTGAGCAGAAGGGTCAGCGTTCCCTTGTACCTCAGACGGCGCTAAGCCTCGTGAACCACCGATGAACCGGCATGTTTTGAACGTATGGACTTCTATGTAAGCTTCGCTACCAGGTATACGCGACTGCTGTTGAGCAGAAGGGTCAGCGTTCCCTTGTACCTCAGACGGCGCTAAGCCTCGTGAACCACCGATGAACCGGCATGTTTTGAACGTATGGACTTCTATGTAAGCTTCGCTACCAGGTATACGCGACTGATGTTGAGCAGAAGGGTCAGCGTTCCCTTGTACCTCAGACGGCGCTAAGCCTCGTGAACCACCGATGAACCGGCATGTTTTGAACGTATGGACTTCTATGTAAGCTTCGCTACCAGGTATACGCGACTGATGTTGAGCAGAAGGGTCAGCGTTCCCTTGTACCTCAGACGGCGCTAAGCCTCGTGAACCACCGATGAACCGGCATGTTTTGAACGTATGGACTTCTATGTAAGCTTCGCTACCAGGTATACGCGACTGCTGTTGAGCAGAAGGGTCAGCGTTCCCTTGTACCTCAGACGGCGCTAAGCCTCGTGAACCACCGATGAACCGGCATGTTTTGAACGTATGGACTTCTATGTAAGCTTCGCTACCAGGTATACGCGACTGATGTTGAGCAGAAGGGTCAGCGTTCCCTTGTACCTCAGACGGCGCTAAGCCTCGTGAACCACCGATGAACCGGCATGTTTTGAACGTATGGACTTCTATGTAAGCTTCGCTACCAGGTATACGCGACTGCTGTTGAGCAGAAGGGTCAGCGTTCCCTTGTACCTCAGACGGCGCTAAGCCTCGTGAACCACCGATGAACCGGCATGTTTTGAACGTATGGACTTCTATGTAAGCTTCGCTACCAGGTATACGCGACTGCTGCTGAGCAGAAGGGTCAGCGCTCTGGCAGATACCAGGCATTTCACAACGCTGACGCGTTAAGGAACGCAGGCAGCGCCGTTACTGGCGTAGCACCTCTGTGGGGATAATACCGATGCAAGACCGTCGGCGTTTGTCACCGCCCAATGAAATGAATAGATAGATTTACCTTGACATTTGCTCTCCATTTTGTTCAGATCAACGTATGCACCACGGTATGCACAACCACCACAGGTCCTCATTTGGAACGCTTAATGTGCTTACGTGCAACGCTCATGCTAGCGACGGAAGCTAGAATGCCTCTCTGGCTTCGACAGAGCCGGTTGAGCAAAGCTTGACGATGCATCCACTTGGCTAGGTCATTTTTGTAGCCGAATGCACTGTGCGTATTTGCATACATCCTGACCCTCAACGCGTAGGCCGGACATGTGCCGTAGATCCGACGACATCACGTGAGCGTCGACAATAAAATATTGCTATGTTAATCCAATGCCTCCTTCATGCCGACAATGGCAAGGTTACCATAGCTGCTGCATTTTTTCTCTATTCTTTTTGCGTTTTTGTGTATCCCCGTCCTCATTTGCCATGAAACACGCTCTACTGCGATATAAACTATACGAGCACTGGAGGCCAGAGCATGATTACCAATGTAGTATCTGGTTAGGTAAGAAATGGTAAATTCATTTTTTGTGAACTTAAACTGCGCTAGGGACGATACACCGAGGTAGAAGACAGGACTAACTCAGAACGGTGTCTCGTCCCTAACGCAGTATAAGTTCACAAAAAAAAAAAAAAAATGTCTTACCAACTAGCCTCCATAAACACTCTCCTTGATAAAATCTATTTTCTCAACCTGAAGATTCCACTAAACGGACTCGGGGGGAAGAAAAAATACTGTAGTGCCAATGTTGTCATTAATCAAATGGAATTATAGGTGCTGAAAACAAGTTGAACGCTTGCTTTAACAACGAACCCTGAAGAAAAGAAAAAAACAAAAGTAAGTTGCAGAGTGTACGTTATACCGAAGCGTCCTATAGTTATTCTGCGACGTACTGTAATCTTGCGGTCGTGAAGAGGGAGATGTATTCGCGTTATGTTAATATTCTTTTGTGTTTTAACGCACACGCTGCTTGAACCTTAGTGCTTTTAGAAAATGGAATATCTCATGGAATTACTTACTTAATCACGCTTACTTCGGAATAATGTTAAATGTTAATCACATTTTTTTTTCCTTTTCTCAAGTTCAACTGCTTGCCACCTGCGACTGTGGCTTTGCGGCATCGTGTGTGGCTAAGCTAGATTTTCCATTGACGGTTCCTGTAATTAAAACCACCAAGGACTGTGCAAGGCGCACTTATATTTCGATATGTGCACATCACGCGAATAAAACGCGCATGCCGTGCAACTAGGACAGATTTAACAGCATCATAAAAGGAAAGTCATTCAGTAAACACGATCATGAGTCCATGTGAGCGTCAGCTGTACGTGGGCCAAAATGCAATGGGTATTGATTGGAATACCATTTTAATGCGATTAGCATTCATAGGATGCCTCGCCTACTTTCCGGTATGTATTTATGTGCTTGTCAATACGTTTTCCGTTCACACCACCTTGGGTGGCTGCGCATCGGCCCCTGGGTATGAGCCAATTACACGTTACACATTATCAATTACGCACCAATCATCAGACAAATTACTAGTCGCGTTAACGTCGCCAATAATCTGTAAAGGATGGATGGTCCGCTATTTCTTTTAATATATTGATATTTCGAACAAACATCTGCATTCTAACGCTCCTTTACAGTCCCCACTAGAAAATGTTTTCTATTTCTTTCAGGCAATAATTTTACGTCGGTGAAATTATATTGCGTTCACCACTTATAATTAACCTGTTGTACCTGAAGCATTTAATTAGCGCAGTAATGCATCATAATGGAGCGAATACGTGTACAGGGCGTCCGCAGACAATATTTATCGTGGATATTGGCTTGACCTTCCTCTGGTTGTTTGATGTGTGATATTGTCAGAAAAGCCACAAGGAAAATGTTTTTGCTGTTTTAAACAAGTTATTATTTCTTTTTAAATGACACATTGTTGGCAACACAAAACGTTTTGAAGACTGCCATGTCGAAATGTCTATTTGGTTGTCACCTTGGTCACAATTAACATGTGTCCAGATATATCTTTCTGCTTTTCTGCCAGCCAACTTCTTTGATTACCCATGCACCACATGTTTCTGTATGTTCGCGGAACCTCGCGGCTTCATTACATCGCTCCATGTGCATTAAACGTTTCCATTAATTGCGCGTAAACAGGTTTGTTGTTGCTTTCAGGGCAGAAGAGGTTACTTCCCATCATAGTGCATCTAACGCCTGTGAAGCGAACTTTGCCACATTATGTTCCACAGTGAAGTGAAGCAACATTTTCAGGCGTAAGAAAGCAGCAGAATTGGATAGAAACTTCACCGATTAGCTTATTATCCAATATTTTTAGGCCACGTGCTGCAGTTCATATGAATTGTAGCCAGTGAGTTCTCAAGGCACATACACTTGGACTGAAGTTTGGAACTAGCACCAGTTCAGATATAAGCGCTATCAAATTGGCGATAAAACTGCACCGTTCCACTTTTTCTTTTTTCTTTTTAATACAGAATTTTTTTTTTATGGATTAGAGCACAAAATTAACGTGAACACCAATTGCACATTTTGAGAAGGCTTATCTCTAAACTGGTGCCTTCCTCAGAATTTGTTCCGAGTAAATATGCCTTTCGAACTCACCTGCTGCAATTTGTAAATTAGACCGCGTACCGTAGATTAGCTCACGAGTTAATTAGCGAAATGTCTATAATGAAATTAATATTTTTTAAATCTTTCCTGCATATAATATCTTCATATAAAGTAATGCGGCTCAAGGAGTAGAAGTGCGCTACATGCCACAAGCGATATTTAAAAATTCTGTTAAAAAATACCTTATATAGGATATTTTGTTTTAATGCATCATGGGTAATTACGTGGTTAGAGAAATGAGATTTCTGAATGGATATCACAAAAGCAAAGACAATGTTCTCAGCGGAACAATTAACGGCGCAGCGCGAAATGTATAAGACCGTTACTTCTGCGCGTTGAGGTGGTCTTTCACAAATAATTATGTTGTTTCTCTTTTTTCGATAATGAGGTTGGGGGACGAATTAAAGCGGGTTTATGACGGAGCGTTATTCCGCGCTAACCTTCATCGCGCGTGTCTAACGACGCTTTCATCAGCCAGCCTTTACAGAAAAGCGGGATATCCTGTTCCTTTATTTTTTACTTTTTAACGACCTAACATGATGACGCGTAATTAGTGCGCACAGTGCCACAATTCCGGAGAAAAACAAAGAAAGAACTCTAGCGCGTTGAAACTGGAGCGCGTTTGTACACGCTTATTTTTTTCAGTGATCACCTGTCGAGCGTAATGTACCTCCTGTTTTCGAGGTGCCGTACCCTTATTTTTTCCGCGTTGACATTACAAAAACGGTAAAGAACTAGCAGACGCGTGTAGCGGACGAGCAAACAAATGAGCTAACACGTTTTAAATCAAACAATGAAGAACGAAACAAGCAAAACGAGCGACTTCATGAATGAATGAATGAATGTATGGACAAGATAGATAGATAGATAGATAGATAGATAGATAGATAGATAGATAGATAGATAGATAGATAGATAGATAGATAGATAGATAGATAGATAGATAGATAGATAGATAGATAGATAGATAGATAGATAGATAGATAGATAGATAGATAGATAGATAGATAGATAGATAGATAGATAGATAGATAGATAGATAGATAGATAGATAGATAGATAGATAGATAGATAGATAGATAGATAGATAGATAGATAGATAGATAGATAGATAGATAGATAGATAGATAGATAGATAGATAGATAGATAGATAGATAGATAGATAGATAGATAGATAGATAGATAGATAGATAGATAGATAGATAGATAGATAGATAGATAGATAGATAGATAGATAGATAGATAGATAGATAGATAGATAGATAGATAGATAGATAGATAGATAGATAGATAGATAGATAGATAGATAGATAGATAGATAGATAGATAGATAGATAGATAGATAGATAGATAGATAGATAGATAGATAGATAGATAGATAGATAGATAGATAGATAGATAGATAGATAGATAGATAGATAGATAGATAGATAGATAGATAGATAGATAGATAGATAGATAGATAGATAGATAGATAGATAGATAGATAAAAACGAACAATGGTGCATCCTGTCGGTTACCCCGTTCGAACACAAATTCACTGCGGAAATCAGCCGCTCGAAGTAACATGATTCCCCTTCTCTTGCCTCGATAATACAAACAGCGAACGTAAATTTGCCCCGCTTTCCTTCCGCCAAGTACAAAGCGAGCTAGGCGGGCCGCTAATGAGGAGCACGGACGCTCATCAGCGACCAGGCCGCACTCACGTTTTCTTCTTCGGGCTCCTTCATGGCTGGGTCCGTGCGAGACGGCGAGAGGTTCGCCTCGCTTCCCGCGGCGCTGCTTCCTCCGAGGCGCACCTCCTTGCGCACCTTGTAGGCGCGGAAGGTGGCCTGGATCTTGGTGGCCGCCTCGGCAGCCGCCTGCGCGTCTTCCTCGGAGCCCGGCCGGTGGTTGTTCGGCTGTTGCTCGCCCTCCGCCGAATCGGTATCTGCGCCCAACAATCGGAGTTGAAGACGGGAGAAGGTCTTCTCGTGATTCCGTGTATGCAGTGCTAATGATTTTGGACGCTGGTAACTAAACAAACCAACTTGTACATTCGCGAGACAGACGAAAGGACCCGATGGGCGAATATACATACGAGGAGATCCGTTACTAAACGTGATTTGGTTGGTTGTCGCATGCTTTAAACCAGCGCGTGCAACGAAAGCAACGCGAAAAGGACAGTAGACGAGTGCTTTCTAAGAAGTGATGATTATTAGCTGTATAGTTTGTCACTTCTAGTTAACCGAGACATCCAGATAGATACGCGATAATGCGACCGTACGTATGTTCGGTTGCAGCTTTTATTCTGTTGACTCAACAAGTAATTTCGGTGCTTTTACTCTTGTTGATGTTTTTACATAACGAAAAAATACATTACAAGTACCTGTTCACGTTAACGGCAACTATACACATCGCATTCTTGCGACATAAGGCATACACAATTGTAGAGTTCTTATTTTTACTTTGCTATATGACGTTGCCTAATCATTTCGCTCGCCCTGTCCTGATGCCCTATGATTTTATTTCTCGCAATACGGGAACATCATCATTTTCACTCGACAAACGAGTTGCGTGCCATCACAGTGGCGCTTAACCTATATACTAGCATCATTTTCTTCTTTCTTGATGGTTAACATTTTTGCGGACTTGCTTGCTGCGTGCAGCATGCCTTATAAAGTGTGATGAATTTTCAGAGATACATATTCTTATTTTTACAACGTCATTACATTCCGCGCTGTTGCTCCTACATGGTTTCCAGGGAACGCATGCCTACGTTTATTGCGGCCGTTTGTATTTGGTCACTGCTTCTGCATAGAACATGTGGTTGCGTGGTTTCACAGTTACGTCGCATAAGTCACGGCGGCAATGCGACTCTTCACTGTAAAATTTAGTAGACCACTTAGTCTACACAACGTGTTTTCGGTAGATACATCTAAATTAAACTTTATTGACACAGCATATCAAACAACATAGTATCATTTTAATGCAGCAAGAGGTACCAACGTAAAATCTGCAAGCGAGACCTTCTATGAACGAATATTACCACATGCAAAATCGTGCGAACCGGACCATCAATATAAACAAGACGCAAGTAAACTAGAAAATTATGTGACGAAGTGTGCGTGCAGAGCAATTTATCACAAATTTTAAAAAAATATGAATGAAAAACGAGTGACAGCTTTTTACAACATATGTTCACTTGAAATGTGTGCTCTGCAGCTTTGTTAAGCCAGAAGTCGAGCTGGCCATACCAGATCCGACTGCGTTTACATGCATCTTGCCAATCTGACTGGGCGAGTCAAACGACCCTTGCAGGCGGGTTGATCGAACTCGCCTCGACGCTCGCTTGGCTTGACCCACGAGCGTTTACACCAACCCGACTACCAGTTGTCGGTCCGACAAGCCGATTCGACTTGACCTAATCGGATTCACGAAACGTATAGTTTGTGTTGAAGAGGGATCGAACA
Source organism: Dermacentor andersoni (assembly GCF_023375885.2). Lineage (NCBI taxonomy): Eukaryota > Metazoa > Arthropoda > Arachnida > Ixodida > Ixodidae > Dermacentor > Dermacentor andersoni. The sequence goes on along the minus strand of NC_092818.1, from coordinate 140,050,114 downwards.
GCGCAAAAGACAGGATGACGTTTAGACGACAGACACAGCCCAGTTAAGCACCCCTTGTGTTTAAGCACCCGGCTAGCCATTCGGCCCCCATTGCTCTCGTTAGCAATGTGTAATTTGTTGCGGCACAGATTTCACCTCCGAGAACTGCTCACACCAGAGCCGATTCAATAATAACGTGATAGGTCCTGATGGAGTGGATATTCACGGCCCAGCAACAGTTGCAGGCACACAAACTCCCGAATAACCTGCGAATGCCGTTTCGCTTCTGTGACTCGCTGCGCGGAAGCAATCACGGGCAACAGCCCACAGCGCTAATCGGGTCGTTAACGCGCCCTCACCCACAACTGTGTCCTTTTTTTCCACAGGAAGGCAGACAAGGTCGAGCTCCGGGATCGAAATGGGCGTGTTATGTTCTCGTGCCGGCGTTAGCCACTTAGCGAGATTACTTAGCCTTGTTGTAGTGTCGATGTTAGTAACAACAATTACTACAAGAAAGAAGAAGAAAAAAAAAGTAGGAAAGAAAAGAACACCTGACAACATTCGAGGTCGGCTCAGTGGAGCGGACGCGGAAGTGGTTCACCAATAAATGTTCTGCGCTGTTAAATAAGGGCCACTAATGACACACGCATTACTACAGATGCATACCACCTAATATGGACATGTACTGTTTTAAAATCGGAACGCTCGCGTTTCCGACTGCAAGCCGGGCTCCGCTACAGTGTGACAACCAGCTATGACCGCTGGATACATGACAACAGATTCCACAAAACACTGCTTCAATTCATACACAACACAGGCCTCACAGCACACATATAATACACATATACGCACCAAGAATTATGCCTTAAGGACAAGTCTTTATCGCAATACTACAGAATTTCACAGCAGTCGCAGTAGTCACATTAGTCGGGCGAATATATGCTGTCTAAGAATGTCTTACATGAGGCACATATGCACAAAATAATGCGTAGTTTATGGACCTCTTCGTCGGGCGAGGAGGAAAGAGCGCGCGGCGAGCCTTTCCTCCTCTCTGGCTTGTGCCAGCTGGAACGGCGCTGCTTGAATGCGTTGCCATCGCGTGCTGCGCAACGATATTTGGAGATGTTTTAGCTCGTTCTCCGTGAAGTTTGCGCGATGTCAGCTCATAAGAGGCCGTCTAAAAGCCACTGTGTAGCCTTTCGATGCAGCGGCAACAGCAGTGTGCGGAAATTCCTCCTGGCTGCGCAAACACGCGGCGTGCATCAGCCGCGGTGTATTTAGATCTGTGTCGGAGAATATCTTGGCTGTGTTGATTTTTGCTGCATGAGGAGAACGGGCCCCTCTGAACTGCCAGCGTGAACTGGAAAAAAAGTTCTCGTTATCTGATCGCTTGGCGTGGGAACTAACTCTTAAGAGTTTTCGTGTACGGCCAGCGCTGCGCAACCCCGAAACCTCTAAGCCCCAATCTTTATAAAACATTTGCGTCAGCCACCGACATCGTTTTTACGCATTTAGTAGACCTAAACTACGTGATTTCAAGTCTAGTAGACTTGAAATCACTATGCTATGTCTACGGAATGCCTGTATGAGGCCGATGGCGTCGTACGTAGCGATCACTGCGGTTGGTGAACCAGCATGCAACATATAAGTTTCGTTTTTCGAAATTGCCTTTTTGCCCTGAAAAGTAATAATATCCAAGGGGGATCACATAAAAAGAATCCGGCGGCTATTCCCGAGGACACAATTTCCGTAGGGTGGGCGAAAAAAAAAAGAAGAAAAAGACACCTCAAAGGAAAGACACGCACACACGCACACGCATGCACGAACGCCGGCTAACGCCGGCTAACGCCGCAATAGGATCTCGTATGGTCATGCCGCATGCATAGACCATGCGCTGTACTGGGTGATCATCCTTAAGTTTTACAGAATTAAAAGAAAGACGCTCATTGTAGGTAACATAATTCTAGTCCTTGAGCTGGATTATTAAGAGAGGCGTACATCACTTGCAACAGGATTCAAAACATATTCAGCGAATTAACAAAATTATCGCGAATTGTATAGTAATGTCCGCCACATCGAATAATCCCGCCCAAGGACAAGGACTAAGCTATCTGCCACTCGCGATCTTTATTATCTTTCCTTCTTTTAGATTGCAATGCAATCCTTTGTTTTTTATTGATAAACAGTCAACCAGCTGCAAGAAAACGCTAAAGATTTATGACGCCTCAGTTAGCTTGCGCAGCAACTCAAGGTTGCTTCGCTTACGCTTTTGGTCTTCTATGAACGCAGTTTACCAGTCCAGCCCACATAAACTCTAGGGTTTTAACGTGCGAAAAGCACGGTCTGACTATGCGCACATCGTAGTGAGAAACTACGGGATAATCATGACCACCTGTGATGCGTTAACGCGCACCTCTATCTATACGCGCGAGCGTTCTTGCATTTCTCGCCAACGCAGCTGGGATCGAACCCGTGACCTCGAGCTCGGCAGCGCAATGCTGATGCTCGAGGTGACCTCTGGGCTACTACGGGGAGCCAGCTTACACAAATATATTTCTGTAGTGTCCCTTTGAGTTGTAAAACACATTAGCCTGGCTGCAAGTTCAGAGAGCGTTATGTTTCATCTCAGTTTTCGCTCGAAGCAGTGTGTCGACTAAAGCATACGAAGAAAGAGAGTACGGTGCACTTGGACCAGTCAGCACAGGTCACCCTTCAGGTATAGGCACAATTTCCAACGCCTGTCAATACTTTTCGAATGCTCTTAAATAACCTGGACACTCCGTCAGCGCGAAGTGCAATGCAAGTGCGGTATGTTCTCCATTCAGTACTTGCAACTCTAAAGTAAGCATCATGGCTCACCCGCATCATTCTATTCGCACTGAAGTCAAAACGGCTGGGTTTCAGCTTAACAATATACTGCCACGCACTGCACCACACTGATGACGCCCACCGGCTCCTTGGTCGTCAATGGTGACTTCAACGTGCGTCACCAGTTATGCGAAAGCACCAAGATTAGCTTCAGACAGCAGAATGGCGGCAGTCTAGCGTATCGGCGGAGCACTTGCTTGGACTTTGCTGCGTGCACACAGTGTTCCCTCTATCCCGCATTCCTCTTTTTGTTCCCCCCTTTCCCTTCCTCCAGTGTAAGGTAGCAAACTGGACGCTCGTCTGGTTGAACTCCCTGCATTCTCTCTCTCTCTCTCTCTCTCTCTCTCTCTCCCAACGCCTGTCAGTCGTCACTGATCACGCACTGTGGTGGCGCAGCGGCTATGACGTTCTGCTTCGGAGCACGAGGTCGTGGCTTCGATGCTATGCCGCGGCGGCCGCGTTTCCATGACTGCGAGATGCAAAAAATGCTCGTGCATCACTTGGATTTGTGCGCATGTTAAGGATAACCCACAGGGTCGAAATTAATCCGTAACCATCCGCTATGCCATCTCTCATAGCCTAAGTTGTGGGTCTGGGACGTTAAAACATACGAATAAATAAAGAATAAACATAGACCTCACGAGGTGTCATCACGTACTGGCTTAACAACAAGCTTCCTTCACTCGGTTACTGTGTGCATTTTTCTTTTTTTTTTCTTCTCTCTTCCTTCTCCTTTTATTCCCTTTACCCCTTTCCCCAGCACAGGGTAGCCAGCCGGTATTTACACTGGCTAACCTCCCTGTCTTTCCTTCCCTTTTGTGTCTCTCTCTCTTCCTTCACTCGCGCCAGCAGCGTGATGAAAAAAGGCTGTCTAACCGCATTGCAATAGCTTTGGGCTCCTCTTTTGTCGCTCTCATTTGGCGGAGAGGTCAGGGACAAGCACGAAAAGTGGGAGTATTTCCAGCCGTCCAGCGAAGGGGCGTGGCCGCACCAGCTAGTGAGAGCCGAAAATATTCTTATAATAGGCAGCCAGCGAGAAAGCCCAAGCAAAGGTCGTCGCCATGCACGTGACAAGCGCTAAACCACATAACGCAGTCTCGGGCACGAAAACGGGTCAAGTCGGTCGCGCCGCTCAATAAAGGACATCCGGTGATCTTCGATACATTATTATTATTATTTTGCTTTGTTTACGGGGCAAGTTGATAAAGTTGCTCGGGAAAAAGAAGGGAGTCAGCGGTCCATTCATTAAACGACGTCGTGTCGTTTGTCACGGTGCCTTCTCCTGGGTGCGCCGCATTTCTCGCGTAAGGCGCGCAATGTTCTGCACACCCCGCCTCCTCCGCGCTTGTCCCGCTGCATTATGAAAGAACGTCACCATGGGCTGAGGTTCCACGCCCACCATCATCGTGGTGGCCCCGACGTATGCTCGCCGGGGAGCCAGGCGAACGCGGAGGTCTTTTACTGCCACCACCTCAAGAGAGCGTTAAAAGACCTGCTGGGAACAGGCAACAAAGGCACATAGCTCAACAAGGGTTGCAAAGACACACCCGACAGGCTTTCTAAGCGCAGCCGTGAGCGCTCACGTCAGCTGCTGGGAGTAAAAAAAGAAAAATTAATCGGTCTGCTAATGGTCATCCCTCTTCGTTTCCCGAGACTTTATGAATACGAGTATGACTGATGGAAACGAGTTTTGATTTTGCAGGTGTCCGATTTTTCTCTCCGGGGTTTTCAAACGGTAAACTAACAGCACGAAAGTATAGAATTTGAACAAGTACAATTGGACATTTAGATTAATCATGGCCTTCCGTTCATACCTTTCCACACCCGCACCTTGTTTCCAAACAGTGTTCTTTCTTCTTTTTTTTTCAGTTCGGTCGTATAGTCCGTATAGCTTCCTGAATTATCTGATTTCCTCTTATTTCTTTTTTATATCTTAGGGACGCGCAGTACCGAATACTCTTTCGTGCATATTTATATTGTGCCACCCGAAAGTACTGTACAGGACATTGGCTCCTTTTCGTGAGAGTATCGCGTAACACAATGTAGATGTGCAAGTTTCTCAAGCAATAAGAAGTGGTCCGAAGCGAGCTGTTTAGCCAAGCAAACGAATCTGTGCAGGATGGTCGCTCTCTCTGGGAGATTAGGCTTCCCTCTTCAGGAAATTCACAACTGCACACATATCGGAGTCTCGAAAACACAACAAAGTCTGCTGAAAAATGACAATTTCCGTCTATATCTTTTAAGCTAGCGAATGAATGTACAACCTTTCTCGAAAGTATACAGAACATTCTGCGCTTTTAGCATGAGTCGTGCGACTGTGTGGTGTGGTTCTTGCGGAAATCTTGACGTTCCAAACCTCTCGATGATTAGTATCATAGCTCTTTCCGTTGTCCAGGCTGATCGTACTTATAGCATACCACAGGAACTCCTTAAACACTCTGTAGTCAGCCTGGTGGCCGAAGACAACGAAGCCTGTATACTTGTAACAAAGAATGTACATCTGTGTAAAATCACTTTGGAGGGCTTCTGGCGCGGCCCTTTAGTCCATTAACATCGCGGAAATTAGTTCGTCACCCTAATGCTATCCGCTTAAGCATATCTTCGACAGGAAATTCCGAGTTTATATATGCAAAGTGCGACGAGCGCCACGGAACAACAGTCTTTGACTTTTCTCACAGCAATTTATACATACATGAATGGGATGGTTGGTTGGATGGATCGATGGATCGATGGATCGATGGATGGATCGATGGATGGATGGATGGATGGATGGATGGATGGATGGATGGATGGATGGACGGATGGATGGATGGATGGATGGATGGATGGATGGATGGATGGATGGATGGATGGATGGATGGATGGATGGATGGATGGATGGATGGATGGATGGATGGATGGAAGGATGGATGGATGAAAAAAATGGCGTCACCACAGATTTGTGTTAGTTGCTCAAACAAGCTTCGTGCTCTGTTCCGCAACGGGAGATCATCCATTCTGGTAGATTTATGGAACTCGAAGTACCGAGGACACACGGGCTCTCACATTCTCGGCGTATATCTTCTCGTGGCTGTTCCGCTACCAAGGAGTACTTAACGGCGAGCAATGCGCGGCGTAGGAGTGTCGTCGACGACTAACTCAATGTTTCTGAAGCAGCTCTCGTTCAGTCCCGATCGCTCCTATAGGTGAACTAGTAAAACAAGTCACTGAGAGGCCTGCAGTATGACCTGTGCCGCTTTAGCTGACCGCGCAATGTTCAATGCTAGATCGCAACCGCAACGACAATCACAACATTCTCATAGAAAAACTTAGTTCGAGGCAGCACCTATTCATGCATGGTATTTCCCACGAATCGCGAGTCATGTTGAGTTTATGCTGCTTTTTACCTAACAAAATGCACTTGAAGATAAGAGAAAGAAGAGAGAAACAGGGTTTCCTTTTCTTGCGTTGCCTGTTATCATAAAAAAGAAAGAAACATGCTGATAGTAAGCGTATCTGCGACAGGCACCATAAACATTCGCGGAAGTACTCTTATCAGTCATTGCGCTGACACGCGCACACACACACACAAAAAAAAAACATTATTTTCTTTTTCGAAATACGGTTACACGTGCGCTGACCTGTCCGGCCAAATCGAAACTTTCTTTTTCATGCGGAACTCTAATTCCACGTGACCGATTGCTTCGATGTCATTCGACGAACCACCGACGCTGTCCAGGACAGAAGCACGCGTGACACGATTCTTTAATTCAGTCGCGGACGTCCAACTTCGCATCAAGCACCACGCTTTCCCTTTCTTCGCTCGTTCCGAAAAAAAAAAAAAAAAAACAGAGAGAAGCATTCGGGAAACTGAATCGTGGTACCTCGAGAAAAGCGTTTCACGTGTTTGCTTGCTCGCGGTCGGAGAGGTCTCCGCCGTTCTCGCCTCGAATTATCCGAACGAGAACGAAAAAAAAAATAAACGAGCGAAGCGCGCTGCGAGTATTAAGGCTCGTCTCGTGCACCTCAATTATCCAGCTGTCCCGAGTACTCTCCCGTCTTAATTAATGGCAGACACCTGGTCGGCTTCGCGGAGGTTCGCACGACCGCGATGGGGTTTTCGCGAAATGCGCCTTGCACGTGTGGATACATAGAGCGAACAGTAATGTTAGCCGCAACCGCAAGAGCAACCGCTGCGATTCCTCGGACAAAGCTTCTGACGCCTGTCTCACATCTCGTCGCTGCTTCGAAAATTCGCGACGAGGAACACGGAAACCGTGCTCGATAATGTTTCTATAGAGTGTGCGCTTAGTGCGGTATCTGCGCAGTGTGAAAAGTTTGCGCCTGAGTGTGGCGCGAGAACGCAGAACAACCGCGTGCTGAACTGCCCAGGAATGTTAGGTTCGAAAAGCAAACGGCGGTGCTCTTTTGTATCGCCGCCCTATTTCTTTAGGCGAGAACTAAAATTTAGAGCTGCTCGAAAAGTGCCGACGCGACGGATCGCGCCGGTTGCTGTAGCATTTGCATCGAGGCTAGCGTTATTGCTCGTGAGCTCGCTTTGGCAGCACTCGTGGGCTCGCCACTTCGACATTTCCACAAAACAAAGATGTCTCGCATTATTCAGTTTCAGTTTCAGTTTCAGTTTGTTTGTTTATTCAGACACACATTGCCTGGGTTGAAAGGACTAAAGGCAGATGAACTCTGCCTGACTAAGGTCCCTCCACCCATACATTTGCTCAGAAGCAGTGAGAATAAAAAAAGAAAAACAATGGCTTTGTACATTAAAGCGCCACAAAAAGATTTTTATGAACAGAAGTAACATCGCGATGAGGCATCTTAAATTGAGTAACGGAATCACACAATAATGCATCAGCAATAAACCATAACAAGAACAAACGCGTACATAAATGGCAACGTATTAAAAAGTACAAACTTTGTGCAAGCGTTATACAAAATGTAACGTAACCATTCCTAGCAATGTATAACTGTTAGAAAATGCAGCAGAACACAGAGGTTATAGAACAATAAAAAGTTTTTTTTTTATACTCCAGAACTTATTTAGGACAGAGTACCAGATAGTAAGTACATTGTAACATATTTCTTGAAACTGTGGATAGAAGTACATTTTTCAATAAGTTCGTGGATATAACTGTTGTTGCGGAGAAGGTTAGGTATAAGGTAGATCAATGTTTGATTACCGTAAATGGTTCTGAATACCGGTATTCTAAATCGCTCGTGTCGGAGATCATAGGGAACATTAGTAGGGTAGCACTGAGCCATATAACTACTCAATTCATTTCCAATTTCCTTGCGAATATACAAGGCGAGCTTCAGATTAAACAGTTGGTTAACTGTAAGCAACTTAAGCTTGTTAAAAAATGGCGCAGTGTGTTGAGTTGGTTCCAGATTTTCTATGCAGCGAACAGCTCTCTTCTGTACAATTTTTAACCTTTCAAGGTTCGTTCCTGAAGTCGTACCCCATATTAAGAGACAGTAAGTGAGATGAGAATGAACTAGTGCATAATATAACTGGAGCTTTAGCCAGTTTGGTACCAGAGACCTAAGTTTATATAAGACAGAAATTGATCTAGACATACTGGCATGTACTTTGTTGATTTGCGGTGTCCAACTGAGGTTTTCATGAAAAAGTACGCCTAGGAATTTAAACAACGGGACACGCTCGATGTCATTATTTTTAAATCTAACAGAAATGGTGTAATCTTCGCGTTTATTTCTGCCTTTGAATAAAATATATTTAGTTTTACTAACGTTTAATTCTAGCTGGTTACACTCAAGCCAGTATGAAAGCGATATCAACCAATCGTTCGCCGCGATTTCTAAATCTCTTAAACGGCTGCCAGAGAAAAACAAGCTGGTATCATCCGCATACAGAACTATAGAGGAAGTTTGTGGTACCGGCACGATATCATTTATGTAGATAATAAAAAATAGTGGACCGAGTATAGAACCTTGTGGTGCACCGAATTTCAAAGGCTGCAGCTGAGATTTATACCCGTGAAGAAACGTATACTGTAGCCTGTCTGTTAAGTAACTGCGTAATAATTGTAGAGCTGCCCCTCGAATGCCGTAATGGGGTAATTTTTCAAACAATATATTATGCTTGACCGAGTCAAATGCTTTTCGGAAGTCTAAAAGAATTCCTAGGGTGAACACCTTGTTATCAATATTCTTCGCTAATTTTTCTTTGATATTAAGTAAAGCTGTTTCAGTAGATTTTTTTTCGCGAAAGCCGAATTGTTCCTTGATAAGCAATTCATGTTCATCTAGAAACTTGGATAGTCTTGTTTTTATTATGTGCTCTAAAACCTTTGAGAATAAAGGTAACACCGAAATCGGTCGATAATTGTTAAGATTATTGAAAGGACCACCTTTGTGCAAGACCGCAACCCTAGCTATTTTCATATTAACTGGAAAAATGCCTGTTGATAATGCTCTGTTGCAAATGTGTTGCAAAGGTGCTGATAAAAGGTTAGCAACGAAAATAATTGGAGTAGCTTTGATGTCATCATTACCGGCAGCAGTATTTTTATTTAGCTTCTTAAAAAAAGAGTTTATCTCTAATTCACTACAAGGAGACATAAATATGGAATTCGTAATGGAAGAGGATATATATTTCTGTGCATCTAGCTGAGTGCTGGAAGATGAATATCCGCCTGAAGATAAAAAGTAGGAATTGAAGTTATCTGACAAAGTCTCTTTACTGTATTCGACACCATCAGTAATTAGTGTACCAGGGATGCTGTTCTGTTGTTGACCAATAAGCAATCGTAATGTGTTCCAAATTTTTCTGGGGTCATGAGAAACAGCAATAAACCTATTCTTGTAATATTCACATCGAGCTTTCTTGAGATCAGAGTTTAACTTGTTTCGAATTTTCTGATATTCAATTAGAAGAGAGATATCTTTTAGATTAATAAATTGACGGTACATAATATCACGGGCTTTTATTCTCTGAAATAACTCTTTTGTTACCCATGGTTTTCTACATTTTTTATGTGCTTTTTTCGCATAACGCAAAGGAAAAGCTTCTTCATAGTAACCTTTAACTTTTTGTAGAAAGATGTCGTATGAAATGCTTGCGTTTTCTTCCTCATAAACATTCGACCAGTCAACACACTCGATCATCGAGTGAAAAGTGGAGAGACTCATTTGATTAAAACTACGATAAGGTACTGGGGGAATGCGAGCGGGATGTATTTTGTTTTTTGGAACAGGAAAGATACAGAATACAGGTTAGTGATCACTCAGATCGACTGAAAAAATGCCAGGTATAACATCACTTTCATCATGACTAATTACACACAGATCAATCAGAGTTTCACTTAATCCTGTTATTCTTGTCGGCGAGCGTATAACATTTGTACAAGAGAATGACTCAATTATGTCTAAAAATTATAGTCGTAATTGAATAAAGTTTTTCTTCTTCTTCGCTAGAAAGCGCTGGTAGTTTCACCGCAACATTTGAGCACCCTGTACGCTCGTAATAGGGCTATTTTCCTGTGAATTGCGTTTATTTTGCCCCATTCTACTGCGCATATAGCCGAATGTAGCTATATGGCGGGCAGGAACGAGGCTATTGAATAAAGAAAAGAAAAGAAAGAGATAAGAGGTTAACCAGATTCGACAAAACAAGAACAAGCGCCAGTCGAGGTCCAAGTGCCCGCAAGAATTTTCAAATGCGCTATTTAGCTGATGCTGTAATCTTCACAGAGACTGTTCAAATGTAGGAAAGTTTACGCGAAGTGTGCCAGAAAGTTTGAGAACTCTCGGCCAGCTGCCGTGGCGCCGGCCCGTTTTACTGAAGTTTATCGCAGCTGTGGTAATTACGTGCTTTAGAATTGAGCGCGTACTCTTTAGAGTCTAGCCGCTATCTACATAAGGTTCACTTAGTTTATGCAAAGTCTCAAATTGATTGTTTGGGCGTCACCACTGCGGTGACAATTAAGGAGGCAATATGTCATTATCTGTACGAATACCTGCAGTGTACAGTATGCAGAGACGATCACTCTCCGTCGTGCTCAACCAGTTCGACGACCAGATCCTGTCGAAGGAATAATTATAGAGCTTTGACGAGTCTCATCGTCACATAAGAAGATCGTGCAAGTGATTTGACCTCGTTCCAACCCCTACTTCCCTCACCCCAGAGCAGGGTAGCAAACCGAAAACTCTCATGTAGTTAACCCCCATGCGTTTTCCCTGTTTCTTTCTCTCTTCACATTGATACTTTTTGTATGCATGCGGCGATCGTTTGGAAATCGCCATAGTCTATCTACGAGCGCGGATAATCCCTAGACAACCAAAGTTGACACGCGCATATGGCATCTTAGTTGACGAACCCCAATAGGAGAGGACAATCTCGGATAGGACAGTTTTCTATAAAACTAAAAATTGGCGTTCTAAACGATAATAAACTTTGCGCTCAGTGCAAGTTCATCGCCGGTGATCACAGTTCAGAGACAGGCGCTCAACTGACCGCGGCACCAGAGAAGTAGCTTTTAGACCAAACTGTTAGGGGGGAACTGCGGTATCGAGCTGAAAGCATGCGCACGCTGCATATGATTTGATAATGCGTGTGGCCCCCGCCATTGCAGAGTGCTGTGTATTTCATTTCAGAACTATATGAGCACGAAAACGACACGTTAAAGCGAGTGGTGCAACAGAAGAAGAACAAGACGGAATTGGACCAAACCGTACAGGCCTCCACACGACAATGCCACAAAGAAATAAAACAAAGGTAAAATGTATTGAAGAAAGGCGTCGCCAACGCAGCACCGTAATGGACGATGTGATTGATCGAAATGTATGCGATTGAATTGACACCGTGCGATCAATCGACCTGTCAGTGAACCAGTATAGGTGCATTGATCTATATTTGTACGTCGTCAGCTCTGTATCATGACACCGTCGGGAAAACTGCGAGCGTTAATTTCCTCTTGTTAACTGGCTTTTGGTGTTTGGCCTTCGCATCTATTGACCGCTCTTAAAATCCAGGCCGCGCGTGCAGGAACGCTCGCCATCGCCCACAATGGAAAGGTCAGGGTGACATCCTTTAACTTTTTTTTTTATGATTGCCTCTTTCAACGGTGAGCTCCATAGAGTGCGACGCGATGGACACCGTGTTGACCGAGCGCGTCACTCCGTGCTTTGTGCGCTGCCCACAAACGCGTGCGCCGCGGGGGCGACGAAACTCCCTCTCCCAAACATTTTATTGAACCGAGCAGTACCCGAGCAAACACCGCCGTCTACTTAAGGTTTCTGTAGCCTTAGCCTTTGGACTTGTCGATCGCTGAAGAAAACGTCGCCCCTTCAGCGCTTCTTGGTCTGACTTTTGTTTTTCGGCAAGAAACCTATGTTCCAAATGGATCGACCGAGTTCCACTACCCGAAGCGACACAGCAAACAACGCGAGCCGGCGTATATAGGGCAACGCTTGGGGTTAACTTTGACCGCCTTGGGCTTTTGAACATGTACCCGAGCGCGTCAGCAAATGAGAATTCGGGCCTTCCACCTCCATCATAGAAATGAGCGCATCCAATGAACCCGTTAGAGGCTGTATGAAGCGAAGCTTTAATGAATCGGGTAAGTAAATGCCATACAACTAGACTTGTAAACGTTACAGAAAAAAAGGCTAACCGATGACAAAACTCACTAAAGCCATTGTCTTAACCCTGGTACAGCTCGCGAAGTTATAATAGGTACTTCAAGATGCTCGTGTCTAGACACATCACTTTTCTGCCTACGGATTTGTTTCGACAGCGCAAAGCGAACAGGCGTAAGAGTAGGAGCTCGCCACTGTGCCAGAGTGCAGGCGACTGGCAGCATTAACTCGAACCACTTCGTCCTTTGTGGCTTCGCGCTGTTTTCACAAGCATGTAATTACCATCACGCCTAACGTGTGATAATTTTAACCCACACTTATGAGGCGTTTTCGTGTCTTGCCGCACGCGTGTACAGAGCGCATGGAAGGGAGCAACAACGCTCGAGCGCCAGGCCTTGATGGCTGGCTGATCAGCCGTGTGTGCTTTCAGTTTACTTGCTGCCATTAAAAATGGGCGAACTGCACGCACTGACATTATTAGCGGTATTTGGGCTGAGATTGTGTGGTCCGCTGTTGAAGGTAACAGCTATACTCTTCATTTTCTTTTAAGGAACGGCTAGGAACACCAACAGTTCAACTTCGGAAAAAGAAAGAAATGTAGAAGCATCAAGCAGACACCTATGCGCACAGATACAGTCTGCTGTTCTCTGTCATATCGAAGCTGTGTAATCAATGACGAACTATTAAGTATGTTCTGTTTGAGACAGCACCGTACTGTAGCACTAGAAACTGCGATGGCTTTTGGAAAACCTCAGTGTCCAAACATTGGTGGAGTAGCATCATCAGGAAAGCCTTGACCCCGCATAAGGGGACATTATTTTTAAAGCATTCTTTTTCCTCTACGAAGCCCTCTTCGCAAAGGGCTGTCACGAGAGGAATGAGTGCTTTTGAACAAGGCTAGAGCAGTACGCGCCATGTAAGACGACACCCTCGCCTTACGGCAGTGGGGTACGCAACGCATTCATCACCTTGTGTGTGAATGCAAAGGGCTAAAGGCATTCCTGGTAACGCATCGGCCTAAGTAGGTGACGCCTTTCGAGGCCTGGGTTCGGTTACGGGCTAACGTGAAAGAGACACTTAACTCACTGTTGAGCTTAGCATGTGAAGCTTCCATAGCGATCGGCACTTAGCTCCCTTACCCATGTCCCCAAACACGTCTCGGGCCATTACCCGCCATGGTGTATTGGTGGCTATGGTGTTGGGCTGCTAAGCACGAGGTCGCGAGATTGAATCGCTGCTACGGCGACCGCATTTCGATTGGGACGGAATGCGAAAACACCTGTGTGCTTAGATTTAGGTGCTCGTCCCCTGCTATTCGGCGTGCTTCATAATCAGAGCGCGGGTTTGTCACGGAAACTCCATAGTTTACTTTCGAGATCTCGGGCCATCAAATAAATATAGCAGCCGCTCTCCCACTGTGTCTCTCTCTCTTCGAAACTCGCCTACAACAAAAGCAAAAGTCTGCCAAAGAAAAGTGAGATGTTAGGTTAGCGATGACGAAAGTCTGGGGCAGTGTATTCGTGTTTCCGCTTTCAATTCACGCGAGCTTATCTCTGAGCTGTACCGGTCTTGCATCTACATTTAGTGAAATAAAGAAGCTGCAGTCTAAAACTCGAAACAAACTTTAACAAGCCGACAAAATAAAGCCGGAAAAGAGTACCGCGAGAGGATGCAGCTGCACTTCAATCTCTCAACACGTACGCAAACATAGATTCGCCATTCACGGCGCCTGTTCAGTGGCTGCCCAAGCGAATATGTCAGCCCTATCTTGAACGCTGTGGAGAAAGAGGGGGATTGCCTTCCTGTCAGAATCTTCAGGCGCGTTCCAATTTACCAATCTTGTATTTATAATTTTTTCTCTCTTTTTTTTCTGTAGCAGCGCCAACTCGATGCTTGATGTCATTCGCAGTGTACCTATATGCGCTATTTCTCGATTGGGTTGGCTTTCCTCTTTCCGGGCACTCGATGCTCCCAAGGTTATTGCGAAGAAAGCCACAAAGATGGTAGCTTTCTCGTCAGCTTTTTTTTTACACGCATTTATTCTTTTTTCTTTTTTTGCCTGACGCCTGCCATTTCTTATTACCTATTTTACCTTATCTTACATTATTACCTTATTTCCTATTTTCGAGAGCGCAGATCGGCTGCTCTGTCGCCTCTGAGAACTCGACGCTACTGACTCGTCACCGAATCTGGGGTTCCTTTTTTGTATTATTTATCTTCCGCGGTGCGGAGCCTGTATTCGTCTCCCCGCTTTGGCGGTTGGACGCGACAAGGCGTGCGTGTTTCGGAGATTAGAAAAGTGGCCTCGGGTCGATAAGAGGCGATGGCGTGGAAAAAGGAGAGAGTAAAAAAAAGGGAAGAAATACAAACGAACTAGAGAGTCTAGAACGCCAATGGCAATGAAGATTGCGGCATAAAAGGGGAGTTCCGTTCGCGCCGTTTCACGATCTTGGTTAGAGCCATAAGAATCCAAGAAAGAAAGAAAGAAAGAAAGAAAGAAAGAAAGAAAGAAAGACAAAGCGTATGAAGAGAACGGGGAAGTAATAGGGAGAGGGCGGATACGCTTCAAGCTGTCGAACACAAGAAAGTAAAAAATAAATAAAAAGTTGAAAGAGACAGAAAAAGAAAAGCGACCAAATATAGGGAGCTCAATCGGTATTACTTTCGGTTTCGT
This sequence comes from Dermacentor andersoni, assembly GCF_023375885.2. NCBI lineage: Eukaryota > Metazoa > Arthropoda > Arachnida > Ixodida > Ixodidae > Dermacentor > Dermacentor andersoni. Next base: position 140,034,996 of record NC_092818.1, on the reverse strand, counting down.
AAGGTGCAAGGACCGAGCCTGGCGCGAATGATGCTGTGTGTGTGAGAGAGAGAGTGTGTGTGTGTGTTTGGTGCAACTTCACTCTCCTGGTTCCGCGCCGTGCCCGCTGTGTTGGCGTGCCAACAGCCGACATAAAACGTGACATGCGTGAAACACGCTCCGCGTCACAATTTGACCAATTACCATTACAGAATGCCCCCGTCCTCTTTGTTCTTATTTTTTCTTCGTTTATACTTAGGATTTACGTTTCTGTTCATTCACTATCTCTCTTCTTCTTTATTTACTAGTTTCTTTTTCCCTTCGTACCTGATCTCTCTAGAGCCGTCAGGCGTTGTGCCCCTCCTGGTGGCAGTTGACAGCTAGATCTCTTCCTCTTCCCCGTGATTGCTTTTAAGTGTGCCAACCAAATAAAATAAATATAAATGCTCGGTCAGCTCTGAGACGACATGATGGTATACGTGCTGCGTTGAAGAGATGTGTGTGGATTGATCTTGGGTAAAACTGGTTGAAGTTTGCGTTTGGGCTGTCACAAATCATAAAAGTAGCGGAGCTTTCGATTTGAGCTCTCGTACGGTCGTGTGTACACGACAGTAGTTCGTGTATAGCTGTAGCTCTAAAGCTTGGTTGAACGTTTTCATCACGTGGGTGGCCATCTTGCGAAGATATGAAAACAATAACGCGAAGATTAGGACGATTTATTTTTCTTTCTCATTCCGATGGTGGCAAGCCATTCCTAACACACTCGCCTCCAAAGCGTTTTAGAACGGTAACTAAAAAAAAAACCTGTAGCTACGTTACTCAGTCTGCGATTTCGTTTCGAGTATCCACGTAGAGGCTGTCCAAATGCTTTCCCAACGCTCGCAAAAGCTGTAACGTGCTAACAGCAGCCGTAAAAGAAATATATAGTGCAAGTGTTATTTTTTCTGACCTAATGTTATCTTTACCCAAACCATCGGTTTTATGTTCTACAGGGCAAGCACTATAGTCGCGGTGAAAGTTATCCCAATGAGGCACCATCCGGCGGTTCATTACTCCAAACATGCGCGCCCACCATGTAAATAACGTTACTCAGTGAACTGAAAGGGCACAATAACTCTATGGCGCGTACATTCGCTGTTGAGAAACAGTCTGAAAAAAAAAAGAAGATTAAAGGTCTATAGCGCTTCGCGTCACCTTCCATAGAATCCTTCGCATCTTTCGTGCATGGGAGAGCTGCGCACACTTGCGCGCGAGCTTAAAAGGCCTGATGGAATACGGCTGACTTCACAAACTCAGTCCTGAATTTCAACCCGCAGTCACGTCTTGCGCTCGGTTTACCACGACGTAACGTAACTCTCGCATGTCGGGTGTACGGCTTGAGTAAGTGAGTGATGGAACGTCTTTACAGAAACTAACTAAATGAAAAAAATTTGCATGGCCTCAGTGCCTAGCAATAAATGAACGTAAAAAAGTTGTTGCCCTTTATAAAACTTAAAGGGCCTCGTGTAGATGGGTGTGCTGTTTGGATGTGCACCATTCTTTGTATACCTCGTCATCTGCACCACAGAGAGACGGTCCCTGGTGAGCATGCCGCCTCTGGGCGGCCAAGGATCCGCACTCCCACAAAATGTGCTCTACGTGTGCTGTTGCTTGAGGGCCACATATGAGGCGCTTCAGCTGTTCTCCATCTTGTGGCGAATCAGCTGCAGGACCGCTCTGTATTTGTTGCCATCGATAAGTTACAGCAGAGCTTAAAGCAGCATTCGCGAACACATCATTTCTCGCGGGAATCGCCTATAGTCCAAAATTCGAAGGTGAGTGCGAATAAACGATTGCACACCTTCTCTCAGAGTGTTCCCGTTTAAGGACGCAATGGACGTCGTTGTACACCATGTTCAACATATTCGACAATCGCGCACCCTCTTGAGAAACACAATCATTGGACCGATATTTCAGGCGAAGTCAGTGCGGGTATGTTTAAGAGGTCTGTTCTGTGTGAGTGTTTCTCCAAGCATGAGGACTGTGCGACATACTGTGGGGATTATTGCCAGGCGCCTGCTTCGTGTTTGTGCGAGCAGTTACTTTTCACACCGTTTCTTTTCTCCTCATTGCTGTTAACAGTCTTGCTTTCTCCGGCGCAAAGCAGCCGACTGGACACTTACATGCATCGTTGTTGACCTCCAGGTATTTCACCGCTTATTTCTCTTCCAACTACCCCCCCCCCTCCCTTCTTTCTCTTCGCGCACTAGTGAACGAAGGAAGAGTTCAATGCTAGCCGCTAAAGTAAGGTCTAAAGGGCTCTCTGCATGCTAGATGACGTAGCTATTGTAATCACATTGGCTTTATCTGACAACAGTTGCATAAATGTACGTTTCTTTGGACATAATGCACCACAACGGTGGAGGCGCTTTCTCTCGTGAGAAAGATAGATTGCTTTACTATACGTTTGGGCCACTCATCGCCGAAAAAAAGAAATTATAGCTCAGTGCTATCGTTGGTAAATGTTCTCGCAGGATGCATAAGGGTACAAGCAGAATCAAGTTCTATTCTGGGTGAAAGAAAAAAAAGATCAATAACGTTTCTCAAGAGAAATAAAAAAAAATATCCTGACTAACCACGGAAGCTTTGTTTGTATTAGGCTATTAGAAGTGCCAAACTTGGAGGGCCACGCTAAAATAGCTGAGCGGTTTCCTTTAATTATCGAAACAAAGGGCTGAGCACGGGTTCTTCTACCCCCCCCCCCCCTCCGCCCCCGCCTCCATTATTTTCTTTCATGCCGCGCTTAAGAACACGCGTCATTAAACTTCGCGGTAGATTTATCTTGCCCCACTCCTACATAACGCGACGACTGTAGCTCCTAGCACCAAAGCTCGTAAATCGGGCGGCGCTGCGATAGGGCTAGCCGCCTTTCAATAAATGCCGGGCACGTACGCGTATAAAAACCCCGTCGTATCACGTTCTATGTACCCCGGAAAACCGTTCACACGGCGTCCCGCAGCGGCGTTATCGTGCTGGCAGTACCAATTACGAAGGTTTGCGTTGCTATATCCGCGTCACTTGTAGAGAGTAGGAGGCGGGGATGGAGGTTAGTGCGTCGGCCGATAAGTAGCCTCTGCCGCGTCCCATCGGACGCAGACACGCGCCCCTTCCTCTCTCTCTCTCTCTGTCGCGAAAGTGACAGGTGACGACGCCGGTTCTCTCATCACAAGCGCCCTCGACATGTCCTTCCCTCTCCCTCTTCCACTTGTCGCCGCGCGGATCTTCCGGAATGGGAGAGGAGGAGAAATAAGAAGAGTCGGGAAAGGGGGCAAGGAGGCACTGGACGAGCAATCTACGTGCGAATACTTTCAATCCTCCTGTGAGTGGTCGCGACGTGGTCAGATCGATGAGTCCTTGCTGGCCGTACGCTAAAGGCTTTGACCCAGATACGGCGTGCGCCCGGTTCCCCAACCTTGTAACCGTTTTGTGTTCCTGCTCGCAAGCCATTCGGCTGGTTTCGGTCGGGAAGCCAAATAGTGCAAGAAAAGTAAGACGGCGCTCCCAAGAAAGAACGAAACAAAGAAAGAAGTGAATGAGAGTACCTATGGTAAGTGAGTAATGCCGGCCCCACCGGGATCCGCGTTTGTAGGGCGCGAGCGTGCGTGATCTGCTGCGCAGGGCGTTGGCAGAGGACCCTCATACTAACTCCTCCCCTTATTCCTTTATTTCTTCGTTTCTTTCTTTTTTTTCTTACTCAGATCTCTTTTACTCCCTCTATTTCGTATCTATCAAATACGTGTAGCGGTGCTTTGATTTTTCTTGCTGTTTTTTTTTTTCATTTATTTCTTTAACCATACGAAGTAGGTACGTCAAAAATTTCGTTAACGAGCCCCTCGGGGTGCCAACAATAGTATAAATGATAGCGCCTGGCTCGATTTCTTCTTCTCTCTCTGCATTATTCCAATACAGCGCGCTCGAAACTGCTGGTGGGCCTTTAGGGCTAAGTGTTTCGGCGTGTCCCGCCACTCGCCTGGTTTGGCCGGCTGCTGGAGTGTCCGTTCTATATTTAGAAATCAGCGCTTTTGTGGCTCGGCTATGATCACCGATTCTCGCGGAAGGTACGTTTCTTGTATATTTTACGTTTTTACTACCCCGTCATGCGAAATTAACCTACTTTTCGGTGCCTGTAAACTCAATTTGACAGCCAGTACGAGTGTGTGAGCGCAGGAGAGGAGGGAAACGAAAAAAAAGGGGCGAGAAACGATGGAGAGTTGAGAAGTGCGATGAGCGAAAAGGCTGCCTGTGCGCGGCATACGAGATCGAAGTAACAATAAAGGTGTTCGCCCTGGAGCCTATCTCTTCGAATAATTCCACTAACTGCCCTGGAAGTGCCGAAAGGACCAGAGAGCTTCGTTTTAGTTTAGGTGAGTACCAGAGATGCCTGATGTAAACTGGAGGTAAAAGCACGAGCGAAGGAGATACTTCTCAACTAACTGGAAGCGTAATCTTATGTAAGCTTTTCAAAACTGCGCCACACATTCCACTTAAAATGCTGCCTGTTCCTTCAAAGTATAAAAATATCTTAAACGCAGAGTTTTCTTGGGACATTGTGAAACCTAGCTAAAAACAACAGTCTGATACATTTTAATACTTGCTTAGAATTTATTTAAATGTGTGTTTAATCAACTCGCATTTACCATCACACATAAACCTGATATTGTAGTTGTAGTTATGCCAGCTCAGTCGTCTAAATTTTACACCGCTCGTGAAGCAAACTGATAACATTATGGACCACTTGCATAAATATTCTACTGGAAAAAGTGCATTTAACCCACCCATTTTTAACATTGCGCACACATTACCCATACCATACCCTTAACTTTCCCCAGATATATAGACAAGATGCCTTGTTTAGCTAAACCGAGGACACTGGAGAAACAAACTATGAATCTCGTATGATTCACAAGAACACTTGGAAAATGAGGGTTTAGTAATTATCTGCAGCACCTGCATTTAAAGCAGAAAAGTGAAAGTTTTGCAACGCATTGCGCTTAATGTTCTCCCTACTTTCGAAGTATTCAAGCCCGTATCCCGTGCTGCTGTCTGGGAAACATTTCTGTTAACAGCATTATGACACCCTGGAACGCTTCAATGAGCAACTTTCTACAAAGGCTGTAATGAAGCTCCACAGAACAAACATTTCTTGCTCGTCACTCGGAACATTGCTTCGTACTTCGAATAAATACAAACACCGTGCCCCGCATAATTTACCGAGGATACCGGGCGCAACGACCAAATGCCGTATATGACGCATAAAGATTGGGAGAACGTGAGTAATTCAGCAACTGAGCACATAAGCAACCTACAGAGTTCAAGTTTTCGGTACGTGCCACCAAAATGTGGCCCTCATTTCTCCAAGATATGAATTATTTGTTGTTCTTGCTCCTGCCAGGAAACACGTAATAGTGAAACTCTTATTTATAAACAGCCTGATAACGAAATCCGCGCATTCAGAAGTGACACGAACTTTTCGAAAAAGATCAAGTCAGTGTTATATTGGTATCGAAATGGCTCTGCACGTTCGACTTAGGTCATTTTCACGAGCATACCTACGATAAGTCGTGATTACACAATAAAATTCGACAGTTATACCTGTAAAGGGTTTGATTAAATTTTTGACGGTGATATGGTACTGAGACTGCAACGCTATATAAAGATACTCTGGACTCAGATTAAAACGCTCTAGAATTTGATAACGCAAAGATTTCATGCCGGGCGGCACAACTAGTCATTGGACGGGGCAGGTTATAATATTTCTCCGGACTTCCCCCTCGACCGCAGGTTAAATATAGCAAGCCGATTGTATTTCGAAATACGGATGCAGCGGTCCCAAGAAACTGGGCATGGTGCAAGTAGCCCAAAGTGACATTTGTTAGGGCGGGAACAGCCCAACTACTCAACGCGAGCGTGCATAGCGAATCCCACGCGTCTCCCGCTACAGGGCGTACTTTGCAATTCGACAAAGCTCCGGCTCCCCCCCCCCCCCCCCCCTGCATGGCTCGGCGACACGTTTGAATACATTTGCAGTTATATACAAGCGTATAACACGCACACAAAAAGATTGCACGCACAAACCGAGGTAGTCAATTCAGGAAATGCATAAATCAATAAGAAACAGAAGTTCGGGGATAGAAATAGTAAAGCCTAAGAAAAACCACGGACAATAACAAATTTTACGCGAAGTGAGACATCATAACTGTACCGAGAAGTTGTTGTCAATCAGGCATTGCGGTATTTCAGTTTCAGTTTATCCTCCATTCAATAACTATGAGTAAGTAACAAATAGTATGCAGACGACGGTCCCAAAATCAATGACTGCAATGGGACACTTGGTTCTAAAAAGAAAAAAAAAAATGTATACAAAACGTGGGTTAAAGCAGCAAAATAAAAAAAAAAGTAGAAGGAAAGCAAATGAACGCGCGTAATACAATACACTGCTTGCTAGTATTTGTTTAAGTTGCTCCGGTTGTCGGAGGGTGAATGGCGACACCCGTCTAAGGACCTCCCATTCTTTATTCAACAGAGCTCGCCCAAAACGATCGACTTCGTTACGTGGCACTTCAATCCGTCAACATAACTTGATACAAAACAAAAATATATATATCTGCGAACGCACGCCCTCGCAGTCAGACTACATAGCTGCGTTATATGCCTAGAAGACTTTGTCACCCTTGCGGACGCAACTGTGATATTCCTTTTGCAGGAGCGTCTCAACGAGTGCGTGAATAAACTTCCCTCCGTGTCGCTGAAGTCGGAGTAGAGTATTGCGTTCACGTCGGAATCGGAGTAATGTTCTGCACCTCGTGCTTGACTTTTGGTTTCGACACCGCGCGACTTTCTGACGTGACGTGAAAGAGCGTGCGAGATAACCGTCCGTTTCTTGTGCTTCCATTATGAGAAGTCTGGCTTACCCGCGACAAACAACCTTGAGAACGCCTCAATAAAAAAATAATAAAGGGGGCGGAGGAGAGAGAAAGAACCGCGCGGCATAATGTGCACACGGGGTATGTTTGTTTCTATGGCAACTTGCCGAGATCGAATTAGATTTTTTTTTCACCGCTCGTGTCGAAACAAAGAGATAAACGGGAAAGAAAAGCAGGTCACGCACTATGCAAACACACGCTCGGTGTAAAAGGCAACGATGAATTTGCATAGTACCGCTGACATATTCTCTTCCTTTTGATGCATATATACGTATTATTCGGCCACTTCATTTTATTTATAGCACTCACAGAGAGTGTTGATGAACACGCAGTGTGTTGCAAAACGGGCTCCATAAAGCGAGTAGTCTCACTAGTGAGTAACTTACAACTGAACAATCAAGTATAACTGCGAGTCTTCTCCGCTCATATTGAAAGGAAGCAGAGCAAACAAAAGAAAAGGAGAAAAGGCTTTTCGTGTGTGTTTGCGTAAGAGTAATGCTTCGTCTGCGCGCGGTGTTTATACGTCTTTCAAGGTGCGTCTGTGCGTCAGCAATGTCTCGAATTTGCGCACATGAATTACGAAAGACGAGGCAAATATGGAGCAAAGGAGCTCGTTTGCCCCAGAGCGAATCGTGTGTGTTTGTGAGTATGTTCTTTTGGTACGCATTTGTGCGCCGGCAGTATTCAATTCAAACAGACGAAACAAAGCTAGACAGCAGTGGGCTGCTTAGGAGGAAAGTACGCGTGTATCTGTGTGTTCGTATGTTTGTGCTTGTGTGTATTGTGCGTCTCTTTTTTTTTTTTTTTGAACTAGCGTTCGTGCGACAAAAACATTCAGCTCGGACAGAGGCCACGGAACTGCAGGAAGCAAAGGTCTCCTCTCCCGCGAGAGCGCGCTGCGCGCAATTGAGTTTGCGTTTCGCGTACAACAAAGCTCTTGCTTGTGGCACCGGTATTTTTTGTTTTATCTTCCATATAGCGAGAGCCACGCACAGGCAGTTTCGCAATGTGCGTAGTTTAACCGCTGTATGCGCTATTTGCATGGCAGCCAACACGTGCCGCCCGAATTCGCAAGGACTAAAAAATGGTCCCGTGGGGTGTTTTTTGAGCCTAGGTGCCCTGAAGGTCTTTATGGTTGGTAGTGTTATTCACGCGCTCTTTTCTTTTTTCTTTTTCTTCTTGTTTTTTCGTTTCGGGTCAAATGTACGTGAAATGCAGGCGGACAGGGAGAAAAAGGAATGTTGAACAGGAACGGCATTTCATATATTCTGCGGGCCTGCTAAAAGTCGCCGCGACATAATAGAATGTTTTATAGCACCCCATAATGTGCTCGTTGCCGAGCAACGCGCGCATGCGCGTCTCCAGCGCTGCGGGTGCGCATGCGCATACAGAACTTCACCGGCGCGGGTCGCCGTATATAGCGGATTTCACGCAGCGCGTTATTCTAATACCCACCGACAACAGGCATAGGCAACGATGCATTTTTTTGGTTCGGAATCGAGCGCGTTCTGGGTGCGTGTGTTTCACCCCGCAACGCTCTTGTATGTGGGCGAAAAAAGGTAAACGAAGCCTGACGTTTCAATTTCAGTCGGTGCAGCCACATGAGATGAGCCGGCATTTCGGCGCTGCCATTGCACATCGCGAAAGCTACGACGTCGGAAGCGCGTTCGTTGTGCACATGTGTATACCGCGTTGGAACGTTGTCGTTGGTTCCACTCACGGCATACTAAAACACTAATGAAGGCTTTACTGCAGGAAAAGCAGGAAAAGCATGTAAACATTTCTTGTTAATATTACATAGAAAAAAATGCATGGAAACTGTTCGGCCGTCATTCTTTCTTTTTTTCCCCCCGGACGAGAGTGCTTCGCCATTAGTGTGTTTAAGAGCTCTTATTGATTTTACTGCTTTCTATCGTTTCTGTTCATAAATGGAAGCGATATGTTTTCTTCTCCATCCCATTTTATCGCCACCCATCACAGGTACGTTGGGCAATCGCGCCATTGAAACGTAAAATTCTAAAACGAAGAAGTAAAAGGAGATTGACTTTTAGAACAGGCATACAGTGATGTGCATTAGGAGCTATTTCAGGGGCGCACGGTGACGGTTCGAGAGCCGGGACGATTTCCGCACCACTTCGATCCGAGTGGAGGCCGGGACCCAAAATTCGATTTCACGGAAAAAGGGCTCTTTGCGAGGGTGCAATTTGATCCTCTTTCGTGTTTCCTTTTGTTCTTCGAACGGCGAAGAATATGCTCTCGCTCACGATATTCGTGGTTGCAGCGAAAATAATGCAACCAAGCTCCAACTGTGCGGCGCTTCAACCAAGTTAAGTAGGTAATATTTTTTTTATTTATTTATTTACCGTGCGACACAGAGCAACAGAATTAAATCAGCTATAGCGGTGGCACTGGCGCTGGCGCTGGCGTCAGGAAACAATGGCAGTGACAACAGCGGCATATGGCGGCAACGGGAACGACACAACATCACTCGCCAACCACGATTTAAACAAGGGCAATAAGCAGCCTCTGCAGCCTCAGTAATGGAAATGTCAGCAATGAAAACGTCAACAAAAAACAGCAGCCGTAACGCCAATAGTATAGTGATAACAAAAGCGTATATGCCGTGTTTGTTGACTGTGCTGACGAACGTGGAGATTTTTGCAAGCGGGAGAAGAAAAAAAAGCAGCTGGGAGTCGGGGCGGAGCTCATTATTTTGTTCACAAAAGGCACAGCCGTGCTCGTTGAAGCGAAGGTTCCCTCAACATGCAATATCGCCATTTCTCAAGCAGTGGTTCAATAAATTTTGTGTACATTTTATTATTTCGTTGTTATATATTCTCACTATTTAAATAAAGACACGAACTTTCGCGTCTCATCAATTTTTTTTTTGTCGTAGGAGCTGCTCTACAGGAGACGTTCTCAGGGTGTTTTGTTTTTTGAAGAATATTCCCCCGTCATTTTCAAAATACTTGAAACGTTTTTTTGAAAATATGGTATCTCAATTTTACGTGTGGAAAGTCGCTGTATTTGTAAACGGCAGCAGGTAGGAAGTTTGCGACAGTCAGTCGCAAAAACAGACGTCAGCTTACTCTCTGCTCAAAGCGTGCCGGTTCCTTGGTCTCACTTTACATTGATCGATTGATTGCTTGATTGTTTGATTGATTGAGTGATCTCTCAACACTAGGGCAATCAAAGAGATTGCAGCAGTTATGGGTGGGGACTCTTATTTAATTGTCATCAACTTAGGTTAACTAACTAGCATTTATGTAAGTGCGCGAGTTTATTTTTTTTATATATTTAGAGGAGGGCTGCTTTACGACACAGCAAAAAAAAAGTAAGTATGAATTAAACTCTGCATCGTACAGGTAGTGTCTAGCAAGGCTCTGTAATTAATCCTCTTAACTCTGCTTGCTAAGTGAGCTTGCCGGCCACTACGGAGGTCGGACCATCTGAGCAAGGGCTCCAGGCTGTGCCCTGTGCATGGGAAAGTCCGCAACTGGTGGTGCACATCGGAGTCTTGTGCCAGGGTTGTACATTTGGTGCAGGTGACGTCCTCCTTGACGAAGCTCATTTGCATTCCACCCCTACCACAATACGACGGTCGGGACTCGGGTGTCGAACCTACGACTTCGTACTGAGACTTGCAGCGACTCTACACGGCTATCTCGCTGCCAGTGAAGCCCTACGATCGTGGTTCCAGTTTCCAGAGTTCTCATGCTTCAGAGTTCAAAGAGTTCGGCGTTTACATTTCCGCAACGGGGCTGCGATTCGTTCTCTTTTACTCTGGATCTGGCATTTTATAGTCGTTGACGTCAAGAACCTTTGACTTAATCTAAGCGTGTTTTTGCGGAGTTCGGCGCGTTGAGCTTCATGAGCTGCATCTCGACAGATTGCTACAAATTCCCCCCGACGTCCTCACTGATCGTGGTTAGGGATATGCCTTCTTGCGAAACCTAACCTTCCTCAACGGCCGCCACAGGCGCTTCTCAAACGAACTCTTTATCATTTAGCTCGGAAGATTCGAGTTCGCGCAGGCAACACCATAATCCAAGCACGGAACTTTTTCGTATGAGTGCTTCGTGTTTCCGGTGCGGAATGCTAGACCTTGCAGTGCGCAGCGCTTTACCAAGACGGATAGCACCTTGGCGAAGACCATTCCCGGTAGCACTAAGATCTCGCCAAGTCATTAGCAAGTGTTTCACTAACGTAGGTGAAACGCACACAGAAAGAGTAGGACCGGAGCACCGAGCAGACGTCCTTAATCGACTCGTATGAAGGCGAAAACGTGCGAACGAAAACGACTCCTCCAGGAACAGTAACCTTGTTGGTGATGGAGCACGCACACTATGCTGTGAGCGACGAAGGCGCAGGTGCGCAGTTAAAAAAAAAATCATCCGAGACACTTAAGACTGATTACAGGTGGGAATGCGAATGCATTATAGTCGCTTTATGAAATGTTTTCGATGGATGTTTTCAACATGCCTTAAAGTTCTTTCTGTTGCTTCGGTGTGTGTGTGTGTGTTGGCGTATACGTAGGCCACAGACTGGCTCATTTTCTACACTCATGGCGGGCGTCGAGAGTACATCGCAGCGGACTTAGCACCGATGAAATCCGAAGAGCAAGTGATGCGCGGGAGGCAGCGCGCTCATTTTAAACACTCAGGACTCGCTGTCACCTCCTCCCCATTGGCTGCGCCCGTCACGTGCCCAGTGACGCACGCACTAGACCACACCTTTAGTCAGCCAGAGTCGCGGAGCCCCAGTGGCTTCGGGGAAGCGTGCTCGTGTCGCGCCGCGGAGGTCCGAGTTAGATTCCCACCTAGACCGAAATGTACCACATGCTCTTTTCAAAGCCGTTAATTTACTTACTTTACAAGAACCACCATGCCAAATTTGAAATCGATTCGAGCATTTTTACGTGTTTGTGCCATCGGCCATTTTTGGCACCATCGCTCGGTCACGTTGCCGCCGACGCCGGATTTTCGCGTAGGAGGCGTATAATGCCTCCGCATTAAAAAGAAAGGTATTGAGCAAGCAAGGCATCCAAACGAAACAGCGGCCAGACGAAGGATATATGAAGTGCTGTGCTTCTCTCATCCCTGAAGTGAGCTGTAAGTTGCCTTCAAGAGAGGTCGAATAGGGAATGCATCCGTAATAAACCGTCTACCAAAGGTTGGGGAGCTTTTGCATTTATTTTTATGGGCTTTTTTTTACAATTTTGACGCCACTACTGTTTATACATAGAGAAAGAAGCGTAAGTGAACTTCCTTGCGACGCTTCAAGTCTAAGGAGTGCGTTACCAAGATAAGAGCGGCGTATTGAAAAGGGATTCGCTGGACGAGAACTGAATTCAAGCTCGTGGAAGATATGCCGTGGTACTTCTAATGTACTACAGCTATAGGCGTATGGACACCACCGGTAAATTTCGTAGCCTCTATCGCATATATGATAATCATTCAATAAGGTTTTTTTTTTTTCGCTAGAAGTCGGCCGAAAAAGTTATTTTGTCCTGGTTCAGGATTGGATCACGATTCCACGACATGCGAGCTGCAATGCCATTGTCTTCGTCGGCGGCGTTGTCATCGCCTTGCTATCCTCGTCGTTGTCGGCATTACGGTTGCCGTTGATGCCGGGACTGCAGACACTATCCTGACTCTACTCTAAATGAAACTGTATAATTTTTTGTGTTTTTTTTTAGTAGAGTGAGCACCATACGCTTATATTTGTGAAAGACTGACGCCTTCAGCTTTCCGATGCTGCCCAATTGAATAGCTTGCAAGAATGTTTTGCTTTAAAAACTGAAAGTTCTGTCGGGTCTTCCGGCGACACCCAGTGGTGGGCTGCGTCTGCAGCTGACGTTCAAAACGAGAACGGGCTGAGCGACTTGAAATCCATTCGTGGATAGGATGCGCGTGAAAGAACGCATTGTGCATACTGCAGGAAACAATGCGGAGGGACGACGTCCTCAACAGGAAGAGGGCGACGCAGCCCCCTATCATTTTCTTCGTGCTTGCATGGCGCCCTGTTTAGTGCTACGCATAGCCATACGAACCTGGTTGTACTTCTTTGTGTTTTCGTTCTTATAAATATACACATTGCTCGTAGCAGTTTTTGCCGATAGCGACAGTGTATACTCGCACAACTGGCCTGCTGGCTCAGCGAAGTGGCAATTTCTTGTCTCAGTGTGCACGTGTGAGGCCATTTCTCCGTTGGTGCGAAGAAAATCACGTCTCAATGCCGCACCAACAAACTGTTTTCAAAGTGCCGAATATCTGAAAAATTATTTCCAGCATGTTTCGGGCACCATGTCGATGTTTCAGACAGCTACGCGCCTCCGCCGTAATCTAAGATCGGAATAGGCATCTTATTTCATTACTACACTCGCTCATCGTGAACACTAATTACTTTCTCTAGCGCTACCTAGTTTGACGGCATCGACGCTGCCATTAGTTTTCCAGTGGGCTTCATTTGCTTCTAGAGCACCGTTAGCTTGTTCAAGAGAGAGAGAGAGGGGGGAACCAGAAAGAAATCAGTTAGCTTAACCAGGGTAGCGATAGTTTGGTCGGCTGATACTTCAGGTAGGGGAAATGATAACAAAAAATGAAGGAAGCTCGTTCGAGCACGTTCTAGCACCGAGAGTTGAGATTCTGGGATCAAAACGACGACGGTTCGGTGCTTGGCCAGGCTCGCGGTGCATAATTTTTGTCTGCTCTGATACGTTTTTTTTTTATTTTGCCTGATGAGGTTAAAAGAGGGAGCTTGGAGAGAAAGTGCAAACTTCTTGAAGTCCTCGAGAACCTGAGAGGTCTGAAGAGCCTGGGCGAACTGGGCTGGAACGTAGGCTTCGCGTGCCTTATAACGTGGCCCGAAGAAACAGGGAATCCGATGCGCTCGACTGTTTTGTTAGTTACAACCATGTGAAGCAAACAAACACTGAAGCCAGAGAAACCTGGGCGTGTTAGCCCGTGCCACTCGCGGCTATGTAGGGTAGCGGAAGCGGAATAGTCTTTTAACCGCTGGCCTCTGCATCTGCTGCCATGACCGTGGTGGCACTGGCCAACACTCCCCTGCACACGCACACAAACACCAAAGCAACTAGACGGGACGACGGCCGCCGTGTCATTATATAGGTAGAGCACAGCACGCGTAATGCGGAGGACGTGGGTTCGACTACCGCCTGCGGCAAGTAATCTTTTCGTCCGTTTTCATTTCCCTTATTTGCTGTTCCCTCGTGATTTCTACATTTCATTGCAACATAACCGTTAACTTCCCCGTAGGCTTTTTCTGGCACCTTTGTCTGTTTTCTTCATGGGACTGTTATAACAATGCCGAAAATTGTGTTCGCAGTAGGTGTGGAAGGGCAAGGCTTAAAAGAAAGCATTGAATAGGGCTGTTGGTTTGCTGCGCCTATATAGTTTATTGCATTTGTGCACGCGCGACGCCGGTTCGCAGGCCTCTCGGTGACTTGCATCTAAATATGTTTGAGATGCCCCAACATTGCCAGCCGTGATGGTCGGTCTGAACACGTGTTTATTACCTCCGCCAGCGTCCACGGCATGGGAGATGAATGTCGTTCGTGAAAAGCGAACGGCAAGGTATAGAGGCGCACGTACAAATTATATAGCGATTTCGAACCCAATACCTTGCAGCGCTGGTTTAGATCATTCACTGAACCCGGATGAACCGTCTCGTCATCATGTATAAACCTTCTTTGCCGGTCCTTTGGGCCCTCCGAAAAAGGTGCCGCGTCTTTGTCCTACAGAAATACTTGTTATGATTTTCATATTTTTTGCTGCGTATTCTGATTGAATATTTCACGCATTTTCATTCAAAGTTTATCCGTATTCCTCCGTTACGGCTTCTATCGTAGACCCAGTGCTGCTTTGGGCCGTTAAACCCCACGAATCAGTCAACCAACGCTAGTAGCCCGAGGAAGGGGAAATGCCGCTATCGCTACAACGTTCAGAAAGCTTCCCCGCCCATTTGGGCTGCGCCCGGGCAAGTTGAAGCTGGAGCTGTTGCGTCGCGCTTCTCGCCTATTTGACGACAGCGCTGGGAGAGCACCGCAAGCGGAATATGCGCGTATACGCAGCGTATTCACGACGCTAGAAAGCAGTATGGAGAATAGTGCAAGCGAGTTCGTAGAGCTTGACGGTCTTCTAACACAGTGTATCTAAGGCGTTCTTCATCGACCTACGCAGAATAGCGCGATGGTCTAAGTCTTTCTGCAGCGTATACTTATCATTTCAGCGGGGTGCCTGTCCCATCTAACGCCTAATTTCGCAGTGCCTCAGCGGCCTCTTCATGAATCTTTAAAGATATACAAGAAACCGCAGCCACCGTTGGTAACTGCAGCGTGGCTAAGAAGCCCCGTAACAACATCGAGCCGCGTGGTGCACTTGAGTCTGTGTGTCTCCGCAAGGCCCGTTTAAATATTCATGAACGCTGGAGGAAACACTCGCGACGCTCTCTTATCTGGAGCTTCTGTTCGTTCTGTCCATGCATGTGTATGCACCCAGGCGACGGAACCGCATTGTGCGCTTTCTTGCGGTTCGGTGAGCGGAATAAGGCTGAGTGCATGGGACTCGGCTTAAAGTAAGTAGTTACCAGTGGACCCCCGATGTTCGCTGCACGAAAGAGAAAATAAAGGGCGAATAGGTACGGAATAATTAAGGTTATGTTAATGTATAGACAGGCGTACGTAGAAAGGAAAGGAAACGGACATTAATATTCAGCACGCATAGATGCTGGGCAAGATGAGCATGCTAGATCACGGTGCCATCGAAAGAAATTTCAAGGAAGAGACCTTACCAGTACTCTACAATATGTAGAACACTCTCATTGGTAGCTGGAGTTTGAGCGGACTGAGTGCTTTGTACTTAGATCAGGAATTTAAAGGCCAACCCCAGCAAAATTTTGCTTTGGATCTACATTGGCTATAAAATAGTACAGTATGTACTATTAAACTAATCTTGGCAAAGCTGCAGGACAGGTAGTTGAATAATTTTCCACGAAAAGCCTCGAAAAAGCGCCTAAGCATGCAGAAGGCATGTGCGCCCGGTGTTCAACGATATGACGCAAATTCCCGGCCCTATACTTCGAGATTTTCAGCGTGCGTAGGGCGCCGCCTAATATCGGAGGTCCAGGAAGCGCCGGATGTCGCCGTGTTGTGTTCTACGTCATTTCCTGCGAGTGGTAATGCAGATGTTTTTCTTAGTTTCCATGTCAAAAGCGTCAACAGCTATTCGTGACGCCTTCGCTCGTATTTGAAACGTAATATTTTGCGTGGAGTCTGTTCTATAGTTACATGATCAGAAGCAACGGGAGCTGTCCCCTGGTTAGTCTCTCTCTCTCCCTCTGCTCTATACGCAACCTGCAAATTAGTCATTGGGTGTACGTCCCAGAAGCACATTGTCTTCCAGAACAGTATCTTTGGGCCAGTTGGTACATCATTAAGGATGTTACACAAGAGCGAAACACACGGGGCCTGAAAGAAAAACATCGAAAACACGAGCGCTAACTTACGATTTAAATTAAAAGCAAGCCCTCCACCCCACGGCGTGCCGCTGCGCGTGTGCAAAATACCAATCGCAAAAATTTTGACGGCACAGAGGCTGATAAAACACGAACAAAATACGAACATAGAAAGAACTGCGAACATGACAAAATGGTCGCCTTATTCTTATTATTTTGTTTTTGGGAACAATTTTTCGTTTCGCGGATGCCCGAAAAAGCCTATCAGCGGCTCAGCAAAAACGATCCTTTTTCACTTAACGCAGGTGACATACAAACAACTGCGTCTAGCCGCCGCCTAATCATCTACGCCGGCTCGACGACCTCACGTTGCTTCCTTTTCTTCGCCGCGGCGAGGAGTGCTTGCACGAATAAATTGGGGATGGCAGCCGCGCGTCTTGCAGTGTGAATGCAAATGAGCCCTGCCTGCAGACGAAAGGGACGCCGTGTGCTCTTTAAGGCGGTCATTAAGACAGTGCCATGTCGGATCCATGCAGACATGACCGCGCTCGTTGAGAGAGAGAGAGAGAGAGAAACAGGAAAGGCAGGGAGGTTACCCAGACGCACGTCCGGTTTGCTACCCTGCACTGGGGGAAGGGAGTATGGGGATGAAGCGAGAGAGATAGGAGAGAGAGCACAGTTTCGCGCACAGTCGAAGGTTCGCGCCGAGTCGCTCGAAGAGGGAATCCTATAACCACACCTGTGGCGGACGTCACAAATTGACTCGCACGTGTCTGATTGTGCAGCATGGCTTCTTGCGTCGGACTCTGCCAACTCTGCTGCGAAAGGATGACAGTTTACAGGCTGTAGAAAACGCCACGTACGGGTAATATTTCTCTTCGGGCTGTGGGACACACTGTGAACGTAGGGCAGCGTCTCGAGCTTGGCCTTGTTGATGATGCATTTGAAGCATTCTCGCGACACCTCATTCTGAGGGGCCTGCTTTCCGATAGGGTCTGAGTCGCCCACGCCTTGAATAGGTTCCCAGCCTCGCTTACGCACGTTGTTTGGTGGCGGATTCACGTTCGCGCCATGTCCTCTATCGACCCCTTTGGGGTATAGAGTTCGCTTCAGCACGTGTTTGCGGGGTAAGTCGGGGGACAGTATGCCTATCGCTCGCTCCAGTGAGGCATCCCGACGGTGGCCGCGATGCCACGGAGATTCGGAAGGATCTGCGAAAGCATTCGGCGGAGATTACGACTTGTGTTCTCTTATCGTAAGCCTAGAAACGTACAGTGTGAAACATATTTGTCTAGAGTGGTCGAGTAGCCGGCCGCAGACTGCGCGATTCTCTTGAGCAGCTGTGTACACATATGGGGTATACACTTAATATCACTCCACTTTATTTGCAGCGAGAAACGAAACATTCTTGAAAAATATTTACGCTTATTCAACCATAACGGCATTCCGCATAAAAAAAAAAAAAAAAACACGAAATGTAAGCGACATGGCGTTCTGTATGTTTATATCTTTTTTTTTTTTACTTTTTAAGTCACATAGAGATAAATTACTGCAGCTGTAACCATGTTTAATTATGTAAGGGGATGTTTTATGTATATAATTTGTATAGATCTGGTTCATGTTACAGGTGCGCGGAATAAAGTTCCAGACAAAAAAGTACAGCTATGTGGAACACCATTTCGGGTAACAGTGGCTATATCATCGGGATATAGTTCCATGTAATTGTTACGTCAATAAAAAAAAAGGAAGACAGAGTCGTTCAATAGTTGTTAGGAGCTCAAAGATATGGAACACCATTCTTTATATTTTGTTCAACGTTAATATAATAATAATAATAATAATAATAATAATAATAATAATAATAATAATAATAATAATAATAATAATAATAATAATAATAATAATAATAATTATTATTATTATTTCTTTTTTTGTCTATTACATTCATAGGCACGGTCCTACAAGCCAACTGAGGCTTAGACGGGCCTGCTTGTGTTATTTTGTATATTTTGTGGCAATAAATATTATAATAATAATAATAATAATAATAATTATTATTATTATTATTAAGCCCGCAAACACTAGTGCCATATGTCCTTCTAGAAAACGCTGTTGCGCAAATTGCACCGATCGGTAAATGATAACAAGTGGGCCGTACACGCAACGCACACGCACACATAAAACGAAAATAAAAAAAAATACAGAAGGCTCGAAACACTTCCGGCGATCGCCGATCACCCGAAACCGGAAATGACCGGTATAGAACGCAGCTTCGCTCTTATAAAGGCTTCTCGCTTCGCGACGAATCGCATGTCCGGCTGCAGGAAGGAGACGTTGAGGCCCGAAACACGCCGCTTACCGATTACCAACGCCCTTCACCTGTTTTGGCAGAGTCTCCGCCATTATGTACTGCCATCCTTGTGTAGGCGTATACATTGTAGACTCCCGTAATGGCCGCACTCTTGCGCACACGGCTTCAATGGCTGAAATGCTCCAAAAATTATATGACCCCGCTAACGTTTAAAAAAAAAAGGAAAAAAAACCACGCCAACAAAAGAAAAACAAGAAGAAAGCGAAGCCTTCTTTTGCGATTAAAGCAACTCTGCATTGTTAGCACCCTCCTGGAGAATCTTCGGACATTTCTGTGTTCTTATTGATAGAGTGATTAGTATTGATCATTTAAGAAACTTTATAGTTGCTACCTTAAGGCCACACTCTCAGGGCAAGATTTCGGGAGTACACTTGATAACACCACTTTCGGCTGTTTGCGCGACGCGTTGTCGTTTGCTTAGCTCTTTTTCGCATGCGTAGAAAAAGGAATGCCGTGGGACGCAAGCCGCGTGCCATGGCGTCTCTTTTCTATCTCTATCTCATATATATATATATATATATATATATATATATATATATATATATATATATATATATATATATATATATATATATATATGACTTCGAGAAGGCCATCGACCGCGTATCACCCCCCCCCCCCCCCCTCATCACAAATTATTGCTGAAATAAAACCTATATTAAAACACGATTGCCTACTTTCGTGGATTGAAGCCTGTCTTTCGCACAGATATCAAAGTGTAGTTGCGGATTACCAGTGGATTCCGGTATTTCGCAGGGCTCAGTCCAAGGTCCGCTTTTCTTTCTAGTGTTCATTAACGACATTGCTGAAAATATATATGTTAAAATACGACTGTTCGCAGATGATTTCACAATTTATCAAGAAATTTCTAGTTCTAACGGCCAACATTTCTTTAGCGATTCCCTATATGCAATAGAAAATTCGTGCTCAACGTGACAAATAACTGTGAATTCTAGAAAGACCGTATCAATGACAGTAACACGTAAAAAAGAATCCTTTATGTTTTACATACCGCACAGCGAACGAACCTTTCTTAGTTGTAAATACTTTTACATGCTTAGTAATTCACATAACCTCTGGCCTTCGATTGAATGTGCATGCGTCGTGTATTAAAAAAAAGAAGCCCTAAGACAACTGCATCACTTGAGCAGAACACTAGCACAATCTACTCAAGAAATGAAGCTTTTAGCTTATAAAACATGTACGACCACTATTAGAATATGCTGTGGCAGTATGGGATCCCTGGACCGAAACTAACAAACTGAAGCTGGAAAATGTCCAACGCAAAGCAGTCAGGTTTATATTTAGTTGTTACAGCTGTAATATATCCCCAACAGCCCTACTGCGAACCGCAGGGCTCAAACAGCTGGGCATGCGACGTCATCGGGAACGATTAAAATTATTCTAGTTATATTATCATAATGAAATAAAAACTGGAGGGAGGCATTTTAGTTGAGCCCCTTTCCCACCGCCCTACGTGTTCCTATCATTCTAAGAAAGTCGGCGCATTTTCGGGTAAAACAAATGTTTTTAAATACTTGTTTTTCCCCCGTACCATTGTTGAATAGAATGGTGTGCCTGAAAAATGGGGTCAGTTCTGAAACGATGAACTTGTTTGTACAAGCCCTGAGTGTAGCATAGGGCACATATGCAATCCCTGTCTTGAGCAAGTGTTTTTGCTTTAGTCGCTCTGGCATTTGAGTCTACACTGTGTTTTGGACTCTGGTCAAGTCTCGTTCTTTGGTACTTCTTTTGCAATGTACGTTTTCTCTGTTTTAGTATGATTTCTGTACCCCACTCCTGCCTAAGACCTGTATTTGCCAAATAACTAACTAACTAACTAACTAACTAACTAACTAACTAACTAACTAACTAACTAACTAACTAACTAACTAACTAACTAACTAACTAACTAACTAACTAACTAACTAACTAACTAACTAACTAACTAACTATCTATCTAACTAACTAACTAACTAACTAACTAACTAACTAACTAACTAACTAACTAACTAACTAACTAACTTACTAACTAACTAACTAACTAACTAACTAACTAACTAACTAACTAACTAACTAACTAACTAACTAACTAACTAAATAAATAAATAAATAAATCATATATATTAATCATCAGCCTACTGTATGCCCCTTGCAGGACAAGGGCGTCTCCCTGCGATGTCTAATACCTGTGTCCTGCGCAAACCGATTCCAACTTTGGCCTGCGAATTTCTTGATTTCATCACCTCACCTAGTCTTCTGCCGTTCTCGACTGCATTTCCCTTCTCTTGGCACCCATTCTGTAAGCCTAATGGTCCACCAGTTATCTAGCCTACGCATTACATGACCTGCCCAGCTCCATTTTTTTTCTCTTGATGTCAATTAGAATATCGGCTATCTCCGTTTTCTGTCTGATCTACACCTCTCCCTTCCTGTTTCTTAAACATTACGCCTAACATTCTTCGTTCCATTGCTCTTTGCGCGGTCCTTAACTTGTTTTCGAGCTTCTTTGTCAGTCTGTAAGTTTCTGTCCCATATGTAAGCTCCGGTAGAACGCACTGATTCTGCACCTTTCTTTTTAGTGATAATGGCAAGCTTCCAGTCAGGGTTTGATAATATCTGCCGTACGCGCTCCAACCCAATTTTATTCTTCTGCAAATTTCCTTCTCATCATCAGAGTCCCCTGTGAGTAATTGACCTAGGTAAACGTACTCCTTCACAATCTCTAGAGGCTTACTGACGATCCTGAACTCTTGTTTCCTTGCCAGACTATTGATCATTATATTTGTTTTCTGCATATTAATCTTCAACCCCACTCTTACACTCTCTCTGTTAAAGCCCTCAATCATTTTTTTGCAACTCGTCTGCATTGTTGCTGAATAGAAAAATGTCATCGGCAAACCGAAGGTTGTTGAGATATTCGCCACCCATCCTTTCTCCTAAGCCTTTCCAGTTTAATAGCTTGAATACTTCTTTCAAGCATGTAGTGAATAGCATTAGAGAGATTGTGTCTCCTTGCCTGACCTCTTTCTTTATAGGTATCTTTTTACTTGTGCAGAATTAAGGTAGCTTTCCAATATATTTACTTGAGCGTTCTGTACACCTTGCTTGCGTAATGCCTATACGACTGTTGGTATCTCGACTGAATCAAGTGCCTTTTCGTAATCTATGAAAGCCATATAGGGAGGCTGATTGCACTCTGCGGATTTCTCGATTACCTGATTGATGACATGGATGTGATCCATTGTAGAGTATCCTTTCCTGAAGCCAGCCTGTTCCCTTGGTTGATTGAAGTCCAGTGTTGCCCTTATTCTATTGGAGATTATTTTGGTGAACATTTTATACTGGAAGTAAGCTAATGGGCCCATAATTTTTCAATTCTTTCTACCGTCTCCCTTTTTGTGGATTAGTATAATGTTGGCATTCTTTCATACCCTCAAAGTCGTGAGACATTTCGTATAAAGGGCCACAAGCTTTTCAAGCACGATGTCTCTTCCACCCTTGATTAAATCGACTGTTATTTTACCGTCTCCTGTCGCATTTTCCCGTTTCATTTCTTGCAACACCCATCTAACCTCATCGTTAGTTATAGAAGCAGTCTGTGAAACCTATTCATTACTGCTTCGAATGCAGGTATCGTGGCTCCTGTGGGTACTGTACAAGCTAGTATAGAATTATTTCGTTGCTTTTACTATATCTTCGAGATTGCTGATGATATTACCCTGCTTATCTTTAAGTGCATGCATACATCTTGGTTTGTCCTATGCCAAGTTTCCTTCTCACAAATTTCATGCTGCGTCCATTTTTTACTGCTCCCGTAGGCTTTCTCGCGTTATAATTTCGAATATCCCTTATTTTCGCCTTGTTGATCAGTTTTGACAGTTCCGCGAATTCTATCTTATCTCTTGAGTTGGACACTTCCATTCTTGTCGTTCCTTTATTAAGTCCTTTGTTACTTCGGACAGCTTGCCTACTGGTTGCTTGGTGCCTTACCTCTCACTTCAGTTGCTGCCTCTGAAGCCAGCCTAATTACGGTTTCATTCATTACCTCTATGTCATCTTCATCGTTCTGTTCTAAGGTCGCATATTTGTTTGCAAGTACCAGCCTGAATTGGTCTACTTTTACCGTCACTGCGTCTACGTTGGCTTGTTTCTTCTTGACCAATTTTACTCTTTCTCTCTTCAAATTGAGGTGAATTCTAGAGCTCACTAAGCTATGATCACTGCAGCTTACCCCACATAACACTTCTACATCCTGCGATATATGCTCGGATCGGCAGAAAGTATTAAATCAATTTCATTTCTTGTTTCGCCATTAGAGCTTTTCTAGGTCCACTTTTTGTTGCTACGCTTTCTGAAGAAGGTGTTCATTTCTTGTTTCGCCATTAGAGCTTTTCCAGGTCCACTTTTTGTTGCTACGCTTTCTGAAGAAGGTGTTCATTATTCGCAGTTTATTCCTTTCCGCGAGTTCTACCAACACTTCTCTAGTGTTTCTAGAATCTACGCCGTAGTTTCCAATTGCTTGTTCACCAGCCTGCTTTTTCCCCACTTTTGCGTTGAAGTCGCCCATTACTACAGTATGCTGAGTTTGCACTTTTCTCATCGCTAATTCCACATCGTCATAAAACTGATCTACTTCATCCTCATCATGACTGCAGGTTGGGGCATAGGCTTGTACTACCCTTATTCTATACCTCTTAGTGAGTTTTATTACGACTACTGCTACCCTCTCTTTCTTTATTGCTGTAGTATTCGTCAATGCATTGACGAATATATATTTATTTATCAACCTATACATACATACATACATACATACATACATACATACATACATACACATACATACATACATACATACATACATACATACATACATACATACATACATACATACATACATACATACATACATACATACATACATACATACATACATACATACATACATACATACATACATACATACACATACATACATACATACATACATACATACATACATACATACATACATACATACATACATACATACACATACATACATACATACATACATACATACACACAAGAAGCGTCACGCAAGCGCTAACGTGCCACAAACTGAAAGTAATATATTCAAATGTGCTCTGCAAACGTTGATTTGACGGTGCGGTCACAATGTTAACAATGAACACGTTCGTTAGCTAATTATTGCTGATTTATTCATAAAAACAACACCGAAGGCTTATGCAGATTATTGCTAACAACATACTTCGTTTCATCCACGCAGAGGAGGTCACCTTCCTTTTTTTTCTTTTTTTAGATATGGCCCATGTTAGCTGGGACAGCTGGTATATTTTGTCTGTTTGTTAGGCGAGGCCCTGTAACATGAGCACGTGAAGATCGCCAGGATCCTGTGTAGGAATGAACAAGCTTGTGTCGCGGCGTGACAGATACTGTGACCTAATATGATGTGGTGCCTATTACTACCTAGTAGCAGTAATACCTGTAAGCTATTGCTCTTACTATATTTAGTTGTAATAACGCTTTGTAACAAACTTTATCTCGCCGCATTTTCCAATCTCCACTGTCGCGTTTTCGAGCCTACGTGAGCTGCCACGATCCTTTTTTTCTGGCAAAGAGAGAAAAAAATCGAACTTTTGTGTTGATACCTAAAGTGGTAAAAAACAAAAACAAATAAATGTCTTCTACTTACCGGTGTAATAGCCGCGATGATGTTTCCTTCAAGATTTCCTGCTTTTCTGTCAGGGCTATTCCCTATACTCTGCCTGCGATGTCTAGCGGTGCGCAGCGCGTTATTTTTCAAGCGAAGCGAAAAAGAAGAAGAAGCGAACAGACCTGAGATTGCTATCCGAGTTCGCACGGTATTCCACCTGCACACGCTAAAAGAATCTTGCTGCGTTTAAGGACTGCGCAGGCTCCCGCGTCTGCTCTTCCCGCAGCGACTATATACGCTGTCCCCAAAACGTGGGTAAATTGAACCTGTCTCGCTGCAGCCGTTATTCATTCCTTTGCCTTTTATATACATATATATTTTTTCAGACCTACGGCAGTTGCAGTTTATGCCTTGCGCTATGCCTGTATGTCATTATTTACCTCCCAGCACTTTGTAAGTGTGCGGTATGTTTGCGCGGTACCTTTCACGGGCGCTGGATAAAAAATGGCTGGCAGAGAACAGCGAAGCACGCCCACTGGAGCCTTGAGGGAGAGTGGACGAACCCAAATGCACGTATTTAAACTGCTGTTTCTTTGACAAAAGCAGTACATACGTCCCTTGATTTAACAAAAGGAAAATCAGAATGTGGCATTAGTAATATATAGTACTCTGCACGTGAAAAATGTTCGGCGTGTGAATAGACGTAAACATCCTATACACATGGACATATTGTGCGAGGCTCATTTTGTTTTCTTTACACAGACAGTACATCGTGCATATCAAGATGGATGAAAATAGGCAGTGTGTTATAGAACGCATTTACGAGCCAACGTGTTACGAATGCACGGTGAAATGTAGCCGGCTTATCTGTCCGCACTTAGTCGCCGGAGTGCCATAAAAGCATGCGCTCACAATAGTAGTGCAATCGTGGGCTATCATTCTGCGAGTTCTATTCGTATTCATCTCCCCTTGACATTTACGGGAAGATGTTATGGAATCGCCACTAAGTGATGAACTTTACATTCTGCGTTGCATTATCAACGCATCCCGGAAAGTCTGCTTGCGTCGTCACATTCATTCTCAAATTGCAAGAACTGTTGAAACCTTCGCCAGTTTTTTCTGCAGTGTAAGGGTTTGACGTCACTGCATATCTGCCAACTCCAAGAAAATTTCCCTAGGATTTTAGGCATTGTTTAGGGAAACAGAAAATTTTGTTCAAAACGAGGGAAATGCAGTAAGAAGAAAGCACAACGACCGGTACGTGGAACTGCTGCCGTGAAACCCGTCTGTTGATTACAGTAACCGCAAATTACCTTCACATTTCTACCTTGCGAAGTATAGTTTGCGATCGTAGTGCAGAGCAGTGAACGCATCGCTCCAAGCATACGACAGGGAGTGGATGCCCTGGGTTGGTTAACGAAGCACTGACATGAAACGAATGAAAATGTATTTGTTCCATTGGCCCTCAATCTCCTCCCTACTCCAGAATCAAACTATCTACCTTGCAGCCCCAGCAGAAAAAAAAAGAGAAATAATAGGAAAGAAAGAAAGAAAGAAAGAAAGAAAGAAAGAAAGAAAGAAAGAAAAAGGAAAAGCGTGTAAAACTACAAGCGACGATGGTTACTCCGTAATTCAACTAGTTCCACGGGACCATATCATAGCGCGTCGTACCGAGCATTTGCTGCAGGTGCACGGCTAAGCCATGCGAAGTGATAACCAACGAGTGCGAGTTAGGTGCGCCGAATGAACTGCGCACACTTTCTTTTCTGACCGTAAAGTGGGGAAATGGTAGAGCGTCCACCTCGAATGCGGCAGGTACTTGGTTCTAATCTCGGTGCCGCCGCAAACCCACTGGTTTCCCTAATGCAAGAAGGGGGTGCAAAGAGGCCTTTACCTTTGCAGAAGCCTCTGGGCGCCCCTTCTCCTACCGCAGCTTTGGTGAAATAGTCGAGCATCCGCTACCGCTGTGGGTGGCCGACGGGTGCTGCTGCCGGGTATACCTAGCGGTGAAAATAGCTGCATGTGGCGCTCTCGGCCGGGTGCTTGCCGACTACGGGAGCTACAGAGGCTTGGCGGGACACCCACTTAATGGGGAGTTGGCGGCATGGGAACGCCAGGCTCCTTTAATGCGACGGGCCTCGCCAATCGCACAGTGCTAACAGTATGCGGCGCGTCACGTCTGACTGCTCCTGTATTGTCTCCCGATAACGACAAACGATAGCGTCTTAACAAAACGTCAACACGCTCTATTAGGACCATGTCTCTCTCGAGCCCTCTCGTGAGACCTGAAAGTCTTCGTGTACGTCCGTTCTCGCTCATCTGAGTTCGCGCCCGCGATGCTTTAATCCGACGGATGGAGTGAGAGGAAAACCTAGGTGGGGTTTAGTGTGTACAGGGTACGACGGGCGGGCTCTTCGCCTCGATGCTCATGACTGGTTGACGAGACGAGGTACCTTATCACTGTTGCGCCAGAGCGGTCTTCCCTAATAGACGGACAACAACTCTCGCGTAGGGGGCATTCGTCCTACGAGAAAACCTGGGTGATAGGAATATCGGGGTGCCCGTGATGAGACCCATAACCAGAACACTGAAGCCACACACTGAAGCCACGTGCGGCTTGGAGAAAGCGGTAACGGACAACATGCACGCGTTCAGCCTGTGAAGCGTCTTCCGATGACTTCTGTTTCCTTGAGAGCTTCGTGTAGTTGCACTGGTTTCTTGCTCTTGAGCGTATCATTTCAAACGTCTCAAACGTCTGCGCAACGAACACGATTTATGACCGATAACCTGCTTGCAGGGTAGTTCTTACCTCACTTCTAGGGGTCCATGCTCGCTGTAATGATCAAATGAAGCAGTAGCGGCAGTTCTTTTTTTTTCTGAAGGAAGGGCTTCTTGCAATTATACTGGCTGTGCTTCCTGTGTTTCCTTAGCTAATTTAAATATATATGTATATATATATATATATATATATATATATATATATATATATATATATATATATATACACATCACCTTGAACAGATCGAGCTGGTCCGCCTTTTCAGCTTAGAGGCATTTATTAAAGCGGCGGACTTCAGCTGCGCGAGAAGTTGCAATGTTCGGCCAGCGAAATAATATTATTGACTTACTAACTTTTGACTATTAACTTTAGGGTGCATGTTCCAATTGCGAAGTTGCAACCGAGCAGTGGTGAAGTGATGTTTGCGTAACTGAAATGCTAAAAGCACCGCCCCTTTCGAGATAACTTTACCTCAAAGGGCCTCTAAACCACTCTGAGCTTCGCGAAAGGGCTTCACGAAAGGTTCGCTTCATATAGATTCCAATATTTTCAATTCAACTCGCTGAAGACGATGTGAGACGCTGAGTATTGGTATAAACACAAATCAGTATACTGAAGGCACTACCAATGTTTGGTGGAATTCTTCATGGGATGTGCTGCGTACCGTCAGCGTATAGGGTAATTTGTACTTTTTCTTTTCTACCCGCAGTGGTAGCAAAGTGGCTATGGCGTTGCACTGCTGAGCACAGGATCGTGGGTTGGGCCCCGCCTGATAAACCACTTAGATTTAGGTGCCCGTTAGAGAACCTCAGGTGGTCGAAATGATTGCGGAGTCCCCCTACTATGTCTTGCCTCGTAATAAGACCCTGATTTTCGCACGTAAAACATCAGAATAATTTTTTTATCCTACCGCTTGTAAACAATTAAGAAACGAAAAAGAACAGAAATACTTGTGTATGTAGTATCAGACTGTGTATAAAGTACTCCTGACAAAAAAAGAAGAAGAAAGGAAACGCGACATAACTGACTGTACACTGCATTGAGATAATATAATTCTTCGGCAAATGTAAAGGACTTTCTAGAAAAAGCAGAAATACTCATCCTACCCCCTTGACTTTTTTTCAGCGGAGTCTGCAGCGCCTTGAAATATTATTAACTGATATAATTGTCGACAGTTTTTCATAATTCGAGACTTCAAGGTTTAAGGTGTACTGAAATCTCGGTACACACGTGAGTTTCCTTCTGATTGGCTCGCCGAATCGCTGTTGCCACATCCGATCTGCTATTCAGTCGTCCCTATCCTTATATCTTTTCCTTTAGATATGCAGCGTATGCTTGAAGTGAAAGGGGAATTTCTAAAACGCTGCCGACGTTTTAATACAGCTTCTGGAAAAACACTTCGTGTAAATATTTCTTTGCTGACACTTTTGTTATTACTGCGCTCACGCTATGTTATGCCGTTGCGCAAACGAACCATCGATCAATATTTTCCTGCAGGAATAACAGTCGGTTCCGCGGACTTCTAAAGACTGAAACCGTAAGCCGGTGCTACCTTCTTTACGCGCCACGCCCTAAAGCGAACTTCTTTTGAAGCTTAAGAACTCATTTATTCTCTTATCTGGGAAAATGGAAACCACCTTCGGTCTTCGGATTCTCGTCTTTCAAGCTCTCCTTCGTTATGCGCGAAACTATTACACAGGTCCCTGCAAGGCCTAGTTTATGTGTTCTTTTTTATATTTATAGGACCTCCTTACTTTTATTTCTTCTTTTATTTCTTCTTTTCTCTCTTTTTTGCAGCACCAACAACATTTGAAGAGAGAAACACGTGCTGGAGATCCACGGAGTGTTCCTGGCCGTACTATTGTCGTGCGCCTGCCCAGAAAAGGTAATTCGCGAGAGCGGGAAACCGACACCGCTTCCTGGCGTGCCAAAGATTAAATTTGCGAGCGCTATTGTCGAACAAGCTAGGCGGAGAGTCGCGACAGCAGCCGGGACGGAAAAGGGATTTCCTTCCGCGGTAGAACGAACTCGATAGACGAGGAACGCAAGAAAACAAAAACGAGGCGGGACTTCTCGTGACGCTGTGTTATATTTATTATTCCCCAACCCTCTCCCGTTTCTACTGCCGAACGACTAGCCCAGCGAGCCATTTGTCGTTCCGCCTACTAGTATAAGCAGCTGCATTGAAAACAGGGGGCCCGCTACATGCCCGTTGTGAACGATATATTTGACGTCCACTTTATACTTACCAGCTCACCGAGGACTCCGCCCATTCAAGCTGGGCGACTTGGGAAAGTAAAAAGACGTTTTTTTCTTCTTTCGCGCACTTTTGCAATGCTTGTTTTTCGTACTTTCGGGGGTTGTGTCGACGCATAGGATACAGAAGGCTGCGGCGGTTATCATGAGCAGTTACTTAAGCTTGGCGAAGACAATTTAAGGAGAGTCGAATGCATCTCCTGCGCCCGAAGCGTGGGCACGCTCTTTCACACCCAACCTTTAATTAAAGGTGACGTTCTATTACCCTTCACTCTTTTTCCGCATGCTTAACTTCTTTTCTGGCGGAGTTGCTGCGTAGGAGATGATGTCATTTGTTTAAAAAAAAATAAACAGATGGTGGTGGCCTAAGAGCGCACGCAGGAAATGCATTTCATCGTGACTCAGGTTCTTGTTTAGTCGCAGAGCCTGTTTCTTACTCACAGCATGCCTGATTCAAATCCGGCCTCAAAACTGTGATTATAAATGAGCACCTCCGCTTTGTAGGAGTAGCCGCGCTTTGTTGTCGCGCGGCCATTGCGCTCGCGTATCGCCAAATGGTTGCGTGCATACGACACTCGCGCTTCATACAGTGCAATACCCACTAGACAGTTTCCCGTGCGTTTTATTGCGATAGCAAATATATGCACACTCCAGGTGCGTCTTTGTCGTCGCCGTGATGTTCCGTATAAAGTCCAAGGGCGATAATACCGTCGCCGCGCGTCGTGTGCTGCATGTGCGAGTGAGCGCACACGAGGGAAGCAGACGATCGCGGCTGAATCTCGCTCGCGCTAAGCAAGAAAGAGGAGAGCAAATGAGTTGCCTTCCGTCGCGCGAAAGGCCGTGGGGAGATGGGAGGGAGGGGGGGGGCGGCGTTTTACTTCGACAGCAAGTGCTCCTTTCACGACCGGGCACAAGGGCAACTGACGATCGCGGCTTAATCTCGCGCGTCATCTATGGAGAAAAGTGGGGGGGGTCAACGCGGGAGGAAGGGGGGGCGGCTTCGATTCCGCCAAGAAGTGCGTACTTTGCACGGTGGCGCGCGCCGTATCTTGAAAGGTATCTGCAGACGGCTCGTACCTTTGTGCGCGCTGTTTTCTCGCCGCTCTTGAGTTGAAGCTGTAGACCGCACGAAGATTGCTTCGCTCGCTGCTGCTGCCGCGCTTGCTCACACCTACGTTTTGACAGCGAGTGTCCTCGATCATCGAGTGTGACGTGCACATGTTTGTTCATGCGCGCGGACACCATGCTTGTTAACTCACTTAGTAAGCCAATGTGTTCAAGTTCATACGGCCAATAAAACTACTATCCTTGTTTCGTATAGTTGTCTACTAATTTGCTATCGCAATCTTTTTTGCTATCGCAAGTTTTTTTTTTAAAGATACGAGTGACATTCTCCTAAATAACCGCTTTTCCGTGGGAGCATGGCGCGTCTTTCAGATCATTCATGCAGCGTCCGACCGTACCGAGACAATAGTCGAGCGCATGGGTGTCAGATATTCACATAGCCACCAAAGGGTTCATCATCTCTTTAAAATACCGACTATGCGCACGGAAGTTTCAAACCTTGATGCCATTGGCTGCCTCTGGCTGCTTGCTTGATCTGCAAAGCACTGGAGTGGGTTCTAATAGCAGCGGGTGCGTAGCTAGGTTCGTGAGAAGTGCATAGGTCGGCACAATACGGTGTGCATTTAGACCGGAGCAGACACTGACTGCCTGACTGAGTAGCAGGACTCGAGCAGGAAATGGACCCGAAGGCTGCAGTGTGCGGCCCGCTAGTCGCAATATAGCCACCCGTGTCCAACAGCCAAGCGAATTTCGTTAAACTTCTAATTATCTCGCCGTGCGTGCCATATTCGCTGCACTTTGCAAGTTACCCGTAGTCCTCCGACGTTTCGGCGAATTGTGTTGTTGCTTGTTGGACGCATTGTTGACCGAGGTAAAACTAGACATATTCAGTTGCAAAGTCTTGCGCCCTTGCGTTTTCGCATGACCTCGCTGCAGCGGTGATCTAGTGTGAACCACGGCTTGGGTCTGGTAACTGTGGTCGCTAGGGTTGCCACGTATAGGTAGAAGTAACCGATTACAGCGCCACTGGACCTGTGCATTCGAGAGCAGTGATCAGGCACGCTTGTTTGAATAACGTGAGCTTGGATTATTTCCGACTTTCCTGTTTTCCTTACAGACACGTAAATATGGGCACATGAACGTTTTTTTTTCACTTAACTTTGACCCCATCTGATTGCGACCATCCAAAGCTGGCATAAAACCCATCTTCTCGCACTCAACAGTAGAACGTCATAGCTATACTGAGAGAGTTCGCATGCTTGTCCAATTACCACTCTAGAGAGAGCCCGCACTGACGTTGTTTATTTTGCTGAAAAGTATATTACACGCATAGGCACCGTTTAGAAAGGGCCGTCAAAGACGAACGCCTACATAAAGTTATATCTAACCATAAACTCCTTGTACGCAAGGATTTCCATCCTCAACACAGATTTCTGCACATCAGTTGCCCGTCTGGGAAGCACTGAGAGACAGAATAAAGGCAGGAAGGTTAACAGACGCACGTCCGGGTTGCTACCCTGCACTAGAGGAACGGGAAGTAAATCGTCAAGGGAGCCTTGCTTGGTAACGAATTCCGACCGTATTTCCAAGTTCTTTTGCTTGCCTGACTCATTCGTTTCTGAAGAATACGAATAGAAAGAAAAAGGAACATGTAAAAAAGACGAAATACTGAAGCGCGGTAACAAGTCACTTTTTTCAGGAACGCGTATGGGGTATACCGCCCGAAGCACTCGTATTTGCTTAGTTTAGGCCGACGACAGACAAGCCTGTCTAGGGTTTCCTTCTGGATGAATGACGGCACGCCGGAAGGGCCTCGTCCCATCTCATTGGCGATGAGGGCAGCTTTCCTCTACAAGGAAAGCAGAAGGTGAAAAACATGCTCGGCGAATACGAGCTGCGGTATTTATGGATTTTTTTTTTTTATGTAGAGCTTTCTTCACTGTCAAATGTGTCACCTCCGGAAAAGCATCCCTGCCTGAAAAACGTAACTCAACATATCGGACACGCTCGACACTAAAAAAAGAAAGAAGAGTGAAAATAACGAAGCAACCTATTTTTCCAGCAACACAACCAGAAATAGGCGCAAGTTCCAGTTAGTTTGCGCGTCTTGCCCCGCAACTAAGATCAAAACATCCTGATAAAAATCCTTCCAGTACTTCGCGCTTGAGAAATGGCCGTTGGTCAAGGCAAATCCCGGTAAGCTACGTTCGAGAACGCAACATGAAAAATTTCATATTAAATGATAGAAAGCTCAAAAAGTGACCAAGAAAGAAGCCATACAGTGAAATTTGTGTCAGGACAACATAAATGCTCGATGCGCAGCAGGGGAAGAAAATATTGCTACGTGCTACTCGAAGACGATGATGTCGACCCTTGGATTTTGTGGGACGTATCCATAAGTGTACACTGCTGATCTGATGGCGAAGACGTGCCTTGCTTCATATTGGCTGGCTTCCATGTTGACCAGTGCTTGCTATCCTTGCAAATACACCCTGTAAATAGCTTTCCTATTGTGCTTTCACGTAACATTTATTTGGTGAAGGTACGGGGATAAAGAAATGAAGTGATGCATAGAAACCGCGACAAAAATGTCACGTTTAAGGGATGCCGCCAATCCGCACATCCGTACCATATAGGTGCCGTATAGTTAAATAGAATTTAGCAATTTCGCTTCCACTGACACGGAGGCACGGTCTCCCCTCTCTCTCCAGCCGGGTGCGTTCAGTAGCACAGAGTCTTGCGAGCTCCGAGGTACTTCCGCCGTCTGTTGTTGTATATTTGTAGAAGCATTATTTTTTCTAATCTCTAAGTTTGCTCAGTTTGGGTTCTTTGTTAGCACGCTTTGTGCTTTCTTTTTTTAACAGCTTTGTTGCGTCGCGTGCATTGAACGCCCGTCCGCCGACTGGAGATGTGGTTGTAGAATTTTGTGCACCACTGCCGCAGCGCTTCTCCGTTCAAATATTCGCAGCGTGGGGCAAGGATCACTCTCTCGCGTGTCTTCCGTCTGTCGTGCGTGCATAGCAGATTTCTTTTTCTTTTTGCCCTGACGCGGTGACATTATCGCGGAAGCGTACGTGTAGAAACGAAGCTAAGTAGGACATAGAAAACGAAGATGTGAATGTCAGTTGCCATTCTAAGAGTGCATTTGCTATTACCCGTGTAAATTCTTTTTCCTTTTGAAGAACAGAAAATAAACCGTCATGTTCAATATCCGTTAAAAAAAAAAAAAAAAAACTGGCACAGCAAGGGTTAAATGTGTGCAATGCTGGCGTATATATATATATATATATATATATATATATATATATATATATATATATATATATATATATATATATATATATATATATATATATATATATATATATATATATATATATATATATATATATATATATATATATATATATATAATGTACGAACACGACGGCGGTTTACTCAGCTAGCAAGCGTTTTCATTCAAAAGGGAAATGCCCCAGCCCATGCGCGAACAAAGATCAGGGATGATGATGGCAAGGTACATGCGAAAGCGGTGAAGTACTTTAATAGTGTTTACTATGTGTACATATACTTGGTGCCTTTAGGCCATATGAATAAACATTATTCTGTCTCACTTCTTTTTGCCCGTTTATTTTATTGCTAGTGGTGTATACTGAAAATACGGATCTCCTAATCTAAAAAACTTCTTGCAGAAGTTAGAATTATACCATCCTCACTACTGAGCAGACGCTAGGTTCCAGGTGAGGTTCACGGGCTTCTGTGGTTACATTTCTGCCATGATGGTACAAGCACAATAGCATTATGTTGATCCGCATAATAGGTATGACGTTGCGTGTTTAAAAATATCATTTGTTTCAACCCTTCAGACTGAAATAACCGGTCGTCACTTCAACCCGCGCTTTTTCAAAGGACTTACATTGCCTTATCGGCATAATAGCTAAGTTTAGCAACGAATATTAGCTTTTAACAAGTAGGTAGCATGTAAATGGCATTTGGGACGAACTTCTCAAGCTGTCAATGCCTGCGTGGGTAGTTCTTTAGCCCTTCGATGGACACGACAAGAGAACGGATTACTTTGTGTATAAAGAATCACAATCGAGAGCCTTCCCAATCAGGTATTGTTCCCACAAAGTTAAATCTGAAAACTGACACGCATTTCGCATGGGAGCCAAAAGTATTACACATATATTATGTAATCCGCCGAGTTCATTTTCTTTAAAAGGGGGCATTACATGGCCCCATAGCTCGCTTTTATCTCCTCACGGCTGCACATAAATGATCAGAAGCAGCCTGCGTAGCAGTACACTATGAAAGCATGATGTGCAGGTTGTGCATGTTTTCATTGTGCGTACTGATCATCCTTTGTGCCAGCATCGTCTTTCAAGGCTTCTCTTTATTACAGCAGTTCACAGAAAACGGGTGCCTTCTGGAAAGCTTCAAAGAACATGCATGTCTCTCATAGTGCGCCGTGATGTGTGCGTGAGGGAAATAAATGGGTTATATGTTAGTGGTAGGCGCTGGTGTGACAAATTCGGATGCCTCTTTTCACCAAGTTCACAGCAGAAGTACGAAGCGGTCATGGAAACGAGTCAAGTATTTTAATAAACGAATGTGAAAGAAAATATTATTGGGCTTTTCTATTGTAATTGCTCAAGAACAAGAAAGAAATTACCTTCAAAACACCGTGCATTCATTGTTGGAGGGCTTGCAGAGAGGCGAAAGAAATAACGAAATAGCGGGAAACGAAGCGAAAGTAAACAATTGACGAAACCGTTCCGCTCAGTTGATGAGCATGGAATTAAGTGAAACAAAGTGTTTTAGCATGGTCTTGAAACATAGCGGCACGCAAAAGTTCAATCGTGATTATTATTTTTCGCCGCTACTGCGCTGTGAGATTGACCAAAAATGTGCCACCTGGTGCTAGCAATTGTCTACAGGGTGTCCCAGATAACGTTAGCCAAGCTCTTCAGAGGAAAATATATTTAAGAGCGTGGTGCAAGATATCATTTTAAGACACACAGTATTCGGTCGTCAGACCCCTGAAACCGGGACATCTCAGGCCTTGTAATCGTTTCTTGCACCGCAATTTTTATATATATTTTTTTCTTCCGACAGCCTGCCAAACGTTAGCTGGGGCCCGCGGTGTAAAAACGTTAAAGGGCGCCGTGGCAGCTGGCTTTTCCGCATTAAGATTCTTTTCGGGGAGAAGCCCACTTCTGCACTAGTGAAACTCCTATAAGCGACGGAAAGAAACATAACGCAGCACACTGGCTAAGCACACCGAAGACATCTATACTAATGACATTGCCCTCCTTCTCGCACCCTTCTCCCACCAGTGTGCGGCGGTGTGCTCGGTATCAGCTAGCAACGCAACCTGCGTTAGAGTCTCGATTCTTTTTTTTTTTGCTTTGAAATGAAGTTACCAGTGATTATACATATAAAAAGAACAAGTTACCTTTTGCACACCTCACTTAAATAGCAAAAAAAAGAATTTTTTCGTCGGGTTTTCATTAGCCAGTAATCCGTAATTTTTGTTTCTGCGTATGTTTAAGCGGCTCCAAGTTGGAAATCAGCTAGGAATTTTTACGGCTGCGGCGTTGGAAACTGACGGCGTGGTCAGCAACGCGGCCTTCGTGGTAGCCCCGAAGCGACCGTATAACCAGAGCGTCGGTGGCGAACCATCACTAAGAACAGCCATCAAACAGACGCCGCAGTAGTTAAAGCTCGCTTACACAGCTTCGCTGTCTTTGATGTGTCACTTTCTCAAACTGGCGTATATCTGCGAAATTGATTTTTTTTTTTTTTGCAGGGCGTCTACCTCACAATATACACTGACAGATTGCCCATCACCGCAGATGTCCTCTAGGCCACACGGTCGCATGTTCATTAGGCGCAGCTTCCAGTACCCGCATTTGGGGTTTCACTTGTCAATGTTTCTCGCGAAGGTACATAATTTTTACAGCAACATAAGCAAGCATGTGGCAATGGAAAACGCGTTTACCACTCGTGTCAGTCGTTCAACCTCCGGTATTACTCGTGCTCGGTTACTGAGCCTTATTTTTTTTTTTCTTTTGCACTGATGTCGGGCCCCAACTTTTCCGTAGAATTACTTCTGTGATGAGATGGGCCTAGAATCGGAGTATTGTGGTACGTATAAATTAGATTGTCTGCACGTTTGCCAAAAAAAAAAAAATTTTTTTTGCTTCCTCCACTTAACAAATAGAAAGAAAAATTGCAAATCATCTTTTCTGTTTCTTTTATGTTTTGTATATTTCGCATCAAGGTCCCAAATAACACCTGAGCGAAACCACGTGAAACCTTTACGTACTCCAAGTGTTTGCCGGAATTGAGATCGTTGTATTACCTGATTACATAGAGCGTAAGCACCCGTTTCGACTTTTCCCTGCTCTTCTTTCTCGTTTCATTTGTGCTTCCCACGTGTCTTTGAAGTTATAGAAGGCAGTGAGTAAATAATGCGACAAGCATTCAAAGGAGGCGTGGGCGAGTTGTGTGAAGTACGGTAGCCCTCTTCCATTAGGCTAATGATCCATGCCCCCCCCCCCCCCCCCCCCAATAAAAAAGAAAAAAAGAAAAATGCAGGGCGCGTGCGTCCAGTCCAGGCCAGGCCAGGTATAGCCATGTACACAGCAATGGCGGCCAGCGTGTATCGTGACCAGATGCAAAAACAAGGGTCACATTTTGAGAATGGGAAAGGAAGTACCTTATAGCGCCTCCACTTGTAAAGAAAATAAGAGCACCATTTTAAGAAAAGCCGAGGCTGGTGCATTGCCGACAACGGGGCGCGTTGGAGTAGGTGAATCAGCGCGCAGGAAAAGCGTGACCGGACTTTGATAAGAGGGTGAAGCGAGCTCTGTAGTCGTCGCCATGATTGGACATCCGCGTCATATACTGTCCCGCGCACCGTCGGATAACCAGCTAGCTGTGGGACGCACCCGTGAGCTTGGCTAACGATTTATCGATTTGCGATACCTAGGATGCGCGCAGAGGCTGTCGAAAGTAGCGAAAGAAGGCAATGGGGGGGTTTCGCGCTATAGTATGTGTGCGTTTATCTCTCCGGGAGACGCGCTGATCTCTGGCGACTGTGCCAAGCTATAGCCTGACGCAACGCTGGCACGACGCCATAACTAATGGTGAAGTAGAGGAAAGAGCATTCGAGCCATGAGTCAGCTTTCGGCTCTGGTCGAGCAGATGTTATAATCGGAACGGTGAGCCCGAGTCACTGGTACTAACCTCGTCATTTTCTTATAAGCGTTTGAGTGGTAAACGAGTCGGCGATAGGGTAGGTCGACTAGTGTAGGTCGGCGAGTAGGCCGGGGTGTCATTCTGCAGAAGTTGAGCTTAAAATCAAATTACGGGTGTGCTTGTGAGGGGAAAGAATCGTGTACAGACGTTTACCAGAGTGCCTGATACTTTAAAAGTAATAAATAACTCTGTTTTTAAGATCCGCTCACTCGAAACGTAACACCCACTTCGACATGAACAGTTGACGTTGAACAGAGACGATTTGGGGGAGTGGCGAACAAGACTTCCATGTCACTGGGGGAAACTGAAATATACTGGAAACATTGAACTATTCTTGCACGACGTTGCATAGCATTGCATCTCTGTCTGCATTCATAGTATATGAGACTAAGGAACAGATCTCGTTATTGGAGTTTTGTTTCTTTCCTTCTTTCAGAGGGTTGAAGAGAGCAAAACCCCAATAAAATCTGAGTTGAGTAGTAGGTCATAATCCCACCCTATCTGTGGATAAGATAACGCCTGCGGGTGTTTTTTTTCTAAAACAGCCAGCGGGATAAGGCCTCCAATTCAATCAGTCAGCGTCATCCACCGTTTTGTCGGCGCTGCGATCGATCGATGGATCAGCGTGATGTCTTCGACCAGCGTGATGTCTTCGATCAGCGTGATGTCTTCGATCAGTGGTTGACGGCTACCGTTGCATGCCTTTCCTGCGTACTGTACGCATTGCTGTCTTTTGACGGGGGCGCTTCCTCGTTTCATGAGAACGTATATGTATGTCGATTTTCTTGCTTCTACTCCAATTTATGGTGAGTCTTCGTGATCCGTGTGCAGGGTGTCCACTACGAAAAGCGAAAGGTCACCGCTTGGATTTATTTTTTGCCTTGTATTCCTGAACGTCGATTTACCTCTTGACGACAGCACTGGAACTGACGCTGTCAAATGCTTCCTCGTTCGCACGTCCCCCCGTGCTTTATTTCTCTTTCCGTTTTTTTTTTTTTTTTTGCGATAGGCTCCACTTACATTAATGATAGGAAGAGAAATAGGAATATATAGCGTGCTAAACGCTAATCTTGGTTCTGCATACTCTCGTATTCATTTTTGTTTTCCTGCGCGCGTCATTTCGCTTTCGTTTTATCATGACAGAAATAACATGTTCGAAGGTTGCTTGAGGGTGTTTTGTTAGACCGTGGCGAAAGGCCTTTCACTTGCTCAGAGGGGTGTACTGTAATTTCTCATTACTGCGCCGGCAGGGGTGATTAACAACTGTAGTTTATAATAGTACATTTATATAATACTTCCGGTTAGCGATATGAGAAACAACCACACCCATATTCTGTTATCGCGACAACAAATGAAAAAAAGTTATATATAAATATATATATATATATATATATATATATATATATATATATATATATATATATATATATATATATATATATATATATATATATATATATATATAGAGAGAGAGAGAGAGAGAGAGAGAGAGAGAGAGGGAGAGAGAGAGAGAGGGAGAGAGAGAAGGTTCAGAAGACACCAAGGATCGTATGAAGTGAGATGGAGGAGAAAATAGTAGACGTAGGGTTGAGATGTAAGGTAGATAACGAAACAATTTTGTAGGGGTCCTTGAACTTGAACGAGACATTGTTACAATGCCCCCCCCCCCACGTGGCCACGGCATTAAAGCTGCAAATGCCAAGATTTTATGTGGCAGGTTTCGCAAGCTGCCAAAATGCCTCACACATCCTAACATGCTTACGCTGCAAGCTGAAATACTACATTTACTAAACGTCTTGTCGCTACAATTTAAGTTTGTAGATTGCTGTATCTCGAGAGAACCTCTCCGGATTCCTCACAGAGGCACTGCACAACGAACGCGACTTATACTCAAATTTTTTTGTCACTAAATGTGTTTAAGGTCATGTTGGGGCCTGTGTGGCACTGGTTACTCCTCTTTTTTATATTTGCATTAAGCACAGAAGCTCAAAAGCTCACATACAAGAACCATAACAAATAAGGTATGGCTACTTCATTTCTGAGTTAAATAGGTGTTAGTACAGAAGAAAAGGAGTTACTCGGAAGGGTGTCACCCTACGTAAGCATCGCTTGGCTCCCAGTTAGGCGAGCGACGTAAGCTAGGTTAGTCATATCATAAGAAGCCAACAAACACTGACACCAAGGACAACATAGGGGAAATTACTTGTGCTTAATAAATGAAATAAAGAAACGATAAATTAATGTAAATGAAAGTGGATGAAAAAAAATTTGCAGCAGGTGGGGAACGATCCCACAACCTTCGCATTTCTTCTCGAAGGCTAGGTTAGGTTAGGCTAGTTTAGGTTAGGCGATGCCATCCTCGCGATTCGCACAGAGTCGTCAGACCAAGAAGAACTGTTCCGACAAAAAAAAAAAAAAAAAAAATGAGCCAGCCGGCGAGCGATGGCTGCTCCAGAGAAGGAAGCAAAGCTGCGACGCCCATCGCCGCATGTCCGGGCTGAGCTGACGCTGCCGGAGCAGAGTCTTCGCGGCGTCAGTGAGCAGGCCGAGCTCAGGCTATAACGAAGAGGCAGGATTTTGGCGAGGCGTGGCCAACACTTCGAAGGAACAAGGGATTCAGCGTCTCAGATCGCGCGCAGTCACGGCACTGCTCTGACGCCATGGAGCCGGATCGAGGGGAGCCTTCGGCGCCTCACTTCGCGCGCGCATTTAGGCGTGGAGATGAAGCGGCTTCGCCGCACTCGCTGTTTGCGCACTGCATCGTTTTTTCTTCTTCCGAATGTCACAATCCTTTAGCGCTTCCGATGTCCGTTCTCGCCAGGTCATCGGAGATAAGCAGCATTGTGCTTTGTCTATGAGGGACATTTACCTGGTGGGAGTGAGCACAAATGGGAGCACAAATGTCACCAGAGAGAAATATGGCGCTGCAATCGTTCAGCCATCGTATGGATCGGGGATGGGACACGGATTTCATCTTCGATGTGGCATAAATCCCTAGAGGAAGCACAATGCGGCTTCTGTAACTGTAATGTGTGACAAAATTGCTCGCAGATATGCGTTTTACGATCAAAATTAGTACACTTCATTGCTAAATTTCAGGGGCAGAAACAAATTTTGTCACTTTTGATTATACGTACGCGAAATCTAGAGTAAATAACACGCCGTGAGTATTGATATTTCTACAATTTAAACAATTGCTGTTGTTTTATTACGTGAAAACCACCGAACCGCAAAAAATTGTGACAAAATAATAATTGTCTACAACGATCTCTCAAATTTCGAAAGCAAGTTAAGAATATTCAAGGTCATTTGAAGCCACCATGATTAAGTATAGATTTATACATCTGCTCCCGATCATTCTCATGTTGGTTGAAGCTCCGATGAAAAAAAAAATCTAACATATACGCCGGTCAGATTTCTGTATCAGGTATTTAATTGACAGCTGTATACCATTTCGGAACGCCGAATGCTGGTTCAGCTGTATGCCTGCAGCGAATCATTTGCCGTGTACGCGCCTGGAGATGTGCCTGTTATTATATTCTTAGCAGCCGCAAGTTATTTGCACGAGTAAGTGCCGAATCGCCATATTTCTGCAAGCATTCTCTTTTGTTCATTTGCCCAGTTGGCCCAAAGGGAAAAGGCAAGTGTTCCTTTCGCGGTTTAAACATAGGAGTTTTAATAATAATACCAGCAGACATGACAACACAGCGCATAGGTGATTCCAAACTGGTGCTAAAGATGTCCACTGTCAATCTACGCTAAAAAAATGTCCCTATTACAGGTTTATATATTATGCGAGGCTTGGCACATGGGGCATACGATTTGTTATAGGTCAATCTTCTTTTTCTGACTCTGCCTGGAATTTTGACTGTGTTTGCCCCTACCCGAAGGTTGACTCACTGTGTTGACTGCAGAAACGAAGTGCAAAAAAAAAGAGAAAAACGTGGGAAACCTAAAGCAACCTATTTCCAAAGGTATAAAAAATAATGGAAAAAGAAATAGCAGCATTCAGTCGCACCCATTGTGCTTTGCGACGCACAAGAAGCACAGGAAAATGACTCTTGCTGAAGGGATTTCAGTCGTTTCCGAAGGTTTAAAGACTGTTCCTTACAACATTCGGGTTTCTCTAAGCAGGAACCCATAGGAAGGTAAGAAATTTTGCGCATGGAGCAATGGGTTCTTTTTCTTTTTTACTTAGCCATCAACTTTGATTGTGCCTTGAACTTGAGCTTTCAGGCGACCCCGACCTGACCGCCGCTTCACTTTGAGCTGACTGCATAAAGGAGGTCAACAAATCTGTAGGCAAACTGAAATAATGTACACCGCAGCAAACAAAAATAAAAGTATTCATTGGGACTGTTCGTGTGCTTCCCAATGCACAAAAAGAGCGAGAAAAAGGGTCTTCGCTGTAGTGCGCGCTTCAAATCGTGTCCGAAGGGTTAAAGACCTCTCCTTGGAGCTGAAGTCTCGTGACAGAGTGGCACGTACGTACGAGGCGCGAAATGCGGTCACGTGCTCAGGCACGGTGCCAAGAGGTGCAGTCGATCGGCGAAGTGAGCGGCCGAACGTGTTTCGTAAAGCAGCGGGACTCTACTAACCGTGGGACCTAGAGGAGAGGAAGCAGCGGACGTGCTGGCGTGAAGGCGTGTGGGAGGGCGTGTGAGGTATAGCGTGGGCTTTCTTTTTTTTTTTTATTGCTCTGCATTTCCTCACCTGACATGGCGCTCAATGGTCGGAGAATTTCCTGCGCCAGCACGGGAATTAGCAACATGGCCGTCGGTTGCAGGTAATGCGCAACCCTCCTGCGCAGAAATCGAGTCCCTTCAGCTGCTTTCGGTCCTGAAAGCACTTCAGAACAGGTATCTTAACTACTTTTTTTTTTTTTTCTTCAATATTTAGGACGTTGCTTTGGAGCAGAACATTCGTCACGCCACGCAAATGGCGGCATGGGACGTCGTTGGTTCGTACCCGTTGCGCGACGTAAACTGTGTCCACGCTGTTTCTGTGATGCCGTCACGTGCACGTAAATCCACAAGCTGAAAGACTACGCAAATCATCGGACGAGTTCGCGTAGAACACGGCGGTCTGTCGAATATTCAGATGTTTCAAATGCTTCGCGCTTTCCTGCCTCGTAGACAACTGACACGTACTTCTTTTTGCCAGGCGCAAACCGGCCACCCAAGTTCCGCGCGAAAATATTTTTTTATAAAAAAAAAACGCTATAGAGTTCTCGGCTGACACTAGCTGATGTCATTGGCACCTCGTGACCTGTTCGTGTTTGTAGACGACTGTTAAAAAGGAAAAAAAAATGACGCTCACAAATTGTGCTTAGCAAGTGTGAGTGGTTTGGTTTGCTCAAAGGATATGGAGATGCGAGAGAAAATTCCGATGTGAAGCTTGAAACGTCGTGGCTTAAAGGTACATCGTGACCTAATGTGGTACTTCTTTTGCGGGTATTCCAAGGACACGCAAGATGTTTTCAGTAATTGTGCATCGAACGATAGTTTCATGCCGCCCTGCTACAGTCCCTCTAAGTTCACGGTTCACGGCAATAATATAAAGTGTTTTCCTTGCTTTTCTTTTCTGGTTTAAACTCACAGGACAATCTCTTCAATAGAATAGAGAACGATCTGGCTTAACTTGAAAGCGCGTACTAGCTCACGTGCTTATGACAATAGCATTCATCACTGCTCAAAAGTTATAAATAAAAAAAATGCGTATATAGATGCGTTTGACATGACTGAACGGAATATTATAGAAGGTGTCAGGCAGTGTCATTTACTGGTTATAAAATTTCGCGTGCAACGAATAAAACACTAATTCAACATGTCTATGTGTGTGTTTTCTTTCTTTATTGCGTTGTATGTGATAGCGAACGTTAAAGCTTTATGTCTGCAGTTACACAGCATAGTTGAAAACCTAATATTTTCACAAAGAGGGAGCAAGAATAGATTCATTCTTCTCGCACTAAACCATCCCTCAGAGTCTCAAGCATTTCAGACGATCTGTGCCGAACATGCCAGGGTTCCGTCATACACTACTGCAGAACCTTCTGGATCCATACGTCCGACTCCGCATCCGATCAGGACTATATCGAACCGTGACAACCGCTCTCTGCCGAATGTTTTTTGGCTAGCTTTATCTCTTACGGATATAGCTTTGCTTGTCTCATCCGAATGGCCGACATTGCTGCCTGCGACAAGTTGCGCAGCGAGAAAACCGCCGAACAAGTCCGCTGTCATTGTCCTCGCTACAGCACCTAGAGCCAGTCGCTCGCGACAGCGTTGACACGCTTCGACGAACCACCGCTTTTCGAGCAGACGATCTTATGCGGTCCTCACACCAGAAAACGATGAATACGCTAGTTGAGCTCCTTCGTTCAAGCTGCCCAGCTCAACGACTAACACGCCCGCATTCTTTTTTTTGTGTTGCGTGTGTACACATTATCTATCTATCTATCTATCTATCTATCTATCTATCTATCTATCTATCTATCTATCTATCTATCTATCTATCTATCTATCTATCTATCTATCTATCTATCTATCTATCTATCTATCTATCTATCTATCTATCTATCTATCTATCTATCTATCTATCTATCTATCTATCTATCTATCTATCTATCTATCTATCTGTCTGTCTATCTGTCTATCTATCTATCTGTCTGTCTATCTGTCTATCTATCTATCTATCTATCTATCTATCTATCTATCTATCTATCTATCTATCTATCTATCTATCTATCTATCTATCTATCTATCTATCTATCTATCTATCTATCTATCTATCTATCTATCTATCTATCTATCTATCTATCTATCTATCTATCTATCTGTCTGTCTGTCTGTCTGTCTGTCTGTCTGTCTGTCTGTCTGTCTCTCTCTCTCTCTCTCTCTCTCTGCGCGGGTGCTTTCCTTTTCTATCTGTGTCTCCCTTTGCCCCTTAGCCAGTGCAGGGCAGCAATTTGGATGTTTGTCTTCCGATTGGCCTCCCCGCCCTTCACAGCTCATTTTCCTCTCTTAATATGAAACGTAATAATACTACGCAGTCGTTGACCGGAGACGTTGACCGGGTAACAGACCTCGCGTGCTACGTCATGCGAAAGGTAAGGTATCGTGGGCGTGTGCGTCAGCGCACAC
This sequence comes from Dermacentor andersoni, assembly GCF_023375885.2. NCBI lineage: Eukaryota > Metazoa > Arthropoda > Arachnida > Ixodida > Ixodidae > Dermacentor > Dermacentor andersoni. The sequence continues at coordinate 139,990,049 of NC_092818.1, read as the reverse complement.
GCTCACGATAGTACGCACGATAGACGCAAACACGTGCACTTGTGTCGCAGTTTCTCAAAGTCACCACGAGAAGCTCTGTACAACTCGTCTTTGTTCAAGATAGAAACGTAAAACAGGTTCTTAGGACCGTGTCTACGCCAGACCTATTCTCTGAAAATAAGAATGAAGAGCTCCTGCGCTGCCCGGGCAATGCGCAGACTCTGCGATTTTTGATTGACTCCGTAGCAGATGTTGATGCACAAGCGTGGTTCTTGCTATTAGTATTCATCCTTGCTGTGCTTATTTAATTTCCCGTGCCTTTCTTCCGGCACCGGCGCATTGGTTAACCCACACAGAGTTTATTTTTAGTTAACTTCCCTGTCCTTCCTTCTCTCTTTCAATCTCTCTCTCTCTCTTCGCTGGAGGCTGTCACGCAAAGCGGGCATTCATCGGCCGCTCGTAACGTGGTATTAAGGCTGGCCACAACATCGATTCTTGCGTTGCATGACCCTGGAGAAGCCGGTATACACGCGAACTTCCGATTGTTTAATGCGTTGTCTGGCAGCTTCGTGTTGCTAGCGCGAATGTAGAGTTCAATATTGAACTATAATGGAAAGCTGTATGAGAAGATGGAAATAGATGACAAATTTTATGACGTCATCGTCCTTTCACTCAGTGTACTGCTTACTGACATGTGTATTTTTTTAGTAGGTCTCTGGTTGTCTTAGAAGCCTTCGCTCGCCACTCTCCGTCTTTTGTTTCAATCAATCAATCAATCAATCAATCAATCAATCAATCAATCAATCAATCAATCAATCAATCAATCAATCAATCAGTCAATCAATCAATCAATAAATTTTTAATCGCATTCAATTGTATCTCAATCAATACTCCTGCGCCACTGTTATCTTGTCTGCAGCTCGGGAATATCTGCTGGATAAGCAAGTATTTGTGAAAAATATATCTAAAAAATGGTGAATGTGCTGCCTTATCAATTCTGAAAGCGACTTGATTAGCCTGTTTTCGATGCATACAATAAGAAATAAATGCGCCAGTTTTGATGTGACTACACGCAACAACTTGCCCTCAACTATTTTGGCACTTCAAGCTTAGCACGCATCAATTGAGAGCTGCCCACCGAGAGCTACGTCGAATAAAGCACCCATAAGCACAGTGTTACTCTTGACGTACGAGTGTATTTCGATAATGGAATAGACGCAACCATAGCAACCATTCTGCCGTTCGTCGTTACTCTTTCCTATACGACGAAAAACTATTTTCCCACCTGTGTCCTTGTGAAAGTAATCAATATTGTCAATAAAGTCAGCTAACCATATTGATAACCGCGCCGTGGTAGCGCAGTGGGACTTCGGCATGGCGCCGCTGAGCCCACGGGTGCGGGATCAAATCCCGGCCAGAGCGGCCACATTTCGATGAGGGCGACATGCAAAAATGGCCGCGCCCCCGTGAATTGGCTGCACGTTAAGGAACCCCAAGGGGTCATAATTTACACGGTGCGCCTCATAACCATACCGTGAATTTGGCACGTAAAATCCCAGAATTTTATTCAAGTATTGATATTCTGCTCTCAGTGTCAAACGGCAGGTAGCTGTTGGCATATCATTGGAAGCCGCTTGCTTACATACGAGTTCGCCAGTTATCAATTTTTTGTTTGTGGAGGGGAGGGAGGGGGCGAAGGGGACGACGTGTGGAGTAATAAGCCTTGCAACGCTGCGAAAGAAAGCGAATAACGAGGGGTTCCGACCTGTTACACGAAAAAAAGCTCGTCCACTTGGCATTTTCCTTCTGTTGGAGGTTCTATTAAGAGGAAGCATTTGAGCGTTCATGAGCGTATGAACTCAAGTGGAAAGTTGGGCGAGTTGGTATGCATTCATAATGGTAACAGCGCGAACACAACGACGACGGAGTGAAAGTATGCAGGTTCGAGCGCTGTCCACACAAGACAGCGCTAGTCCTGTGTCCTTTTACTCCGTCGTCGTTTTGTTCGCGTTGTTACCATTACGAATGTACTCAGTTTGGCATTGTGATATCGAGCGAAGAAATTGTGAATGCGTATTTTATAGTGATACACGGCATCGACCTATGGGCTTCATTTAGTGAACCCCTGACGGCCGTTTTTCATTGAACCTATTCGAGGTTTCCGCTATGTCCAGAAGCACAATATTCGGACAATTACTTCCCGAAAAATCGTTCACCTTGTTTTAATTGGACGCTTGAGAAATTGCTGCATACAGACAAGTTCATAGATCGGCCCGAACCCCTTAATTACGAAAAACGTACATTTGTATGCCGCTGTGGTCTGCACTCTATTCCGCGATCTTTTTTGCTCTGCACCTGTATGATGTCGTATACGTTGCCCCGGCGAGTAGGCAATTGTACTGTTATGTTAATTTCTCCCATATTGTTTTATGCTGATGAATGCATTCATCCCAACGCAAGCTCAAAAGCAGGCATTTCTTTCTTTCTTTCTTTCTTTCTTTCTTTCTTTCTTTCCTTCTTTCTTTCTTTCTTTCTTTCTAGTCATCCTGATTTATTCCTCTCTTTGTTCCCTCCTTCCCTATATTCCTCCTCACTCCATTCTTTCATTCCTTCTTTCTTCCTTATTTGTTTGTTTGTTTGTCGCTTTGACATTGTGATGTTCGCTCATTTTGCTCCTGATGGAGGAGTCCATACGTTGGTTCCTTTGTTATCTAGGTAAAACATGAGCTCATAGGTTCAGAAATGTAAGCTACTGTACGCTCCTTTCTTATTTCTTTATTTCTTTCTCTCTTTCGGGATGTTTACTTGCTTGTCTGGCCATACTTAGCCGGCGCGCGGGACCTGGCATAAGTCAGTGCGTATTATTTACGTATGTACAATCGTACGTGTAATTGCAGAAACTTGCAGGTTAACAGAGAAGCTCGACAAGAAGTTAAGGACCACGCAAAAAGCGATGGAACGAAAAATGATAGGCGTAACGTTAAGAGACAGGAAAAGAGCAGTGTGGATCAGAAAGCAAGCGGAGATAGCCGATATTCTCATTGACATTAAGAGAAAAAAATTCAGCTGGGCAGACCATGTAAAGCGTAGGGTAGATAAGCGGTGAACCACTACAGTTAAAGAATGGGTGCCAAGGGAAGAAAAGGGCAGTCGAGGACGGTAGAAAACTAGGTGAGGTGATGAAATTAGAAAATTTGCAGGCCCAAGTTGGAATCGACTAGCGCAAGAAAGGGGTAATCGTAGATAGCAGGGAGAGGCCTTCGTCCTGCAGTCCTGCACTTCGTCCTGCGCGCGTGAATGGCTGACTTGTGCGCGGCACGGAGAAGCATGTGCTTAAGTGTCTACGAGGGCTTGAAGTGTCTATGTGACATCGCACATATACGTGAGCGTGAAAGAACATGACGCCGGTGCACTACGCGCAGCTGTGTGGTTAAGTTATGATGGTCACACGAGCGTATATCACATTTCACTAAATGTGACGTCATTGGATTTAAGATTTTGCTCTAATTTGCTCTATAGAGATTTTCGAGTGATCACAGTCCGTGAAAAAGGCACCAAGCCTGATGGCACGTATATCGTCCATCTACAATAATAGAACGATGTCTACAAATCCTGACAGGCCAATCCGATGTTGTCCATTTTGCCCTCACAGTGCAGAACAGTGCAACAAGGTTGCTAAATGTAAGAAATTCGCGCCGTTGTATTAAACGCAAAAGCTTGAAAATAGTTTAAACGTTTGGGTATGTGAAAGTTCAAACTGAATGTAATGTCACAGTGATGCTAGCAATTTTCATAAATAAGACTTTCTTTCTGCTCATAGTGGGCTGTCTATTTGACTATGCATACATTAAGGTGCGTCGCCTCCGCAAAGTTTAGCTATCACACCTGATGCAAGAGATTTAATATATTCATGAACTTTCTATTGGCTCCGTTCGCGCACGTATTGAGGAGCGGAAGCATCTCTCAACGCTTGCATTTGCTGCCTTTCGTTATTCTCCAGAATTGAGGAGCTTGAAAAAGCAAGACCACGTTATCTGCAGGCCGAAAATTACGCTCCTTAGAGGAACTAAAATATGCATGTTGCTCTGTGCTTATGGACGCACCGGTCTACTGCCTCCCAGTACTTGGTCACATCGGATGATCAGATTTTGAATGCGGCATTTAGGCTTCCACAGCTACTTGGCTGCGACTATAACCATCCCGAGGAAGAGAGAGAGAGAGAGAGAGAGAGCGTTCCGAGGAACCTTGGCAATATTCTCCGGCATGCAAGAACGAGAAGGCAATGGCGATTCATGTATAGTCGAAAAGTCTCTCCTAAGATCACGTCAGCAGTGGAAATAAATCTGAAACGCCAGCCAGTATCAATAATACAGTTGTAGCCTCGAATGTTGGTTGACCAGACTAGTGGTTTGAACGAACAGTCCTCTACTGGCGACTCAAGAATCGGCTACCTCTGCTGGCAACACTGTCCAAATAAACACAGACGGCTACGACATCCAGGTTCACGGCGGCTCTTTCGCTTGGTGCTGCGGGTCACGTTTCTCTCTTGTGGCGTCGAATAGAGGTGCTTCGTGGATGCCGAAAGGGTCCTTACTGCCGATCACCTTATTTGTATAGCGTCTCCAGGATTCCAGCGACGAAATTGCGGAAATAGTTGTGCTCTGCGTGAAGACGTCTGTGCCTCTCCCAATCGTGCAAGCACTTGTTTGTGGCGTCGCTCCACTGCTACAGGAACGGTACTTGGCTGTCTTCGACTTTCATAGGCAATTCCGCACTGCGACTCATGTTGCTGTGTAACACATATAGCATCTCACAGTACATTGTCAGTAACGTCTGTCGTGCTTTCAGAATCTAAACACCGACATTCTGCACTGATAGAACGAGGCTAAAAACTGTAATGTTACCTGGTCAGTGTGTCGTGGGATAAAAACAAATGAGAGTTCCGTTTGGCAGTCGGGGTGCCCCTACTTTTTTATGGTTAGCTGATACGTCTGATAAGGTCGTCTGCGTCCGATGACTGGCGCTTGTTCGTGCTCGCAGTACGCAGTGTTTCGATTTAGGTCCCGAGCTTGGGAACAAAGCAGACACTTGCCACCCGTAAAAATTCTCCAACTCGGTGAAACGTGAGAAGTGAATAACAACCAATCGGACTAATTTCAGCTTCTTCCGACGGTTTTCCAAAATTTTGCGAGGTTTTTCTTTTGGCAAAGCCAGCTGTGCTAGTGTAAATGCATCACTTCGAAGCGAGGTGAATCATTTGGAATGGAATTAGGCTGCGTGCAAAGTGTCAGAAAGCAAACTAGCGGCGCTGTGTGTTGGCCGAACGCTCCAAAGCTGGAACGAGCCCTGTTTGCAGTTTTAAATTTCTTGCGAACAAGTAAACTGACAACTCGTCGCGTTGAATGATCAAACAGCATTTTCTGCTTGCAACGCTAAACTAAAGGATGCTATGAAAACGATACGCCGCCAAGCGGCATAACATGTGCCATGATCAACTTCAGACCTTCCGAGGTAGTTATCATTCCTGCTACTGTGCCTGCATACAAAAGTGGAATGTTCCTGCTGCTTGAAGCATTAGTAACCCCAATGCTGGGGCATAAAAATATAAACGAACAAAACCAAATGAAGCTTTAGGGTACTACACTATAATTTATCAAATCGCCTGCCTGAACAAAGTTCACTCCGTGATTTGAAACGCCAGAAAGATATTTAAAATAAACAAAAAGAAAGCAGTGGTCTACTCTCCGGGAAAAAAGAAGTCCCGAAGTGAAGCATTTCGAACAAACTGGAACAGTATCAGTCACCTATCAGTCCCGGTGCGAAAGCTTCTTATACAAGTCACTCTCCGAGACGCGTCGTCTGCTTCTTTCGCGAAAAGATGAAATCATGCATTGCTGTCTTTCCAGCGCGATGACTCGCATAATGATACAAATGTCTTTCGACATACGTATGCATTTTTTATTGTCGGGCTTGTGCGAGGTGGGATTGCTATGATTTGATAACTACGAGGCATACAGCGCATTCCATGACAGTAGGTCCTCTTTCGCTTCAAGCTTGAACCTGGATCGGCTGTTTCTCGGCGCGGCCGCCAGGTAGCGAGCATTTACTTAGAGTCGCCAATAGTGGAAGCGCGATACTTCTGGCCATCAGCACCTGGGTGTGCCCTGCAGTACGTTGATGCGCTAATACCACGGGTAGCGTTGAAAACATACGAGGGGATCGTGAAGCCTCGATTAGAATATTTTATTAGATATTTTTTTGCAATTGATCGCAACGGCGAGAAATGCTTGAAGGACGCCGGACTTGAATAGCCGTAGCCCAGTAGTTGAGCACTCTACGTTCAGTGACTCTCGTTATGAATGAACGACCCATGCGGAAATTTTTAACCTTGTGAATATAATTCCAGACCCGCTGTAATTATGATTCTCTCCTTCGCTATGATCTAACTCTTAACTATCAGCGCTCAACAAAAGGTCAAGAGGCAACGCCAATGACGCTCAGAATGTGACAGAAAAAAAAGTGAGGATAACGCCTTCAGTACAGCGTACTGTAATATTGAAGCAATGAATGTTAAAAACCCCGCGCGCATCCCTCCCGTACTGCTTATGTAAGAGCGCCTGACTGTGAACGGAGCTTTTGCTGTAGTATAGCCATTTGGTTTTCAGTACTCGTGTCTCTAATACATATGTCCTTGTTTCCTAACTCAATACGTGTCGAGGTGTCGCATGTGTCGATAGAGAGAGCTTAGAGCGCCATTTCGCGTAATGCTTCTGTGTGTCCACAGATTGCTTTGCACCAATTCACTTGATCGATCTCAGCCGATTTGAAGATATCTTTCCTAATGCTTCCTTCGAATGGCCCTTTTGGGCTCTAAAATATGCAGATCGTATTTTTTTGTGCAGTAACTTTACAGTTTTAAATTTTCAGAAAGAGTTGATGAAGTATTTCATTATTTAGTCCCTTTCCAGGTGAACTAGTGAGACTTCTGGGGTAGCGAAAGAGCATGTGTGCACGAAAATACAAGTATGTCTCGATTCAGTACGAGCAATGACAATTCCACTGAACGCTTTTTCCTATCAGCCTTCGCATTTGTAGGAATGCATTGAATTATACGACATTACTGAAAGTGAAGATGTGTGCATATGGCTTTGTCCTATACGTAACGATGGTCTTCGTAGTTTCCTTGAGTACTCCTGCAGAAAGGTTGTAAGTGAAGAACTTCACGCCATGCGTGCATAAGGAACAACTGTGAGGTAGATCTGCAAAACATAAAGTTCTTTAAATTCTATGTTTGCAACTAGGGCACTAACAACGCATGGCACCTCACGTTTGAAGCTTCGTGTTGCAAGTGTCTTCATATTTCCCTTATGTGGCAAGCATAAGAATCACCTCACTTCTCTTTCGAACTGAAGGCAGCCTTGAATTTTGAAGGGCGTCTCGTTGAGTTACCCATAAAAAATATGCGCTGAAAAATATGTAATACATTTAAAACAATTTTGATTATGCCCTTACCTGCTTTTTCTGCAAGTGCAATCTCTCAATTTCTCCGCTGCCTCGCATCATGAGCGAATCAAGATTTTGTTACATTAATTACGCTTGGGTCAGTAGGCCAGACTTTGCTTACCTTGTTTATCCACATGTGCTCTCTCTGACCTTGTAGCAAGATAACAGGCAGGTACTCTGTCACAGAAGACGTTGGCCTTCAGTGCGCGTTATGGCCTCCACGGCAGAGGTAGTCGAGCTGTGACTCTTTAATGTAGTTCAGGTTAGGCAAATATTAATCTTCTGAAATGCTTTCCGCAGGCAGAATACATGACTCGTGAAACAGAAATTCAACGCGAAGGTATGTGCTATCTTTCCCGTTCACGAGTTTGCCACCAAGTTTCGGCTTAAACCAGCGTCCCCCCCCCCCCCCCCCCCCCCCCTAGAGACCGCCGCGATCACAATTCAGCCATTGGCATGCACTGACGCAGACTGTAAGATTGTTGTTCGAAAGAGAAGCAAATAACGTTTTCAGGTCTGCTCAATCGCATGTTCCTGCATAAGCCATGTTGTTAGAGAACAGCCTATATCTGCCTTTCAAAACTTCGTCGTAATGAACTGTAAATGGTTTTCTTGCGTAGTGGCAACTGTAATGACTGCGAGTACATGTGCCAAAGAACCTTGCGGTGGAAGGTCCTTGTAATTCGAGGGGAAAATCTAGATACGCACTTTATATTTTACTGAATGGTATATGCCAGCATATAACATATTTAAACTTAAATATTACGCATCATGCATCGTCTTTATGCGTGTACAGCTTCTTTTGCATTTTGCCGTAACATTGATCTAAAAGACTACGATTAACTGCCGGAAAAAAAACGAGGGTGACAAAATTGCAGGGTCACACAGTAAAGGAAATTCGCACTCTGCCATTCTCTAACCTGACCCTAAATTGGGCGCGTCGTTCCAGAGTTGCGAAGACTCTCCAAGGTCTCTCACAGCGGCAGCACATAACAAGCACGAGACGTATAGCAACAACTGCACACCGAGTAAGGCGGACCGCATCTTCAGAAGCCTGTGAGGTCGAAATTACTTGCAATGAACTGAAACCCATTAATTCGAGGGAATTTAATGGCTCCGAGAACCTGGCTGACTCCCAAGACAAGCGCAAAAAGGTAGCGCTCACTAAGCCCATTTAGGCGGAAGCGAAGGACAATAGGAGAAAAAAAAGGGGAAATATAAAGATTTGCTCAACTGCAAGGATACTTTCGCTGGCGCCGTGAAACGAATGGGCACTGTCACCGTAGGTTCGTTCAAGCGAGAAAGAATTTAAATTAAAGGCCTAAAGTCCCATCGGAATGAAAAAAATTTGCGTTGCGGGTATACGGAGGGACGCAAATTAACTTCACCCTTTCACCTGAAGCTTTAATTTTTGCAGCGGCAGTGCATACCTTGTCGGCATTAAAATGAGAAAAGGCGTGGTTTTGACAGTGTCGTCTATCGTTTTTGTTGCGAAAGCACAAGCTGCATGTGCCTACTTATAGAGGCTAAAAATAAGTTCTTGAGGACCCTTTCGTACGAACAATTTCGTACGGGGTTTCTGTGCGTCCTTTAAAACGACCAACAAGAACACACACAAGCGTTTGTGTATGTGGTATTCTCCGCTTGAATACGGCTCCCTCGCGCCGTTCCAAATCTTTAACTCAAGGAGGCTAGTTATTAAAACATGTCAAGACCTCTTCAGTATGGTCTACTGTTAAAGGATGCGCACGTTTAGGACTCAGCTACGAATCACTACAACTGAATTATGGCATAAAAGCGCGTCGAGTATTTCTAATGCATACGTTCTAGCTCTGATGCGTCCCTATCCACACTCTCCTTTCTTTATCTCGCCGAAATCGGGAGTGCTTCGGTTATATGGGCTTTATTACCAACTAGGTGTTCCTTTCAAGAGTGCAATTTATTATACGCTGTGAGTAAAGCTTTTTCTAAAATAAATTACGCCATTTACCGGTCCCTTCTCAAACGTTGGATTGTTGGCAGAGGCATCCGCAATTTAACTGGTGAGGCACGACGTTGCACGACTGTATTTGACGGGAAACTATTGGCCGTGAAAGAAAGGTCGTTTCCTTTGTTTCAATTCCCACGCGTGCGCGCGCGCGCGCGCACGCAAATATCGTTGCCCAGCGCTCACCTGGCTAGTGACTTGTCGCCGAGCCGCACCTTCGTAGCCGCTCACAGTTGCAGACGACGCGCGAGTAATCGAGGCACCGGGCCGCGCACCCAAGTTTAACTCCACTCACAGCGGCGCTGCGGTAGCTCCGGAATGGAGTTTCGATCGACACACCTCGCGCATGCGTGTCCGCTTCTGTTACCGCTTGAATGGGCCCGCTTTGTGTGTGTGTTTCGATTTTGTGCCTTCTGTTTCATCTAGTTACTTTTTTCTGTTCGTCGTAAAAAAGCGAGCAAGGCGCTAGGAAAGTCATCTCGGAGGCTCGCGAAGAAAGGGCCTTTCGTTCGCGAGACAATGTTATCAGGAAACTTAGTGATTGAGGCTTGTCGCTGAGGTTTGGGCTCGCAGAATGCCGCGCCATTAATACGTTTATCTTTTTAGCTTTCGTTTCACTTTGACCGCTCTTTTGGCCTTGCGGTTGAGTTCTTTTGGGGTGCTGGGTTCGATATCGGATGCTGCCGGTTAACCAGTGGCAAATATGTCCAGCAGCTTCTCCCAGTTTGGTGCGTGGCTTTAACGAAGTTTCAGCTCCTTCGAACAAGGAGACCGTCCTTTGAAGCTATCGTTGAACCCTAGATGCACGAACAAAGGCGTAACCTTCTTCCGCCTCTTTGAGACGAACAAGTCAAGTTTTAATGAGGGAGCCATGGCGTTAAGGTCGCAAATAAGGGTGTGCGAGTATTCGGAATTTCGAATACCAATGTTATAGTCGTTGCTATTCGACATTTTTAAAGGTTCGATAGTTTACTGTTAGAAGCTGTCAGATATTTGTTCCCTTCAAATAATATTTCGAGCAACAGTTGTTGAACTCTGCAGAGAGAAACAGGCAACCTAGAGTGAGTCTCCATCTGGTGCAAGACAGGTTTAATTGAGCATCACTGGAAGAGGTCTTTGTCCTACAGTGACCATAAATAGCCTGCTGCTTGCTGATGCTGATGGTGCTGCTGCTTGATGATGATGATTATGATGATGATTATTATGATTATGATGATGATGCTTTGTTATTGTTAATAATGCATGTGGATACTTTTCCGTATGATCCTGCTGCGGAATGAGCGCATCAGTTTGGCAGATGGACCATTTCCTTAGCGAACTCACGGAGATCACTTCTGCATTACCAGTCGGTGATGAGCACCTCTTGCCTTAGGCAGTCTAAAAATTTGGCGTCTCGATTTAGGCAGAGCAATTTAATATTTGGCATGTCTCACCATGTTTGGACTCCTTCAAGATGACGTGCGGTGCTGTATCATATGTTTCAGATCCATAACTATGTTTCAGATCCATAAATGAGTACTACACTTTACTACATGGATATGATGACATGCGGTTTCTTTCATTGTCACGATTCACAAGACGCAATCACTTCCTTATTTTGTGTGTGTATCTCATTTGCAAGCTTCTTAGCTGATCCGGCATCCAGCTTTTTGGCTGCATTAGATGCGCCGCATAACGAAAATATGCCATTCGTGGCCAAACAGACTCTGGAAGCGTTATATTGCACTTTCTTTCGAAATTGAAAATATTCGATATTCGGTTCAATATCCCAAGTTCGTTTTTCTCGAATACTTTATTCGATTCAGTTCGAAAGAGAGAGAGAGAGAGCAATGACAGGAAAGGCAGGGAGGTCAACTAGACGAGCACTGGGTTTGCTACCCTACACTAGGGGTGGGGGAAGGGGGAAAAGAAGGAGAGAGGGAGCACTGAGTGCGTGTGGGAGGATGTACAGGGATAGTTCGAGAATTTCGCTGTTCAAACACCCTTATTCGAAGGCCATTGTTATTTTGTCTTGAGTTTATTTCTTTCGTTTGCTCACAGCTCTTGATTAGCAGTTTAGCTCCCGTTTGAGCTACGGCAGGTGCTAGATTTGGTGCCCGCTGCTTGCGGTTGCTCCCCGGCAAAAATAGAATGTTCGCGTGGTCGGCTGTGCACTCGGCTTTCTTCGGAAATGAGCCGCTTGGAGAAGTAGCCCATGCTCTCAAACTGTATGGCGAACCAGCGTGGGTGGGTGATAATGTGACTTATTTATGATTTGGTTTTACGTGGAAAAAGAAAATTGCGGAGGAAGAATAGAAGAATCCTTTCTGCTTCTTCCAAAGTGTGTGCGCAATTTAACTCAGGGTTTGCAGTACGATCTCATCAAGAAAATTTCGAAAGTGAGCTTGCGAAAATGTCAGGGCTTTCTATTTGATTGGCGTTTTCTGTCATTGCTGAATAAGAGGGCAAAGGTTTCAAATGCCGTTGCCTAAGTTTTTTTTTTTTGTTGCGTACCACTTCAAATGAGATTGAAAGAAGCCTTAAAACAACTTTTCTAACGTTTTCTTGGACGTTAGACTTATGGAGAACGCTCGACATTCTACTTAGAGACGGCAGACTTCGCGTGTGAGAATTGCTTTATCCTACCCCAGTGACCTCTGTTCATTTACTTACGTCAATTCAAGTCCTCCTGAGGACTCTTGTACAGTGCTCAGTGATTGAAATGCGACACTTGGAGCGCATGGCGACCGGCGCTTCTTGCGTTACCGGTGAGCTCTGGGTTGATCGCTGCTGAGCAGAATGCAGCCGAACTGCATCACAAAGGCTGTCGTGTGATACAAACACGCATCACAGCGGTGTAGCCAGCGCCTCCCCCCCCCCTCCCCCGGCCCCCGTGGCTCAAAAAAGGGCCGGCAGCCACGCACTGCGAGTATCACGTCCCAATCGCAGAGTATACCGCACATTACATTATGCATTGTCTTCAATACTTTTCAAAATTCACTCGGAAGAAATTACGTAAATTATTAGTTCCGTATATGAAGCCAGATTTGTGTGGAAATACATGCATACGGAAGTGGCTTCATTCTATTAAGGTAACAGCCTTAAGTGTCATGTTGCCATGGCTGATGCCCGTAAAAAAAGCGGCACCTGGCCCACTGATACAAAAGAAAGTTATAGTAGTAACTCAGCAGCAGCAGCAATGGCTCATACACCAGCAAAACAAAAAAAAAAAAACAATCTGGAATGGCCCATACTCACGTAAGCAAGCAAAGATGCAATACATGAATGAAGACACTAAAGAAAAAAAGAGCGAAGGAAAAAGTAAAGAAAATATCAATATCACGAATGGAGCATACTCCGTAAGCAAGCAAAGATGCGATGGCTGAGTATGAAAGAAAGAAAGAAAGACGGAAAGAAAGAAAGAAAGAGGAAGATGGAAAGAGAGAGAGAACGAAAGGAAGAAGGAAATAACATTTAGATAGTGCATTAGTTCCTCGCATGTGTCGCTGAGGAGATCGACCTACAGCGCAATATATTTACTTTACACTGCGGCTCGTTATGTCTTGCAAGAGGTAGGACCCCTCCGATCGGATAACATAATGCATTACCACGTGTGCAGCAGGCTTTCGCCTTCACGTGCTACAGGTGTGTAACAGGCTGCCGACCTTTTCTTGTCGTCACCATCAAGAAAATCGATACTAATTGAATCTCTACTGTTGCGTAGTCACAGACGGCAAAAAGCAACCGTGAAGTGCGTTTCAGGTATACCGTGAGTTGTACATAAAAGTTCAGGATGCACCATCAACGTGGCTTCCCCACAAAGCAAAGTTATTTATATTCATCTACGTGTTTCGAAACAAAAAAGCGGCCTTGCCATATAACCACTATGAGAATAGTCTGTTCACGTGCAGGGAGATGCGGCTTTCAGCATCTAACGGTTGTACTTGAACAAAGAAGAAAACAATTGTCTTTCGTGTTCGTGGTGTACCGGTTCTTAATGAAAACACTCTGAACGCAATTATGTCCCTGAGATGCCATCGGGTTTCGGGGGCACATGCGTTCCCCGTCGATCCTTTCTCGAGGGGTGACTGCCGATTGCTTTGAAGCTTCAAACTATCATGCGTTCTTACTTGTAGTCCTGTTATTTTCGTGTCTGTGATTGTGTGCTGGCACAAAAATACCATTATATCTGGACTAACAAAAGAGAGGACAGAAAGAAAGGGGGAGGGGGTGTAATTAATGAAAACGCGATAGATATGCTGACGGCACGCCTATAGGCTACTGCAGATCAGAGATGCGCACCCCCAGAGATGCGCACATGGCCACATCACCGTAAGGGTCCCAGAAGAAAGGCCTTCCTACTACATGCGTGCCTGCAACACCTTGCGTTTCCAAAAGGATACGCTATAGCGAGCAAGGAATATTCGCGCCTTCTTCTTACAGTTCCAAGATACACTGACCTGTTCGACGGGAAGTAAATACCCCAGTGACACTGCAAGAGACAATCAGGCTGGCGGCCTCGACCTCCAGGAAAAATTCGCCCGTAGCTACACTGTTCCACTACCACATGCACAACCACACACAACAGCACATAGCCTATAGCTGAATTTACACTATCTCGTTGACACCAGTACCTCGCAAATTTTTTAAAAGTGCCTTTGTAGCGCGCGGCGTACAGGTAGCACTAGTACAGGGTCTAAGTACATGACGTAAACTGAAAGCGTGGTTCATGTAAAGTACATTCGGTGCGGACCCTATAGTTGACCCTTAGGAGTATGAATAGGCTGGGAAATTCCGTTGAATATCTGGGCAACCATGCAGTTGTCTTGGTTTTACTCTTGATTGCTGAAGTTACTGGCGATCTCAGTTTGTGCCGGCGTCATTGACCGCATTCGGAGATCTTGATGAGAAATTTATCGGATGGACTAGTTAGCTCGAGATGCTTTATTTTATCTGTAAAACTTGCTGTCTACACGCGTAGGCGTCAATTCAGCTGCGCAAGGTATCCGCAAGTGCATTAGCGCAAAATATCATGGTTGCGACTAAAATAAGAAGGATGGTGTTAGTTCCTGTGGACAGGTGCGACTTGCCTTTTTTTGCCAAGTGCAGCAAAAAACGAACGCTTCGGATACGAGAGAAACAGCATCTAGAGAAAAGAACCCAATTCAGTGAGCGAGATACAAAGTACAAAAACAAAGCTAAATTATTACCGATGATTTCGAAAGTCAGCGACAGCTCTTTGGAATTCTGCGGCATTACCACGGCACTTTCGTTTCCTGTCGTGTAATGTCACAGCAATAAAGCGAAATTCCAGAAATTTATGGCTGACTTTGATAATTGTCGGCTTGACGATCGCGATAACATTGACGTCTGCGGAATAGAAGATGTCGCTTTTCTTCTTCGTTCATGAGCACTGCACCTTTTCATCTAGTTTCACCCCCTCCCCCATCCGCTCTATTAGTAATGTTTTTTTTTTTATCCCTAGGTTTAAAATTTTAGTGCGCAACTGTCTCGAAAGCTGGCACTCCTAGCAAGCGAGGACTTGGAAACACGGAAGGACATTAAGACGTCTTCGTGGAACACCCGTTCTTTGTACCCCTATACCCACTTGCTGAACTGGGCGATAAAAGGTTTCCAGAGCAACCGAATCTAACTTTAGGACTCTTCACTTATAGAAGTCTTTGCGAGTACGCCTACATACGGCATCACAGAAGTTGGCGATTGCTGACGCACGTACACGTCCAAACACACACCACACACACTCACAAAGAGAGAGACGCGCGCACACACACGCGACCAGGAGATCGGAAGCCTTCAGGGAAAAAAAAATAAAATACAAGGCTGCACAACATGGCAACTTGAAAGAAACTAACTCTTATGGTCACGTTAGGGAGGACCGAGTAGTTTGGAGTATAGCGATGCAGCAGAGTGAAGTGGAGCACGTCAAGAGTCCCGTGATCGCCGGCATTCACATTCGAGTCTGATACTGAGCGGTAATTCAGAGTAAGCTTTTGTGACGGTGCCTGTGCACTCGACGACGGTCCAAGGAGCATCTCGATTATCGCTCCTGAGGAAAGCACCGGTGTTCGCAGTCAAGATAAAGCTCTGCCATCAGCTCGGTGCTCCGCCGGGAATTTGGGAAGATTGCTTTTACTGCATGAGGTCGCGCCGAAACGGCATGATAGAGAAGCACCACTGAGATAGAAATAACCAATTTAGCAGCAGCAACGAATGAACAAATTTGTTGCACAAAATTTGCTGGATGATCGTTGTCAGAGAGAGAGAGAGAGAAACAGAAGAGAGGAAAGGCAGGGAGGTTAACCAGACGCACGTCCGGTTTGCTACCCTACACCTGGAGGAAGGGGTATGGGGACGAAGAGAAAGAGAGGAGATAGAGATAAAAAGTTTGTAAAGGCAGGGAGGTTAAGCGGAAGATAGATATTCAGTTTGCTACCCTGCACTGGGGAAGGGGTAAGGGGACACAAAGATGTTCAAAAAAAGTGCACACACATGAAAATGTGTGAGAGGGCAAACAGAAGAAAAACACACACACAGACAAAGGAACGCAGGAGTGTCACAGTCGTTCAAGCACCTCGTTTGACCGGAGAAACCTCAGTAGCGCCTTCACTGCCTTCTGGGGGGCGATGGTGAAAAAGAGCGCGCACACATATGGGCGCTATTTTATAGCTCCAAAGACGGCTTTCGGATGCGATACAAGTTCGATGTTGAATAGTCTTGCTTCAATTCTTGTTGCCTCGAACATGCTTCTCAGTTCAAACAGGACCAAAGCCTAAAAAATAGTTCAGGCATACGTCATGCGTGAAATGAGTAGTTTTGAAGCTACTAGCCTCGCTCGGGCTATCCCTTTCTTGCTCATGCCTATATCACGCGGTATCTTGACTGGCAAAGTACACTGCCAGTCTTCCGCGTAATGAAGCGTTATACGTCAGGAATAAAACCTGCACGTATAATATAGGCTCATAGGTACCTAATAAGCACGCAGACACATAATGGAATAGCGCGCGATGTTCAAGTAGCGCATAAATAACGCTTGAATTTTCTAAGTTTCTTATATCGCGGCTATACCCCCATTCTCGTGCCAGTGGGCATGTGCCCGTTCTTGTCCAATCCCGCAGAATGGGTGTGTGCCACTGGTACCCAAGGAGTATATAAGCATCAAATGTAGTTGGATATATGCGGTACTTATCTGTGCCCATTAACCTCTGATCACCATTCTTTCTCCGATAGCCATCGCACGTCGCGCTGACCCTTGTGACAGACTATGCGCGTGTCATATGCGTGTCCTCGCTAAGTCCTACAAGCTCCTCGTCATCTAGATTATCTAAATTACAACATTGGGTTGCATCAGCGAATTTCTTTTTAACATAATGTAACGCGAATTTAGGTATTGTGCTCGTTTTCTTTTTGATACAAACGCGTTAAATGGTCGATTGAATGAAAAAGCCGCCGTTGTCTGTAGCAGCGAAACGGCACGTAAATTCCTATTGGCTGCGACGCCACGTCACGAGCATGCCACGTCACCAGCACGCCTCGACGGGGCAGAGTGCGCGAAAGGGAACACCTGCTGGGCGGCGTTAGCGCGCCGAGTCTTGCCTGAGGATAGAGGGTATCGCCGCGACGCCACGTCATCCTCGCTCTCACTCTCGGAAGCCAGTGCGTGGTCCGTATCTCTCCCTCTCACCCCCGCTGGGTTTAGCTGCTGCGCGCAACTAGCGGCCTTGGTGGCAGCTCCGGCTTCCTCGGTCTCTCGTCGTGCAGGGCGTCCGGGGTAATGCGGCGTTGCCACCGCAGGCTGCTGCTGCTTGCTGGCTCGGACAGCACGTACCGCTATGGTACAGTACTCGCAGCGCAAAACTCGAAGTACCGCTCAGCGGCGTTCAAGTGGGCATTAATGATTTCGCATTCACAACCCATAAGTGCTTGTGTCCTCAAATGTTTAACCCTAGAACCATGTTGTATCACCCAACCTTCTTTTGCGCACCTTTTCGTGTTGCTAAAGTGTACAAAGTGGCGCGTTTTCCTTTTTCTTTTTGTCATAGGCAGGCGTAACCTATATTTCATGCAATCAAGATCGATAACACAGCCGTCACAGCCGAAACCGCAGGCTACATCTGCATAAACAATTTAAGCTCAATCTACTCCTACGCTACAAAGGGCGCCACGCTCGCATTTGCACCTCCAAAAGGTCGTTCTATAGTGCGACGAAGAAAAAGATCATAATAATAGAAAGGACGCCAGCGCAAAACACAAAAAAGAGCAGCATCTCGCTTGCCCCATCGCAGGCGGCACATCTGATCCAATCAGTTCGCGTCGAGTTCTGCGTGCTCGTCGTGTTCCCCTCCTTCTCACGCTCGCTCTCGCCCTGCCACTTGTCAGGGAAACGGGCCATTAATTTTTGACGCTGTGTTTGCGGTCCGGACACCGCGCTGGCTTGGAAGTCTCTCCCTGTCTCTACCACCAATTTTGTTCTCTCGGTTATTTTCAGCTTTTTGTATTCTATAGCTCCAGCTTTCCGTATGTGGCTTGGTATATGTGCAAGCCGGCGTGACGAGCGAGCTGCCATGCAGTGCAACACGCCCTCCAGGGTTTCTCTTCCGCTCGTGTGTTCCGCTGTTGTCTCGGTAGGTTATCAGACGCGAGCATGCTTTTGTAAGTGCTCAGATGGTCTTTTCTTTTTTCCGTATTCTTTCTAATACGCTTTGTTTTCATCAACAGTATTAATATTTATTGCTTCGTTTTCTACACTTGTTTTTTTTTTTTAATGCACAGGAACAACAGCAAGGGTACAGAGGCACGCTTTTAGATATGCTCGGCTCTGCATGGATGCAGTGATAATGCGGAAATAAATATTAAGAAAGAAAGCACAAACACTCGTCGCATGACGGCCTTGTATGAAACCGCACGCTTGGTTGCTTTTGGGACCAGGATCAGACCAGGGAAGACGCAGTGCAATAAATACCTCATTTCAAATAACACTTAAACGGGAGTTGAATTGTCAGATATATAAAAGCACATTAGGTTCGATCTTTCCCTTACATAATTTTGCGCGGACATTCATTTCAAAGTTTCATATTGTAGGTGAAAATAGTGAAAAGGTGCGCTGAATTTTTCATGTATTGTCCACGCGCATATGAACCTTTCAAACGCATTTTGCTCATCTCGCAGTCTCGTTCAACTAATGAAGTGGTTGAGCGATGTAGTCGCTGTTGTTGTTGATGTCCCACATTGCTCCCCTCACTCTTGATATTTTCGTATTTAAAAATTAAATTGTGGGGCTTTATGTGCCAAAACCACTCTCTGATTATGAGGCACGCCGTAGTGGGGACTCCGGAAATTTCGACCACCTGGGGTTCTTTAACGTGCACCTAAATCTAAGTACACGGGTGTTTTCGCATTTCGCCCCCACCGAAATGCGGCCCCCGTGGCCGGGATTCGATACCGCGACCTCG
This sequence comes from Dermacentor andersoni, assembly GCF_023375885.2. Classification (NCBI taxonomy): domain Eukaryota; kingdom Metazoa; phylum Arthropoda; class Arachnida; order Ixodida; family Ixodidae; genus Dermacentor; species Dermacentor andersoni. The sequence goes on along the minus strand of NC_092818.1, from coordinate 139,971,131 downwards.
TGCTCAGCAGCCTAACACCATAGACACTGAGCAACCACGGCGGGTCATATTTTCGTATTTGGTTTCCTATCTACCACTCATGGCCTATCTGATGAGCTGAGCTGTTTATGGACCGACGTCATCAACTTTCAGTAATGTTTGCAATTTTTTATGTAAAATTATTCTTTTCCTGATTAGATGAATTGATTTACTCGCTGATTGATCGATCCCGCCATCCATTCGTTCATCGGTGAGTGAGTGAGTGAGTGAGTGAGTGAGTGAGTGAGTGAGTGAGTGAGTGAGTGAGTGCGTGAGTGAGTGAGTGAGTGAGTGAGTGAGTGAGTGAGTGAGTGAGTGAGCGAGCGAGTGAGTGAGTGGACACTTCACTCAACAGCAGTTTTTGTTGATATACATTTTATCTGTGCATGAGTTTCTGCTGATTTAAATTGCTGGATAAAATAAAACTTTGCGCCTGTATGTTTGAAAGGTCGTGGAATGGAATACGTTATTCATAAATCGCTATGTGGTCTATGGACAATTTGGCTTATGCATTTATGTTGTTAAGAACGGCCAGCTGCAGTGCAAGTTTTGCCAACCAGTTGTGACTGTGGAGGCAACATTCCGGGAGCGTCGCCGCACACTTCTAGCCACGGCGTGACTAAGTCGACTGTGTGTGAACAACAATACGTGCGTCCTCGACTCTCCGTCCCTGGAGTCGAGTTTGACGAAGTTGCCATTGTAACTAAACGGGCTCGGCGGACCAACTATTGTTACTGAGCCGCGGGAACGTCTACTGACACCCCTTCCCACGCACCGACCAAGACGCCAGACAATGGGCGGCCGGCGGGCGCGCTGCAGTTCGGGAAATAAATGCCTCTACGGTGCCTCGTTCTCCCCTACGGTGCCTGATCAACTCGGCTACGGTGCTTGGCCGGCCGTTTCCGTCACCTGGGTATCGGGAGAGGACCGAGTGTTTAAAAACCGCTGTTGTGCGGCTGCTCAGGACACTCTCTCTCAAGCAGTCATGTTAGACTGATGTACTATCTCAAACAGTCATGTTAGACTGATATAAATACTGTAAATAAACCCATAATCCTCGTTCTCGATGAGAAGCAGTCCTTCCCTTCATCAACGTCCTCAGCGTGGATAAGTTGGACGACGGCAGGGGCCAGCTACCTTCTAATTCATGCCCGACTCCAATCTTCCCAACGGATCACGAGCGATGGGATTGAACCCCCAATCATAACAATGTAAAAGAAAACTTACGAATCAGAGCGGATATGAGATTCAAAGTTATTTCCCTAGTTTTGAAAAGATGAGATTTGTTTGAACAGATGAGATTCTGTTTTTAATGAACAGTGCAGTACAAAATCAACGAAATATATAATTTGGCAACTTATTCTGTAGATAATCGGTAGATACATTAGGCGACGTATGATAGTAAACACAACGTTTCTCGTTCATAGACGCATAAGGCCCGAGGTACATATTGCAGCTGCACAATAACAAAATGCGAGTTTTCCACGATCAGAGAGAAAAAACTGTGAGTATTGAAAAAAAAAAAGGAAGATTGCTTTCCGAGGCGCATCAGGCGTTAAATGCGCCATCTTGCTTTAAAGCTGCAGACTGCATATCTTCGGGACGCAGGCATAGGGCAGCTTAATATTTGCCTAATGTAGTTTCCAGACTTAACTAAAAAAGTAAACGTCATTTAGTCACTTGCGAATATGCCTGTAGTCATTCGCATTCATGTTCACAGGTGCGTCTGCAGGTTACAGGAACAATGGGAAAATATGCGCAACGTACTATCACGTTGTAATATGTCGGGGAAAAACGAGCTAGTCTCAAAATTATGAGTTACCAATTCAACTCTTTATTAGGCGAACTTCTGCCGAGCAAAACAAACAAGACTCTCACTCAACAACACTCAACAACAGCTC